>NC_136273.1:32514243-32821743 GCF_964187855.1 Myxine glutinosa
ACACACATACACAGACACTCCTCCTTTATATATAGAGATACCTGGTCTTGGGGTGAATTCTGGTTGTCGTGGTTCTCCCATGGTGATTAAGAAAGACCGTTAAGGGATAATTGGCGATGGTGAGTCGACACTGTACACCTGGATTGCATTGCATGTCAGGCTCACTCAGCCTCATTTGCATATGACATGCACGCTTGGTGGATTAGGACTTCCAATTCACACAGTATTGTGGCTTTTGGACATGTAATCCGGCGAGAAAGACCCTGAAGTGATCGACCGCTGCGGTCGTGTTAATACGATGCGTAGGACTTGTGCTGGGCAACGAAAGTGACCAACGACCATAACAATACACACACCAGGGTCCCCAGGGCTGTCCCCATGGCATCAGAAATAAAAACTCCAGACCAGAGCCTCAAACGGGGAAGCTGGAGGTTGGAAGAAAGCAGGAGATCATTCTTCATTTGAAAGTGCATTCCAGGCATGAAGCATGGGGGATAAAAGGGAAGGGAAAATGATTCGTGCACGAACTGAGATTAACTAAATTGGCTGGCAGAATGGAAATGACCCTACGATATAAATTTGAAAGAGTGACGTCAATCATCCACAAATATATAACTATAGACAAAATATAGGAAATATAAACTGGTGTCAGAAAGCAATTGGCATGAGAGAGAAGCATGGTCGAAGTATAGTGGTTGCCACATGATGAAGAGGGGAATGGGGGTGGACTTGGCTGTTGTGGCACAGAATATAACAGGAATAAATGATGCAGGCTTCCCCCTGGAGAGAGAACACGTCCAATCCGCTAACCCAAACCAGATGACACCTACACAGACAGAATGGATAAGAGCAGCAACGGTAGAATGATATGACAAGGAAGACGAGGGAGAACAACTAAGCAGAGAAGAGGAAGAAGATGACGACGATGAGTAGTGTAGACCGGAAGAAGAGTTGGCCAATATAATTTAGATTGAGACAATAAGAGATCAGATCGACACCACTCAGGGAAAGACCACAACTATATAGAATAGAAAACAACAAATGGAGAAAAATATTAGTAAAGAGAACCAACTGAGCACTCAGAAGAATGATACCAAAGTCATACCCCTTGAAGCAAATCAATACCTTGTGAATTTTGCAGCAGCACTGCTCATTCAAGAAAAAGAAAAAGAAAAGGAAAAGGCAAACAATGCCAGAAGAACAAACCAGGCCCGACAGACAGAGACGAAACACCACCATGGAAACGGAGATTAATGACACAGAGCGAACAACTGAGAAAGGAAATGGGAAAATGCAGAAATTCAGAGGAGGAAACTGAAGCCCAAAGTTAATGAAAAGAATCTAAAAAATAAAAAACAAATATAAAACTGCAGATAAAGACCTGGACATAATCGTTGCTGAAAACAAACTCAAAATAGATATGAGAGCTAGGAGGATTTAAAAAACTCACACAAAGTCAACTAGAGAGTTGATACCCCACACGATAGAACACGATACCCCACACGATAGAACACTATAACCCACACAGTGTGCAAGTATATACTGGTGGGTCTTGCTGTTCGCGGGGGCAAACTTGTCTTCCTATCCATGTTCCGATTCGTGCTCAAAATACAACATTCAATTTAAATAAGCTGTTCCTCGATCATAAACCGACGATCATGATCATAAACTGATTAGATAGACAGATGGACATGAAGGAATTGCTTAACCCCAGATTTCACTTTGTGTGTGCGAGGTAGCAGAGGGAGGAAACAAAACTGAGATGTTTGCAAATAACCCAAAAATATTCTACCGAGAACTAAGCGAACTAAAAGCAAAGTGTATCAAATACCTCTGAAAAAGATAAATTTGAAGATTTCTGGAAAATAACTTATGAAGACCCAAAATAACACAATAAAGAGGTGGAGCGGATCCAACACTTGGAAAAGGGGGGAGTTGGAGGGGGATAAACAACATCAACGTAAAATATACACAAAGAATTAAGTTAAGCACCCCCCCCCCGTTTTTTTACAACCTCGCACATTACAAGTTTGTTGTCGTCAAAACAGTGTAATATACCCATGATATTGCTATATTTTCTGGAGAAGTGATATTATGGTCACATAAAAACATAACAATCATGCCGTTTTCAATATTTTATTCTGAATAATTTAAGGTGAAATTTTTTGGGAATTTTAGGCATATTTTCACCTCAATTTAAGTATGGAGCTATAGGTCCATCACGGACAGTGTGGATGACGTTTATGTTTTCTAACGTACAGTCATTGTTCTGAGAAGACCTCTAGCGATCTTTGCGTCAATAACGTGTGTAGGACCCACGTGATCGGATCACTGACTCAAGCAATCACTTTTTTTTCACTTTGATCACTCAATTTCATCAATGGATAATTGCTAATGTCATACCAATCATTATTTGATCTCACATACCTTAGAATATATGCCAATGTATACATATACACAAAGAATATATATTAGGGGGTGCTTACCTTAATTCGTTGTGTAGGGGTGCTTAACTTAATTCTTTGTGTATACATCCAGTGATTAATACACAAACGTTTGATGAAGCCTGTTCTTTGATATTTTAAAAATACAATTCCATACCCTTGTCCCTGGGGACAGATAAGATGTAACTCCGAGGGCCTTTCAATCACACAGCGCAGGCAGGTAGGGTAGGTGGTCTTTCTGTCTTCTACCGACTCCTCTCCGGCCTTGTTCCCCCAGCTTTGTCTGTGCTCTATACCCCAAATATTCCGGCAGGTCGCACAAGATCTGCCAGCCACCCTCTTATGGTTAAAGTGGCAAAATCAGGACTCTCTGCTCACCTTCACTCCTTCATTCCTCTTTACTCCCACCTCTGGAACAAACTCCCTCACTCTCTTCAATCCCACTCCTCCCTCCAGGTCTTTAAAACAGCTGTTCACCACCATCTCTTATCTTCCCCCATCCAAAACCTTGATCTTTTCTACCCCAGCCAATTCACCCCAGAGCCACTTTTTTAAAATACCGACTTCTTTCCTGGAAGTCCTTGCAGTGTCCATGTGTTTTATACTTCTCCCACCCCCCCCCCTTCCCACGCCTCCTCCCCCCGAGCCCTCTCCCTCCCACAGATCTCTCGATGTCCCTGCTCTCAAATGTTGTGTTTGTGTCCTTCCCCCTCTCTCCCCATCTTGTCTACTCCTCCCTTTATTATATGTTTTATGTGTCTGTTTGACTTTTTGTGTGATTAATGTTAGTCCTTTCACGAGCCTCGAGTTTGCATTCAAAAAAAAAATAAAAAACCCGAAATTTGCTCGAGGTCAACCAGAAAAATCACAATTCTTAATGATATGAATGTGAAAAGAAGAAATAATGGTTTTCTGATTGGCTGGGAGAGGAGAAGAGCTTGGCTGAGCCAATGGCAGTCGGTTTGAAGGTGAGTTCTCTGTTGCGAATCGAAACAATAAAGTAATTGCATTCAATTATTTATATTCTGTATCCCGAATGGAAATGAATATACAAAGGTTCGACAGTCTCCACGGGACTACAATGAGTGCAGGTAGTCGTCGCTACATCCTATACAACCGCAAACAAGGAATATGAGGTAATTTGACTCATCCTTGCCATGTCTGTCTGTCTGTCTGTTTGTGAACAGGATATCTCAAAACGTTGTGGACGCATAATGACAAACCTTGGGGGACAGGTTGGGTTTGTGACAAATGACGAGGACAAATTGATTCGATTTTGGTCAAGATCAGAATCTGAATCCGGATACGAGTTCTTTACTACATCTAATGACTAATATAATATAATCCACAACACAAAACTACAACCAAATGTAATTTATCGAGAGTATGCTCAGGATTCGCGAAGCCCTGGAAAAGGAAACTTTTCCACAAGATGGATAATAACTTTGATGACCGAGCTGTTCATGACAGTTTCCCTGTAATACAAATCAACTCCTGTTGTTCCTCAACACATTTCTGGATCAGAGAACAATATGAAGACAACAAACATCATCAAATATCACAATAATGATCAAGTCGCAAAATTATCTTGAATCGCTACGATGAATAATATTATTTATGTCACGTGAACACGATCTTACCAGCATATGCCATGAGGACAAACACCAGACCAAGCTGCACGTTCGCCATTACTCAAATGCAACTTCCAAATGTTCGCTTTATCCATTCAGCCGATAGAGGGAGCTTTGTTTTACAACTTATAATGGGTCGAAATGCCTCGAAAATCATAACCCGACGAGCTCAAAGGGGAGGGAGTACGTATATCGATGTCAGAGCACATATACTCAAAGGGAGTGCACATAGCCATATATATATATACATCGCAATATACATATATATATATATATATATATATATATATATACATGTATATATCGATTACCATTCGCCATATTTATACAGTCGTGGCCAAAAATATTGGCACCCTTGCACTTTTTTCAAATAATGCACCATTACTTCCAGAAAATTGTTGAAATTAAAATATATTTTGGTATCCACACATGTATTTCTTTGGTTTGCTGTGGAACAAAACAAAAAAGCTGAAAAAATTACTAAATCTTAGCTTATTCCACACAGGAATCCTAAAATGGCCCTGACAATATTATTGGCAGCTTTTATAAGTTGTTGAAAATAATTACATTTAAAGCAGGTGCTTCTCCTTTACTTTGGAATTGAACTCACCTGTGATGAGTTACAGATGCCTGCAATATAAAATCACTCATTCAACCAGTTTGAACAGAGAAAAGGAGTCATTCAGCTGTTTTGTGTCACTGTGTGCACAGCAATGAGCATGGAGAAAAGAAAGAAAACTAGAGAATTGTCTGAGGAGGTCAGACACAAGATTGAGGCCAAGCATGGACAATCTCAAGGCTACAAGTCCATCTCTGGAGACCTTGATGTTCCTGTGTCCACCGTATGCAATGTTATCAGGAAGTTTAAGGTCCATGGCACTGCAGCCCACCTCCCTGGACGTGGACGCAAGAGAAAACTTGATCGAAGATTGCAGCGAAGGATTGTTATTCTTCAATCTTAAGAATAACAATCAAATGAAGTTCTGAATCAAAAGAAAGGTTCTGCAATATTAACAGTGAAATAAAGAATTGTGGAGGTCAAATACTTTCGTCAATTACAACTTATTTTTAGAGAAAATTGTGAGTTATTTGAAAAAAGTGCAAGGGTGCCAATATTTTTGGCCACGACTGTATTTATATAAACTAGCAAAGGTACCCGGCGTTGCCCGGGTTCCAAATATGTTGAAAGTAAATGACTTGACTTATAGCAAGTTGTTATGTAGTTCATGTTGTATGTAATTATATGTACATCACATAAGAACTTGCGAAAGTTAAGTCATTTAAGTTAAAAAAGAGTGAGTGAGTTGGTGATTTAGGTCCAAGTTTAGGTACATTTAGGGACTATATCTCAGAACGGGCCACATTTGGTGGCTTCACAAATTTTTGCCGCTGCTGGGATTGGAATGTGGTTCGTCTGCGTGGCAAGCAAGCACATTATCCACTGAGCCACCAGCGCTGCCTAGGTAAAATATTAACAGATATGTTTTAGTCAGCAAGAACTCTGGGGTAGACAACATTTCTTGTTCTGCCGTTTGGTGCTCTGATGAAAAGATGTGTGCTTGCCCCAACACGTGAGCATGCAACGTAGAGTTGACCATGAGAGAAACATGGACTTGTCAGTTCAATTCCAGGAACCTTGAGAGACTGTCCCTGAGACTTGTTGATGGTCATAGCAAATGATAGTCTCACTGGAAATTGAAGGCGCTTGAACTGAAATGGCATATCTGTTGGGATTTTTTTTTTTTTTTTTGTATACTGAATCGAGGCTCGTGAAAGAGCTGACATTTACTTCACAAACAAATCAACCAGACAAACAAAATATATAAAAAGAGGGAGCGGAAGACAAGAGAAGGGGAAGCACACAAACACTTGAGAGTACACAACATTTAAGAGCAGGGAGATGTGTGGGAGGGAGAGGGCTTGGGGGGAGGAGGCGTGGGAAGGGGGGGGGGGTGGGATGGTGGCTCGAACAATGGTGGCTTCGATCACATGGGGCATAAGAGTTTTGACAGCGAGTCTTGTACCATTACAGAGTTTTGGTGCATCCAAATTTCGTAGCAACATAATGGGGGATCCCACTTTCTGTTGTAGATTGTGAGGTGGAACGCCAGTGAGCTGAAGAGAGTTTAGAAACTCTGTTGGATAGTTGACAGCATCATCAAGATCAACTACAGTGTCAACTGACTTGTACCATGTGGATTGGTCTGGTGGGTGTTGAATGATGGTGGTGTAGGAGTTGCGGATGACGAGAGGGCGAGACACTTCTCAGCTTGTTCAAAGCTCCTCTATTCCAACAACTAGCGCGCGACCGGAACTCATGCATCTTTTATAACACAAAATCACTCTTAAGGGGCGTGGCTCCAACAACCGAGCGCACGCCACGCCCATACCATCATTAGCCCCACTGGTCACGTGCCTGTGGATTATGTCCCCCAATGTGGTAACCGCCACATGCGCCCCCCCCCCCCCCCCCCCCCAGAATTCACTCGCACGGGCAATGTCAGTTTTTGGGGGGCCTTAACCACCCGGCCAAAACGACTGATGACCTGAGCAGGGACTGTTAGCGGCTTGGCGGTGGGCGGGCCAACCGGGGACCTACCCGACGGGGGACGGCCCCGCCGTGGGGGTTGAGCCATTCGAGGGGGCTGGTCTAGGTCTAAGTGAGCCGGCTTGAGGAGGTCCACCGAAAGGTGGTCCGGTTTGCCGCCGATGTCGACCACGAAGGATTTGTCCCCAGCCTCCAGAACGCGGAAAGGCCCGTCGTAAGGCGGCCAAAGCGGCCCCCAGTGTGCGTCATGGCGAACAAAGACGTACTCCGCTGTACGTAGATCTGGTGGGACGTGGGCCTGAGGCAAACCATGTTGAGATGTGGGCACTGGTGCAAACATCTTGGCATTCTCCCGGAGAACCGACCGCTGACGGGCAGCGGACCAGGGGCTTGTGGCATCAGGCATGAACTCCCCGGGAACCCGCAGCGGCTGGCCATAGACGAGCCCCGCGGATGAGGACTGGAGGTCTTCCTTAGGGGCTGTCCTGAGGCCCAACATGACCCACGGAAGTCTGTCGGCCCAACTGTCATCCCGGAGGCTGGCCCTGAGAGCAGCTTTCATAAAGCGATGGAACCTCTCACACAATCCATTAGCCTGGGGATGATATGCAGTGGTGCGATGGAGCTTTACCCCCAACCCCTGGGCAACAGCACCCCAGAGCTCTGAAGTGAACTGGGGCCCCCTTTCTGAAGAGATGTCCGAGGGGGTGCCAAAACGGGCAACCCAAGTGCCGATGAACGCCCGGGCCACATCGGCGGACGTTGTAGATGTGAGCGGGATGGCCTCTGGCCACCTGGTGGTCCTATCAACCATCGTGAGGAGGTGGGTGAATCCCCGTGAGGGGGGGAGGGGCCCTACCAGGTCCACGTTAACATGGTCAAACTATCGCTCGGGCACTGTGAATGGCGCCAATGGGGCCTGGGTATGGCGATGCACCTTCAAGCGTTGGCACTTGACGGAGGTGTTGGCCCAGTCGAGCACATCCTTCCTGAGCACGTGCCAAACGAACTTTGCCGCCACCAACTTTTGCGACGCCTTCCTGCCCGGGTGAGAAAGACCGTGGATGGCATCGAACACCAGCCGTCTCCAGCTGGTGGGTACGACGGGGCGAGGCTGTCCCAAAGATATGTCGCACAGTAGCGTGGTGCCCGTGTCCTTGAACGGCACATCAGACAGTCGATGCCCTGAGACGGCCGCCCTGCAGGCCTGGACATCCGGGTCGGAGATCTGATCGGCCACCATGCGGGCTTCGTCAATGCCAAGGTGAACCGCGCCAGCTATGGGCCGGGGGAGACAATCGGTGACCGTATTATCCTTCCCAGCCCCCACTTTAGACGGCAGTGGGACGGCCCCCTCCCTTGTGATGCGGTGGCCGAGAAAGTCAATTGCGGCCACCCCGAACAAGCACTTGGTCGGGTTAATTATAAGGCCGTGCTGACTGAGGCGTTCAAAGAGCGCTCGGAGGTGAAGCATGTGCTCCGTCCTGGAAGCGCCGGCTATGAGGATATCGTCCAGGTAGACGAACAGAAACGGCAAATCCCGCAACACGCTGTCCATCAGGTGCTGGAAAGACTGGACCGCGTTCTTGAGCCCAAAAGGCATATGGAGGAATTCGAAAAGCCCGAACGGTGTAATCACCGTGGTCTTAGGAACGTCCAGCGGCCGGAACAGGACCTGGTGGTAACCACGAACGAGGTCCACTTTAGAAAAAAAAACATTACCGGTGAGGAGGCGGGCAAACTCATCAGAGGTCGAGAGCGGGTGGGAAAATTCTGGATGTGCGGGATTGGGTAGCGGTCGGGGGTAGTGGCGTCGTTAAGGCGGCGATAATCCCCGCACGGGCGCCAACCACCACCCAGCTTCGGCGCAATGTGGAGAGGCGAGGCCCACGGGCTGTCGGACCGTCGCACGATGCCAAGACGCTCCAATGTGTCGAACTCCGCCTTTGCGATAGCGAGTTTCCTCGGGTCGAGCCCAGGCGTAAACAGGCGGACCGGTGGTCAAAATGTGATGCTCCACCCCGTGCTTGACGGCAACGGCCGAAAAGGCGGGCCGTGTAAGGGCCGGGAACTCGGCGAGGAGGCGGGCGAACTCATCAGAGGTCGAGAGCGTGCACGCAAGCCTCGTTGAAGCGGACCCGCTCAGCGAGCATGGAAGAGAACTGAATGTATCCGCATTAATGAGCCGCCGATTTTTAACATCCACCAATAGGCCGTTGGCACAGAGTAAATCAGCGTCCAGCAAGGGGGTGGACACCCTCGCCGTTACAAAATCCCATGTAAACTGCTGCCCGCCAAAGAACAGTGCCACGGTCCGTTTGCCAAAAGTCTGAATGGCACTGCCGTTGGCGGCTTCCAGGGCAGGGCCGTGACTCCCGGCCTCCTGGTCCAATGCCGACGCAGGTAGAACGCTCCCCTGGGCCCCTGTGTCCCAGAGGAAACGACGTCCGGAGTCGGTGTCTGAAATGAACAACAAACTGCCCGAACGGCTGACGCTCATGGCAGTTAATGAGCGCCGGCCATCTCATTTCCCGACTCACTGAAGCTGCAGGGTGGCCGGCATGCCTTGGCCTTGGGCCCAAACCTTGCATGGTAAAAGAACAAGCCTGGGGCCTTCCGCCGCTGTGCCGTAATGGTGGCCGCGACGGTGATCGCCAGCAGCATAGGCTCGACGGGGCCGGGGTCCCATGCAGCTGCACTACATTGCTGTCTTGTCTGCGGGCTTGTCTTGTCTGCGGAGAAAAGCTTGTCTGCTTCCCTGGCCAGGGCGCGGAAATCCTTAACAGACGAGTTGGCCAGGGCTGTCCGTACCTGACCTGGCGGCTGTTGCAGGAACAGTTCTTTGAAGAGGAAACATGGTCCGTGGCTGCCCAGGAGAGACAACATGTGGTCCATAAGCTCCGACGGCTTGGAGTCGCCCAACCCGGGTAGAGAAAGTAGCTGGCAGGCGCGCTCGGCCTCAGTGAGCTCGAAGGTTATGAGCAGCAGCGCCTTTAGCGTCTCATACATGCGGCCCTTCGGACGATCCTGGAGAAGGCTCACCACTCTGGTCGCAGTGGAGCCGCTGAGCGCAGACACGACATAATAATACTTCGTGTCGTCAGCAGAAATGCTCCGAATGGCGAATTGGGCCTCAGCTTGTGCGAACCAAATGGCAGCTTGTCGTTCCCAAAACTCCGGCAGTTTAATCAAAACTGCGCTTGTCGCCATGTTCGTTTGAAGCTCCGAAAACGTTCGAGAGCAAGACGGGGTCACCAATGTTGGAGTTGCGGATGATGAGAGGGCGAGACACTTCTCAGCTTGTTCAAAGCTCCTTTATTCCAACAGAACTAACTCGCGACCGGAACTCATGCATCTTTCATAACACAAAATCACTCTTAAGGGGGCGTCGCTCCATCAACCGAGCACACGCGACGCCCATATCATCAATAGCCCCACTGGTCCCGTGCCTGTGGATGATGTCCCAATGGGGTAACCCCCACAGTGGCATTAATATCCTGCACAATGTCATTTTTGGGAGCAAGGATGGCACGTTCACAAAGCCACTCATGGTTTTTATAATTCTGTGAGAGGCTAGGATAAACCTTTAATAGCATTTCTTCAGATGTGTTGATGATTGTTCCACAATTTGGGGGTATTGTGACATCTCCAGTCTCAGTGTCTACTGGTAGCTGACCATTGCCCAGTTGAAGCAAAACCTTTGGAAACTGGCCTGCTGAGACATCTCTATTAAGTGCAACTCTCATGTTGGTAGAAAGATGGAGTTTTTCCACTCGTCTCCAAATATAGGATTCTTTGAGGCATGCTCTCAACTCATCAGCAGGTGTACCCTTTGGAATGACTGGTGGAGTTTGCCTGAAATCTCCAGAGAGCAAGAGTGTGACTCCACCCATGATTTTAGTGTTACCTCTGAGATCCTGTAAGGTGCGATCGAGAGCCTCAAATGCAAGTCTGTGAGACATTGTGCACTCATCCCATACTATCAGCTTGGCCTGCTTTGGAACCTGTGCCTGTCCAGATCCTTTGCCAATATTGCACACAGGACTCTCATTGTGGGCCAGGTTGAGTGGCAGCTTAAAGGCAGAATGAGCAGTCCTGCCACCTGTGAGCAAAGTTGCAGCAATTCCAAATGAGGCCACTGCCATAGCAATCTGCTGTAGTGAACGAACTTGTGCCAAAATTAAGTTGATCAAAAATGTTTAGCCTGTTCCACCAGGGGCATCAAGGAAAACAATTCCACCCGAGTCAGATGTCAACAATTGTTTGATCCTTGTATAAGCTTCTTTTTGATCTGGAACCAAGAGTGGTTCATTTTGGTGGACATACTGTTGCAGCTGTTGAATGTCATAGGTGGTTGCCTGAAGCATCTCTCGACTGAGAGTTGCAGGTTCAGTTCGTACAGGAGCAGGCAGTCCACACTGTTGAAGATCCTTGCCAGCCATGGACTGTACAGTATTTTCAATGAGTACCAGTGCTTGGTTGTACATGGCAGAGGTAAACTCCAGGTTTGGGTTTTATGACTCTTGTTGTGCTTGATACAGTATGTCTTCTGTCAAGCTGTCCTGGTGATTATGCCAAAGTTGCTCAGGATTGGATGATGAACAGGCACAGATAATGATAGCAAAGAGGCGCCTCATCTTGCTTGGAGAATGCGAGACTGCAGCCTCTTCCAAGGTATTGTTCCAGTGTGCATCATCTTCCAAGAGACCTCTTCTCAGGCAAGCTTCACGGTATGTTGCACAGACATATCCAGCAACTGTCTTGAGATCCTGGAATGAGGTTGGACCATGAATGTTGTGCAGGAGGAGTCTGAGATAAAATCACTCAGAGTTGCTGGGATGAACAGTGTAGACACGACCTAACACTTGACTGGATCTGATGTGAGGGTGTCCAGGGATTGTTGCACCTTGCTTTCTTGGCTGAAATGCCTTTTTCCCTTCTTGCCAGGTGTAATATCTGGGCACTTCACAATAGAGAAGACTTCTAGCAAAGGAATCCTGTTTGCACAAATCAAAGAATGCAGTTAGTTTGGTCCTAGGTGGCTGCTGGGCTCGCTGCAGCGCGGTTTCTTCTGTGAAGTAAACTCTTTCCCCATTTTCCAAATGGATCTCAAGATGCATAACACTGGGGTGGCGTTCATGAATGGGAAAGTTGAGAATACGCCACACAGCCTCATTACTGCTGATGTAACGACCCATCTGATATGCTGATACCTCATCATTTTTGGTTTCCTCTCTCTGCAGACCAAAGACTGCCTGATCAGTACCTTTGTTGACGTACTTCAAGACATACTTGATAGACTTGACTGAGTAGCATGCTTCAACATTAATTTGTGATTTGAAGATGTGTGAAAGTAGAGGGTTGAAGGGCACCACCCACTGGTTGTCAATGACAATTTCTTGTTGTTTCACTCTGAGATTGAAAAACAATATGCGTATTGACTGAAAAACATACACCAAAATCAATATAACTATATCTTACCTTTTGTACTGAAAATACCAGTATTTGTAAACATTATTGCAAATGGCTGTGAACAATTGCCTACTGAAACATCCCATGAGAGAGTATCCTAGGATGAAATAGCTTTGATTTGGAGGCAGTGCAGAAATGTCAAATTTGGTCCCCGGGGGGTGTGGGTGGGGGTGGTCGGGTGTTTTTGTTCATCAGTGATTCTGTGGAGCATGGGAACCCTCGTGCCAAATTTGGTGACGATCCGTTGAGAAATGGCAAATTTGGTCCCTGGGGGGAGGGGGGGTTGGGGGTAGGGGGCGGTGGAATTTTTTGGTTAATCAGTGATTCTGTGGTGCATAGGGACCCCCTTGCCAGATTTGGTGAAGATCCTTTGAGAAATGGCAAATTTGGTACCGGGGGGGGGGGGGTGCGGGGGGCGGTGGAATGTTTTGGTTCATCAGTGATTCTGTGGTGCATAGGGACCCCCGTGCCAAATTTGGTGAAGATCCGTTGAGAAATGGCGACGCTGTTTCAGAACAAACAAACAAACAAACAGACAACCTTTCACGCTTATAAAACGCTATGGAAAAACCACATCGCTTTGTAAAACAAAGACCTACTTCCATCGCTCACATTTGAATGGAGGCAATAACCAATCAGCTCTTACTATGTCTTTACACTCTTACTATGTCTCTCCGAAAAGATCGACTGGACAACCCTCCCATCTACTTTCTCAACAATCCTCTCCAAGAAGTTCTGTCGCTCAAGCTTTTGGGTCTCACTATCTGCCATGATCTTTCTTGGGAAAACCACATTTCCAATCTGGCCTGCAAAGCCAGTCGCCGACTGGGCATCCTCCGTCGTGCGAAGTCCTTCCTCGGCACACCTGAGCTCCTCACCACATACAAGGCTTTCATCCGCAGCTCAATGGAATACTGTTCTCCCCTATGGGCCGGTGCTCCTGCCTCACACCTAGCTCGGCTTCACGCTGTTGAAACCAAAGCGTTCAGAATCATTGGAATCTCCCGCGATGAAGCTAACTCCGAGGGCCTTTCACTCACTCACCGCAGGCAGGTAGGTGGTCTTTCTGTCTTCTACCGACTCCTCTCCGGCTTTCTACCGACTCCTCTCTGACAAAATACTTTTGTCAATTTCAACGTATTTTTAGAGAAAATTGTGAGTTATTTGAAAAAAGTGCAAAGGTGCCAATATTTTTTGGCCACGACTATTTTACGTATTCACTACTTAGTCTTTTACTCTTCTCAGTCACCCTCGTTATAACAAATATTCAAAACATATTTGAATCAAAGCATGCTTCCCTGTATTCACAATCCACGTTGCTGGGAAAGAACCTGAAATAAAGAAAGATTTCTTTGTCCTGGAAAGTTAAACGTTTAACGTGGAACAAAAGACATCTGAGAAGTTTGGATTGCGATTCCAGTCTTTCTTAAACTGCAAGTGTAAAACATCCCGAAACCCCTCACGGGAAACCTCGTACCGGAACCGGAAATCCTTCGATAAACCAAAGCTAAAGTGTATTCCCCCATTATAAAACCAAAGGCAGAATACTCTATTTCCCCTTAATTGAAGGGAAGGTACAAACAAAATAGTATAATGGTGTAGAATAAGAGATGTACACTGTCCATGTAAAAATATGTCACAGTGAAGAGAAATGGGCAAGCAAAATGTACCGACAATAGCTAGAGAGATGTTGAAGTTTGCCATTTGGAGAAATCCGGGTTGGAAAGGTCACAGATTAAGTCAGTCCCATGGAGTCAAAGTTCCATGGCTGGTGAGAAAGGTACCAAGACCCATCCAAGTTGCATGCTGGCGACAATTGAAATCACCACATATGAGGAAGAGAAGTATGGGATGAGTGGTTAAAAGTCGTGGGCATTTATTATGATTCCTTCTCCATCCCAGTTGAAGTGACCTCTTCTTAGCCGAGTTCCAATGAACCTTCTTTGTGTATGCCCAATCCGTCTAACTCTTTATATCTTCCTGCTCTTTCATCCTTCATCCAGTCGTTGGTGTATATCTGTTGATATTTCACTTTATATTATCTTTTTCTCAAACATCCGGGCTGTATTCATTGCTGTTTCAGTTTCATATGTGACAGCTTGTGTTCACAACTGTCTTATAAATGTTTTTGCTATGTGCGTCAGGGATACCTTTTCTGCCTTGTTGTCTTGTTGTTTGTGTACAAATTGGATTTGGCAGTCTGCTGAACTTTTCACAAACTCAGCCAACCCTTCTGTTGTCATTCTGTGCATTTGGTTCATCCCCATTAGGCCACTACCGCCTTATCGTCTCGGCAGGTACTTCTTGGAATGCACTGATTTTTGTAAAGCATTTTGTTTATGGTGAGGAGATTCCTTGTTTTGATATCTACTTTGTTGATATCCAATTGTGGCGAGTTTATTATTCCGCACCTGTATTGGAATACTGGTAATGGGAATTGGTTTATGGCTTTGATTTTGTTTCTTGGGGAGAGGTATGTTTTCAGGATCTGCCTCGTTCTGCATAGGTATTCTTTGGTAATTGTTTTGTACATTTGTTTGTGACATATTCAGTGGCCCTCTTCTACTCCGAGGTATTTGTAAGATGCTTTGTTTTGTAGCAGCTGTATGAGCATTGTTATATCACGATCGATTTTTATGTTTTCCATTTTTCCTTGGTTTGCCCTATAGCAATGTGCACTTGGCACACTTATCGAGACCAAATTCCATTTGGATTTCCTCAGAGTACCGTTTCACTAATTTTTTATACATGGTTTAAGGCTGTTGATGAAGCTCACACACACACGCACACGCATACACCATACACCAAACACTTAACACAGCCACTGATCTTGGGGGAAGTGCCGTCACTTCCCAGGATACTCTGCATACCAGAGATGTCATGAAACCACCAGTTTTTGTTTTTACATTTACAACGAGTTATACATTGTCATAACTGACACATTGTTACAAATTGTTACACTTAGAAACTCGTTTTTACACTTGGAACGACTGATAACTGGCACGTGGCGTCTCTCAGGATGGGCAAACTCGTATGTGGCCAAAACTCTTTTTTTATGATTGGAACAAGCGATAACTGGCACGTGGCATCTCACAGGACAAGCAAACTCGAATGTGGCCGAAGCTCCTTTTCACACTTCGAATGAGTGATAACTGGCACCTGGCAGATGGGCAAACTCGTATGTGGCGGATGGTCGTTTTTACCCTTGTAACGAGAGATAACTGGCACCTGGCATCTCCCAGGACGTGTAAACTCATGCAACGCTTCGAAGTGTAACAATGGCACCGCTTTTCTCATTGCACTCAGCAGGGCACTTCCTAAAGAGGAATTTCCACCTCTGCATGGATTGAGATTGTCCATGACTCTGTCCTTTCAAAGGCTGAGCATCAAGCAAGGAAGCAGGATGAAATGAGCAGGAAGATTATATTTAAGCAAGATGATGGAAGAAAGGAAGCAGGATGATGACATTTAAAGTCTTTGGTACGACTAAAAATTTGAGTTGCTGAAACTTGAGTTGAATTTGAGTTGTTCTGTCAATTTTTTGCCGTTCGGTATGGAGAGCTTTAAATCATCCATGTACAGTAGATGTCTTTTCTATTTCTTTGGACATTATTTTATTGGATGTTAGGACGTATCCATGTCCATGCCCATTGATTATGTTGCTCACTGAGTCAAGAGCCAGACAATGCAGTAGAAGGGGAGGTGGTCTCATGAGATCTCATGTCAAATCTTTTACTCCTGGTATTCGATCTTTCCTCCTGAGTTAAGTCCTCAATGTTTTCTTCCAGATCTCCCGTGCTTTCTCAATCAGTTTGATTATTTTGCGGTTGATCTTGTATACCTGCATGCATTTTGTCATCCATGAATACGGGACACTATCAAAGCTTTAAAAAAATCATCTAACCAGGCTGGGGATCATTTTCTTCTCATTTTACAGCTCCATGAATCGTGTTGCCTTACCACGCATCCCCCATTGTTCACGTGTAGAATACACTTTACAATGGAGGATGGTTTCCTTCTCCTCTACATTTCAGCTTTCTTTATTTAAGCTTCTTTTATGGAGCTAGATTTTTTCCCGAGGCAGGTGGTACCTGTTCAGCGTCTCGTCTCCCTGCCAGTTAACCCCCCTGCCAGCAACCCGAACCCAAACACAAATCAAATGATAAGACTCGGGAGGTTAAAAAAGCTCTGATTTTCAACAAATAAGATGTATATGTCAAAAGAAGTGATGGAACCTTTGCAAACACTGGTTAACTGAGAGATTCTCCACAAGGCATTTCCATGGACCACCAACCAAAAGGTCCAATCAACTCGGATTTATCGAAGGTTCACATTGGGCCAGTCCTGGATAGTGATGTCTCTGCCTTAATGATTTCACAGCAGGACAAAATGGTCAACCTGAAATTTGTAGATAAATAAAACAACTCATTGTCCTCGACTACAAAAAATGAATGAATGATCGTTTGAAGGCCATTTTCTCCGCTGGAGCGGGGGTTAGCCTTGCGGGCCCCATGACAATCATGGTTCTGAAGGAACTGCGCTCCAACGCAAGTCGAAAGAATTGACGCGACCAAAGACGGAATTCGTCCGAGTTGCTTTATTGAAACAAAACAGCTCAGGTAATCTGACAAGCCCGTTTATCGGGCAGCAATATATATACACATTTATGTCGGGAAGTTTGCCCGGCAAAAGCTATACCGGGCATGCCCGGGTGTCAAGGGCGAGCCTTGGAAAGGCGAGTCTGGACCTGCCCGGGCGTGTTTGGCTGCGGCCTGGCAAGTCGAGGCTGGGCGTGCCCGGGCGCTCTGGGCGAGCCCTGGAAAGGCGATAGCGGGCACGCCCGGACGCTCTGGGCGAGCCCTGGAAAGGCGATAGCGGGCATGCCCGGACACTCTGGGCGTGCCCTGAAAAGGCGATAGCGGGCATGCCCGGACGCTCTGGGCGAGCCCTGGAAAGGCGATAGCGGGCATGCCCGGGAAAGACGAGACCGGGCGTGCCCGGGAGGTTCGGGCGTGCCCGGGAACAGTGAGTCCAGGCATGCCCGGGAGAGGCGCGTCTGGCCGTGTTCTGGCCGTTGCAAGGCGATTGTGTGCATCCAGCGGTAACCGCTACACACGCCCCTCCAGAATCGACCTGCACCGGCAGGGTCAATTTAAGGGGGGTCCGGATGACCCGGCCGAAGCGACCCCTGGAGGGTCGTGGGGAGGGGTCCGACGTGGTGGTGGGTGGTCGAGCGGGGGGAACTGTGGACGGGGGGCGGCCTCGCCACGGAGGAAGGGCCAACCGTGGTGGTCGGTCGACGTCCATGTGCGCCGGTTTGAGGCGGCCCACAGAAATCCGGTCCGGCCGGCCGCCGAAGTCGACGATGAAAGACTTGTCGCCCCGTCGCAGGACCCGGAAGGGCCCGTCGTACGGCGGCCGGAGTGGCCCCCGGTGCGCGTCATGATGCACAAAGACGTACTCCGCTGTGCGAAGCGCCGGGGGGACGTAGGACTGGGGGCCACCGTGGCGGGACGTCGGCACGGGGGCAAATCGTCGGGCGGCCTCCTGGAGGTCCGAGTGCTGGCGAGCGGCGGACCAGGGACTGGTAGCGTCGGGCACAAATTCGCCCGGGATGCGGAGCGACTGGCCGTAGACGAGCTCGGCGGCGGACGCCTGGAGGTCTTCCTTGGGGGCCGTGCGAAGGCCCAAAAGGACCCACGGCAGCCGGTCGGCCCAACCGTCGTTCCTGAAGGCCGGCCATGAGTGCGGCCTTCATGGAGCGGTGAAACCGCTCGCACAACCCATTGGCTTGGGGGTGGTAGGCCGTGGTGCGGTGCAGCGTGACCCCCAACGAACGGGCGACCGCGCCCCAAAGCTCAGACGTGAACTGTGGGCCGCGGTCGGACGAGATGTCCGCTGGTGCACCGAAGCGCGCGACCCAGGTGGCGATGAACGCCTGCGCCACGTCGGCGGTGGTGGAGGCGAGGGGCACGGCCTCCGGCCACCTGGTGGTCCTGTCCACCATGGTGAGCAGGTGGGTGAACCCCCGCGAGGGGGGCAGGGGACCCACCAGGTCCACGTGGACATGGTCGAAACGCCGTTCAGGCACGGCGAAAGGTGCCAGCGGGGCCTGGGTGTGGCGGTGGACCTTGACCCGCTGGCAGGCCGTGCAGGCGTTGGCCCAGTCGCGGATGTTTCGTCGAAGGCCGTGCCAGATGAAACGCGCCGACACCAGCTTCTGAGAAGCTTTCCGGCCCGGGTGAGAAAGGCCGTGGATGGAGGCGAAGATGCGGCGCTGCCAGGAAACGGGCACGATGGGGCGAGGCTGGCCGTGGGAGACGTCGCAGAGCAGGACGGTGCCCGCGAAGGGAATGTCGGCCAGGCGGAGGCCCGTGTCCGCCGCACGGAGTGCCTGCACCGAGGCGTCGGTGGTCTGGTCGGCCGCCATGAGCGCGAAGTCCACGCCGAGGTGGACCGCGTTCGCGCTGGCCCAAGAAAGACAGTCGGCCACGGCGTTGTCTTTGCCGGCGACGTGCCGGATGTCCGTGGTGAACTCCGACACGGCGGAGAGGTGGCGCTGCTGGCGGGCCGACCACGGCTCCGTGACCTTAGCCATTGCGTAGACCAACGGCTTGTGGTCGACGAAAGCCGTGAACGGGCGGCCCTCCAGGAGGTGTCGGAAATGGCGAACGGCCAGGAATAGCCCGAGCAGCTCGCGGTCGAACGTGCTGTAGTTTAACTCGTTCGGCCGGAGTTGCCGGCTGAAAAAAGCGAGTGGCTGCCAAACCCCGTCCACCCATTGCTCATGGACGGCGCCCACCGCGTAGTTGGAGGCGTCCGTAGTGAGGGCAATGGGCGCGTTGAGCACCGGGTGAGCCAGCAGCGTTGCGTCGGCGAGGGCCCGTTTGGCGCTGGCGAAGGCCGCGTCCATGGCCGCGGACCAAACAATGTCATGCTTGGCCGGCTTGCCCCGGAGGGCCTCGTAAAGGGGCCGCATGAGCTGAGCAGCGCGGGGCACGAATCGGTGATAAAAATTCACCATGCCGAGGAACTCTTGGAGGGCCTTGATGGAACAGGGACGCGGGAACGTGGTGATGGCCTCGACCTTGGTCGGCAGCGGCACGGCCCCGGTCTTGGTGATGCGGTGGCCCAAAAAGTCAACGGTCGTCGCGCCGAAGTGGCATTTGACCGGGTTGACAATTAAGCCGTGCTCGCTGAGGCGACCGAACAGTGTTCGGAGGTGGAGGAGGTGCTCGGCACGGGACGTGCTGGCGACGAGGATATCGTCCAGATAGACGAAAAGAAACGGCAGGTCGCGCAGCACGCCGTCCATCAAGCGCTGGAATGCCTGGGCCGCGTTCTTGAGGCCAAACGGCATCCGCAAAAATTCGAACAGGCCGAACGGCGTGATGACGGCCGTCTTCGGGACGTCGGCCGCCCGGACAGGTACCTGGTGGTAGCCCCGTATCAGGTCAATTTTCGAAAAGATGACCCGTCCCGCCAAACGGGCGGAAAAGTCGTGAATATGCGGGATCGGGTACCTGTTGGGGGTGGTAGCATCGTTGAGACGGCGGTAGTCGCCACACGGGCGCCATCCACCCCCCGGCTTTGGCACGATGTGCAGTGGCGAGGCCCACGTGCTATCGGAGCGCCGCACGATGCCGAGGTGCTCCAACGCGTCGAACTCGGCCTTCGCCACGGCGAGCTTGGTGAGGGCCGGGAATTCCGCGAGCAGGCGAGCGAACTTGTTCGCTGCCGGGAGGGCGCACGCCAGTTCGGTCGGCGCGGAGCTGCTCATCGTGCACGCCAGGGAGCTGAAGGTCTCGGCGTTGACAAGGCGACGACGTTTGACGTCGACCAGCAGCCCATGCGCGCAGAGGAAGTCGGCGCCCAGCAAAGCCATGGGGACGCAGGCGGTCACAAAAGTCCATTGAAAACGCTGGCTGCCGAAGCAGAGGGTGACGACGCGTGGGCCGAAAGTGCGTATGGCCGAGCCATTAGCAGCGACCAAAGAGGGGCCGCAAACGGCGTCCCGCCTGTCCTGCTCGGAGGCGGGTATGACGCTCAGTTGGGCGCCGGTGTCACACAGGAAACGCCGCCCAGACGCTTTGTCCCGAATAAACAGCAAGTTGCCCGAGTGGCCGGCGCTCATGGCTGGGAATGAACGCCGGCCCGGCCGTTTCCCGACCTGCCGAAAGTGCACGGGGGCCGGCACGTCCGAGCCTTGTGTCCGAACCTGGCGTGGTAATAACACCACGCCCAGTCAGGTGGAGGCCCCGGCTGTCGTGTCTGAAGCGGGCGGTGTGGCGTGGCGGCCGCCAGTTGCACCGGCAGTTCGGCCTCCAACCGCGCAGGGCGCTCGGGCGTCGTGGGCGTCGCCTCGGACGGCGGCGGGCTCCAGGTAACCGCGCCGATGTGCTGGCCCGCCGAGGAGATCTTATCGGCTTCCCTGGCGAGGGCGCGGGAATCCGTGATCAACGTGCCAGCCAGGGCGAGGCGTACCGGGTGAGGCAGCTGGCGAAGGAACAGCTCGCGGAACAGAAAATCCGGAGAGTGCTCACCGAGCAACAAGAGCATATAGTCCATGCGCTCTGACGGGCGCGTGTCGCCGAGCTCGGGCAGAGCAGGCGCCGTGCGCGTGCTGCCAGTGAGAGGGCGAAAGCGTCGAGGAGGAGTGTCTTCAGCACGTCGTATTTGTCAGCAGCCGGCGGGTGCTCGAGGAGGCTCAAGGCGCGGGCCGCGGTGGCGGAACCGAGCGCCGCCACAACATGGTGGAAGCGGGTGTCGTCCGCGGTGATGCCTCGCAGGGAGAACTGAGAGTCCGCCTGAGCGAACCAAACAGCTGCGTGAGCCTCCCAGAAGGTAGGCAGTTTAAGCGTCACTGCCGTATCCATGTCGGTAGGTCACCAATGAAGGAACTGCGCTCCAACGCGAGTCGAAAGAATTGACGCGACCAAAGACGGAATTCGTCCGAGTTGCTTTATTGAAACAAAACAGCTCAGGTATTCTGACAAGCCCGTTTATCGGGCAGCAATATATATACACATTTATGTCGGGAAGTTTTCCCGGCAAAAGCTATACCGGACATGCCCGGGTGTCAAGGGCGAGCCTTGGAAAGGCGAGTCTGGACCTGCCCGGGCGTGTTTGGCTGCGGCCTGGCAAGTCGAGGCTGGGCGTGCCCGGGCGCTCTGGGCGAGCCCTGGAAAGGCGATAGCGGCCATGCCCGGACGCTCTGGGCGAGCCCTGGAAAGGCGATAGCGGGCATGCCCGGACGCTCTGGGCGAGCCCTGAAAAGGCGATAGCGGGCATGCCCGGATGCTCTGGGCGAGCCCTGGAAAGGCGAGAGCGGGCATGCCCAGGAAAGACGAGACCAGGCATGCCCGGGAGGTTCGGGCGTGCCCGGGAACAGTGAGTCCGGGCATGCCCGGGAGAGGCGCGTCTGGCCGTGTTCTGGCCGGTGCAAGGCGATTGTGTGCATCCAGCGGTAACCGCTACAGTTCCCTGTTTTGAGGCAATGTTTTTATGGCCGGATGCCCTTCCTGACGCCAACCCTTGGTCGCCTCTTACGATGCGCAGGGATACGGTGTACCTATTCTAAACCGGGGTACACACCCGATGATTCATAATCCAGACAGAGCACAATAGTAGAAAAGTAAAATTTATTCCACGATTTTAAGGTTGTTACAATTAATTAAATGTTGACCATATAATTGGAAGATAAATCGCAACTTTCCAAAGGTATAGAGAGTATAAAGATACATGAGTATATAATACGTTATCATTCTCAATATGAAACTTTATTACTTACAATCACATTGGACTTGAGATTGACTTTCGGAAGTCACAGCTAATTTAATGGAAAGAGTTTGTCCACGCAGTTCTCGATATAGATTAAAACCATAATTAGAAAAATGTATATTTTATTTTCTTCATTGTACCAATCCACTCATGAAGTTGTGATATTGACATCAACGCCTCCAAACCCAAAAGTTTCTGTGGAGTGAACTTCACCCTCGTGAATGTGCAATAGAAACTCGCAAACGTGAACCCGTCCTGATCTGAATAACATCCCGGTATAAAATCCAACATCCGAATCATTCACTGAATTCAGGTGCATTGACGCAACCCCATTCGGAAGGTTTCCCACACAGCTTGCATGATGATCTCTACTGGCATCACGAGGATCTGGGCAGGTAAGAACCTGAGGAAGGTAAGGGTAAGGGCAAGGTTTCGGTGAGTGTAGAGCAAATGTGCATTCCTGCGAGCTGGCACAACGTACATGTAGATAAATATCTCTCTCTCTCTGTCTCTGTCTCACTCACTCACTCACTCACTCACTCACTCACTCACAATTGTACAGTATCAGTTGTTCCTAAACTTAAATAATTTAAAGGATTGTTGTAAATGATGTTAATTTTACAACATCCCATATTCAACTTTATGTAAATTGTAAACCTCAAACATAGTTTCTCCACCTAAAGCAAGAACCTTAACCTGTAAGCAACTGACTAGTTTCCCGACTGCATGGATCATCAGCTGGGCACACACACACGATGCTGAGGTTCCTGTATTAACGGGAGCTTCAGATGTGACAATACATTATTAGCTTCTCGTTCCTGCCGCTACCTTTTTCATGACCACCTCCTTTTCTTTTTGATATTTACTATTTTCTCTCCAGATCTAAAAATATATAAATATATGTATATATAATATACGGTATACAGTCACGTGAAAAAGTAAGTACACCCCATGTAAAGTTTTGACTTTTTCAACATATTTCAACATATTTCAACATAGAGCTATTTGATCTTCATTTCAGCAGTATTGATAGATAAAGGTGATATAATATAACAAATATCATGAAACATTTACATTTTGTAGTCCATTGTATAATTTAAATAAACATAAATGCAAATTTCACACATGGAAAAAGTAAGTACACCCTTGGCTCTAATAGGTGGTATTTCCCCCTTTCGCAGAAACAACCTCAAGTAGGCGTTTCTTATAACTGTCTACCAGTCTCTGACATCGACTGGGAGAAATTTTTGCCCACTCCTCCATGCAGAATTCTTTCAGCTGTGCAATGTTTGAGGGGTTTCTTGCATGCATAGCTCGTTTCAAATCCCCCCCACAACATCTCGATGGGATTTAGATCCGGGCTTCAACTTGGCCATTCCAGAACCCTCCATTTCTTTCTTTTCAGCTATTCCTTGGTGGATTTACTGGTATGTTTCGGGTCATTGTCATGTTGCGAGGTCCACCTTCGGTTGAGCTTCAAATTTCCGACAGATGGCCTCACATTATCCTCAAGCACCCTCTGGTACAATGAAGAATTCATAGTGGATTATATGATGGTGAGCTGCCCAGGCCCTGATCCAGCAAAGCTGCCTCAAACCATAATATTTCCACCACCGTGCTTTACAGTTGGTATCAGGTTCTTGTGGTCAAATGCTGTCTTTGGTTTTCGCCAAACATGTCTTCTGGTACTGTGGCCAAATAGCTCTACCTTTGACTCATCTGTCCAGAGCACATTGTTCCAGAAGTGCTGGTCTTTGCCCAGCTGTTCATTGGCAAACTTTAGTCTTGCCCTGATGTTCTTTCTGGACAGCAAGGGTTTCCTCCTGGCACACGTCCCATGTAGATCAAATTTGTGCAGCCTCTTTCTAATGGTAGACTCATGCACTTTGACATCAACAGTGACGAGCTACCTGTGGATCCCGTGATGACATTCTGGGGTTCTTAGAGACTTCTTTCAGCATCTTGCGGTCTGCTCTCAGGCTGAACTTGCTGGGGCGTCCTGGCCTGAACAAGTTGGCAGTTGTTTGGAATCTTCTCCACTTGTAGATGATCTTCCGGACAGTCGAATGATTGATTTCAAATTGTTTGGAGATCTTTTTAAATCCCTTCCCAGACTTATAGGCAATTATAACCTTCTTTCTGAAGGCCTCAGAGAGCTCTTTTGATCGAGGCATGGTGACGCCGCACACCAACAACAAAGAGCAAACCAAACTAAATGTCTGAGGTTTAAATAAGACAGGTTTCTCCAAGATCCTCTCTACCGATGTTCTAATCATTTGCACCTGAGCTGGTGCACCTGATTCTAATTTTAGGTATTTGAAGTAGTGATAAATGTAGGGGTGTACTTACTTTTTCCACATGCGAAATTTGCATTGATGTTTATTTAAATTATACAATGGACTACAAAATGTAAATGTTTCATGATATTTGTTATATATATCACCTTTATCTGTCAATATTGTTGAAATGAAGATCAAAGAGCTGTATGTTGGAAAAGTCAAAACTTTACATGGGGTGTACTTACTTTTTCACGTGACTGTATGTACATATATATGTGTACATATATGTATGTATATATACATAATAGCATGACGTCCTCATTTTCAATGATTGCTCTTGGTTCGTTGTGTGTTTTTTAGTGATTATTTAAAATAAAAAAAACTACGTCACATTGAATTGGATTTTGACACTCAGAATAATGTCAGAGTCATTTTAATGTATGCTTACAAAACTGGGCTGAGATATGAGATGCTTACAGTTCGCTCAGTTTCACTGGATTGGAACTTCCACTGGACTGACGTTATTGGTTCCGATCCATTCGGCCATTTACATACAAAGAAGGTTTGATCTCCTTTTTTAATGTAATGGATTTCATGTTTCCTCTTCAATGTTCCTGCACTCAGCACAAGCACAATGTGGGTAACAATCACACAATCGAGCATGAGTTGATATGCCACATCACATCATCACATTGTGCACTCCAAGAGCATGTGAAGGACCAAAATATGCCAAAAAGGTGAATGACATCTGCATTTTGACCTCAAACAAATTATTGGTTGAGACTTTTATCTTTTAATTGCCGATAATTTTCTATCCCTATTGGTGATGGAACCTCAGCCGATGTTACCAGGTTCAGTGTTCATCTTTTTTAAATGTAAGAGTTCAATTTGCACAAGTAGCAAAGTGTATATCTGGCTGGATCAGTGAAAAGTCCAGAACGTTAGGACAAAAAGTACCTTCAGAAAGTATTTACACCCCTTGACTTTTTGACATTTTTTTTGTTTGTTACAGCCTGAATTTAAAATGGATTAAAATGGATTAAAATAAATATTCAGCCCCCTGATTCAATACTTTGTAGAAGTGCCTTTGACAGCGATTACAGTTTCTTCTCTTGGGTGTGTCTGTATCAGCTTTACATATCTGGATTTGGGGAGTTTCTTCCATTCTTCCTTACAGTTTTGCTCAAGCTATGTCAAGTTGGATGGGAGCGTCGGTGAACAACAATCTTAGTCTCTACAGATTCTCAATGGGATTCACGTCTGAGCATTGGATGGGCCACTCAAGGACGTACACATTCTTGTTCTGAAGCTATTCCAGTGTTGCTTTGGCTGTATGCTTAAGGTAATTGTCCTGTTGGAACATAAATCTTCGCTGCAGTCTGAGGGCTTTTACACCATGAAACAGGTTTTCCTCAAGGACTTGCCCTTTATTTGGCTCCAGTCATTGTTCCCTCTATGCTTACAATTTTTCCAGTCCCAACCGCTGAAAGGCATCCCCATAGCATGATGCTGCTACCTTCATGCTACACTGTCTGGATGGTGCTAGGTGGGTGATTAGCTGTGCTTGGTTTCTGCCAAAGGTTGCACTTTGTGTTCAGGCCAAAGAGTTCAATTTCGGTCTCATTAGAACACAGAATATTTTGCTTCATGCTCTGTCTTTCACGTGTCTTTTTGCAAACTCCAGGCATGCTGTCATGTGTCTTTTTCTCAGGAATGGCTTCCGTCTGGCCACTGTCCTATAAAGCCTTGATTTGTGAAGTGCTGCAGAGATGATTGTCCTTCCAGCAGGTTCTCCCATCTTAGCCAAGGAACGCTGGGGTTCTGTCAGAGTGGTCATTGGGTTATTGGTCACCTCCCTGACAAAGGTCCTTATTGCCTGTTTGGTCAGTTTGGTCAGATGGCCAGCAGTAGGAGGAGTCTGGGCAGTTCCATATTCTTTCCATTTCCTAATAATTAAGCTCACTGTGCTCTTGAGAACTTTCAACACTCTATAAATTGTTTTATACCCTTCCCCAGATATATGCCTCCTCACAATTCTATCTCGGAGTTCCACGGACAGTTCCTTGCACTTCATAATAGAGTTTCTGCTCTGACATGCACTGTCAACTGTGGGACCTTGTATAGAAAGGTGTATATTTCTAAATCATGTCCATTTAATTGAATTGGACGCATGTGGTCTCCAATCAAGTTGTAGAGACGTCTCAAGTATGGTCAAAGGGATTTGGTGGACGTACCTGAGCTCAATTTGGAGTGTCATAGCAAAGGGATTGAATATGTATTTACTCAAGACATTTCCACTTTTCATTTTTAATTATTTTGTAAAAATTTCTAAAATAAAAATTGCACTTTGATATTATTTGGTATTATGTGTAGATTGTGGGGTATTACAAAAAAAATCTCAAATCCATTTGAAATTCAGGCTGTAACACAACAAAATGTGAAAACAAGAACAGATACATTCAAAGTACACCGCCTCCATGCCAAATCAATTATATCCTCCAGCGCGCTTTCAGAGCCCAGCAATACAGCCGTGCAGCACATACAGATGGCATTGGGAGGGAGAGGTGTACAATAATTGATTGATTAATTGTGTAATTAAAACCAATAAATAATAGTCGTAAAATAATTTCTTAATCAATTGGCTAATAGCATACCCGAACCACCCGTGTTTTATCCGAAGCTGTAACTTTTTGAAAATTAATTAAATAAGTCATTAATGGACTTTTTAAAAATTGATTAAACAATAAATATATAATAAATACATTAATTGATGAATCAATAAATAAAAAATATCCGTTATAGCCACATCACTTGGCCATTGTCATGTCTGAATATCAGCTTCGGAGCTCAAAAGATGCCTGAGATATTGCCCAGATGAAAAAAAATAATAAGTGATTAATAACGAAGGTAAATGAATAATAATCGTAAAATAATTAAATTATTAATCAATTGGCTAATAGAATATCTAAACCACCACCGTTTCATTTGAATCTGTAACTTAAAAAAGTAATTAAAAGTCATTAATTAAAGAATTAAATAACTAATTGATTAATCAATAAATCAAAAATAGCCTTTACAGCCAAATCACTTGGTCAGTGTCGTGTCCGCATATCAGCTTCGTCGCTCAAAAGGTTCCTGAGATATTGCCCAGATGCGAAAGAAAACAAATAAGTGATTAATAACGAAGATAAATAAATAGTAATCATAAAATAATGAAATTATTCATCAATTGGCTAATAGAATATCGAAACCACCACCGTTTAATTTGAATCTGTAACTTAAAAAAAATAATTAATTAAGTCGTAATTTAATAATTAAATAACTAATCGATTAATTGATTAATCAATAAATCAAAAAGAGCCTTTATAGCCAAATCACTTGGTCATTGTCATGTCCGAATATCAGCTTCATAGCTCAAAAGGTGCCTGAGATATTCCCCAGATGAGAAAGGAAATAAATAAGTGCTTAATTAATCGATAATAATTAAATAACGAATCAATTAATTTATTAATCAAAAAACCAAAAATACTGTTTTTGCCAAAGCACTTGCTCACTATTGTGCCGAAATTTTAGCTTCCTAGCTCAAAGGATGGCTGAGATATCGCCCGGACAAACAAACAAGGAAAACAAGTACAGATACATTCAAAGTACACCGCCACCATGCCAAATAATTAAATATCCTCCAGTGCGCATTGCCGGGGTGCCTATGGCGCCCGGCAATACTGCAGTGCAGCTCATAGAGACTGTATTGGGAGTGAGAGGTGCACAGTCATTGATTGATTAATTGCATAATTAAAATCAATACAAGTACAGATACATTCAAAATATACCACCCCCATGCCAAATAATTAAATATCCTGCAGCACGGCATTACCGGGCGCTGCCGCAGTGCAGCACATGGAGACTGCATTGGGAGGGAGAGGTGTACAATAATTGATTGATTAATTGCACAATTAAAATCAATAAACGATTATCATAAAATATTTTCTTAATCAATTGGCTAATAGCAAAACTAAACCACTAAGGCTTCATCCGAAGATGTATCTTTTAGAAATTTAATTAAATAAGTCATTAATGAAAAATTAAATAATTAATTGATTAATCAACAAATAATTAATCGATTAAATGATTAATCAATAAATCAAAAATATCCTTTATAGCCACATGACTTGGTCACTGTCATGTCCAAATATCAGCTTCCTTGCACAAAAGGTGCCTGAGATATTGCCCAGACGAGAAAGAAAATCAATAAATGATTAATAATGAAAAGAAAGAAATAACAATCATTACAAAAAAAAATTAAGCAATTGGCTGAGAGAACACTTCATCCGAATCTGTAACTTAAATTTTTTTTTAAAAGTAATTAATCGAATAATTAAATAATTAATCGATTCATTGATTAATCAATAAATCAAAAATATCCTTTATAGCCAAATCACTTGGTCATTGGCATGTCCAAATATCAGCTTCCTAAATCAAAAGGTGCCTGAGATAATGCTCAGAAGAGAAAGGAAATGTATAAGTACTTAATTAATCACTAATAATTAAATAACTCATCAATTCCACCAAATTCCACCAATTCCACCATCGATTCCACCATAAATAATCCCACCAAATAACTCATCAAGTCCAATATCTCTGACACACCTTCAACAACTCTCCCTACCTCTTCCACCTCTTCCACATCTTACCCTGCCCCTCCTCCCCCCTGTTCTGTATCCGATGCTCCCCCTTCATCTTCATTAACGGTATGGACCTCAAACATCCGGGGCCTTCGTTCAAACTTAACTGATCTCTCCATACAGGTTGCTTCTGTCAAACCAGACGTGATCTGCTTAACAGAAACTTTCCTCCTTCATGATGTCTCTGATTCCTTAGTATCTCTCCCGGGTTACTCCCTCCTTCGGTATGATAGACCTGAGCCTCGTCCTGGAGGTGGGGTTGCTATCTTTATCAAAAACTCTCTTCCTCACTCGCCCTGCACTGTACTCTCTCCACCTCACCCCCAGGAATACCTCTGGCTACGGCTTCCCCTTCGCTCCCACCTCTTGTTCATATGTGTGTTGTGCCGTCCACCAAACAGTGATGACTCCATCCACATCTCGCTGTCTGATAATATGGACCAACTTCTATCTACTCATCCCAACTCTCTCTTCCTCATATGTGGTGATTTCAACTGTCATCATGCCAGTTGGCTGGGTGTGGGTACCTCCCTCACCAGCCATGGCTCCTCAGCAAAGGACTTCTGCGACTCACTGGGACTGACACAAACTGTCAATTTCCTGACCCGGATCTCAGTCAATGGAGCATCTTCTCTTCTGGACTTGGTTATGACTAACTTCCCTGAAAATGTCTGCTGCTCTTCTTCTGCACCAATCGGATCATCTGATCATGTCCTTGTTAAAGTGGACATCTCTCTGACCATTCTCAGGGAGCCTGCTCAGCGTCGACGAGTCTGGCATTTCACTCAGGCCAACTGGCACGGTCTTCAAGCAGCCATCAATCATCTGGACTGGTCTCCCATCTCTACCACCTCTGACATCAACTCATCCTGGGAATTCTTCCAAAGTAAATTGCTCTCCTTCATGCACAGATTTATCCCATCTCGTCTTCAGTTGTCATACCCTTCCTCCCGTCCATGGTACACGGAATCTTGTGGTGAGGCTGTTGCCCAGAAAAAACTTGCCTTCGTCTCCTGGAAAGCAAATCCAACGGAAGGAAATCTCATTTCCTTTCACAAAGCCCGAAACAAGTGTGTGTCCACCCTCAGGAGAGCCAGGAAACAATATCTCTCCGTTCTCAAGACCGAACTCTCTTATCTGTCTCCCTCTTCCAAATCCTGGTGGCGTCTGGTCAAATCCGTTTCTCGTGTTTGTTCCCCCTCCATCCCCTCCCTTACCTCAAACGGCTACACAGCTGACTCCGCACGTGAAAAAGCTGAATGCCTCAACTCTGTGTTTGCCTCTAAATCTTGTGTCCCAAACCCATCCCTCTCTGTACCCACCATACCCAGTCGTACCCAGCTGCTCCTGGACTCCGTGTCCTTTCCTCCTGACAAGGTGGAAAAGTTTCTGTCAACCCTCGACTCTGATTCTGCAACTAGACCCGACGGCATCAGCCCACGGGTCCTAAAATCCTGCTCTGCTGCTCTATCTCACCCTCTCTCTGTTCTCTTCACCCTCTCTTTTGCTCAAGGTCAACTGCCATCTGCTTGGAAATCAGCCAACATCACCGCTTTGCACAAAAAAGGTGCAAAAACAGATCCTAGCAACTACAGACCAATCAGCCTTCTCCCAATTATCAGCAAAGTCATGGAATCCATCATTGCTTCGGATATGAAATCTTTCCTCTGCTCCAATGGCTTGATCTCTGAGCATCAATTTGGTTTCAGACCAGGTCACTCTACTCTGGACATGCTGCTTCTGCTGTCTCAACAATGGATGGAGGTCCTCAATGCCAAACAGGAAATTAGAGCTGTCTCCCTTGACATATCACGTGCCTTCGATACGGTCTGGCACCCCGCTCTGCTCACCAAACGCTCCTCCTTTGGTATCCATGGAAATCGCCACGCATGGCTGGCTGACTTCCTCTCTAGTCGTCGTCAACGTGTGGCCCTGAATGGTGTTCTCTCATCTCCTCTTCCTGTTCAGGCTGGAGTTCCCGAAGGCAGTGTTCTGGGCCCTGTGCTTTTTCTGGTCTTCATCAATGATCTCTCTGACTCTTGAAAATCCTCTCTATCTCTTTGCTGATGACTCCACTCTCTGCCGCTCCATCCTCTTCCCTCAGATCGGCAGTCTGCAGCCTCCTCACTCTCTGAAGACTTGGACAAAATCACAGACTGGTCAAACAAGTGGAACATGTCTTTCAATCCTGACAAATCTCACACTCTTACTATGTCTCTCCGAAAAGATCGACTGGACAACCCTCCCATCTACTTTCTCAACAATCCTCTCCAAGAAGTTCTGTCGCTCAAGCTTTTGGGTCTCACTATCTGCCATGATCTTTCTTGGGAAAACCACATTTCCAAGCTGGCCTCCAAAGCCAGTCGCCGACTGGGCATTCTCCGTCGTGCGAAGTCCTTCCTCGGTACACCTGAGCTCCTCACCACATACAACGCTTTCATCCGCAGCTCAATGGAATACTGTTCTCCCCTATGGGCCGGTGCTCCTGCCTCACACCTAGCTCGGCTTCACGCTGTTGAAACCAAAGCTTTCAGAATTATTGGAATCTCCCGCGATGAAGCTATCTCTGAGGGCCTTTCACTCACTCACCGCAGGCAGGTAGGTGGTCTTTCTGTCTTCTACCGACTCCTCTCCCCGCCTTGCACCCCCAGCTCTCTCTGTGCTCTGTCCCCCAAATATTCCTACAGGTCGCACAAGATCTGCCAGCAACCCTCTGATGGTTAAACTGCCGAAATCTCGGCTCTCTGCTCACCTTCACTCTTTCATTCCTCTTTTCTCCCGCCTCTGGAACAAACTCCCTCACTCCCTTCAATCCCACTCCTCCCTCCAGGTCTTTAAAACAGCTGTTCACCACCATCTCTTATCTTCCCCCATCCAAAACCTTGATCTTTTCTACCCCCGCTAATTCACCCCAGATCCACCTTGTTTGAAATTCCAACTTCTTTCCTGGAAGTCCTGGCCGTGTCAATATGTTTTATGCCTCTCCCAACCCCCCCCCCCCCTTCCCATGCCCCACCCCGCCAAAGCCCTCGCCCTCTCTCAGATCTCTCGATGTCTCCATGTCTCTCGGTCCCTGCTCTCAAATGTTGTGTTTGTGTCCTTCCCCCTCTCTCCCCATCTTGTCTACCGCTCCCGATGTTATATGTTTTTGTGTCGGTTTGTCTTTCTGTGTGATTAATGTTCGCTCTTTCACGAGCCTCGATCTTGAAAAAATAAAAAAATAAAAAAAAATAATTGATTAATCAAAAAACAAAAAGTGCTGTTTTTGACAAAGTACCGACTCACTATTGTGCCGAAATTTCAGTTTCCTAGCTCAAACGATGGCTGAGATATCGCCCGGACAAACCAGAAAGAAAACAAACAACCAAGAAAACAAACAACCAGAGTGATAACTGAGTCCTCCCTTTTAGCGTGCGTCATTGCCGGGCCCCCTTCGGTGCCCGGAAATGATGTTATGCAGCGCCTGGAGATGGCATAGGAAAGGAGCGGTGTCCAAAAAGATTGTCATAAAATATTTTCTTAATCAATTGGCTAATGGCATAACTAAACCACTCGTGCTTCATCCGAAGATGTAACTTTTAGAAATTTAATAAAATAAGTCATTAATAAAAAATGTAAATAATAAATTTGTTAATCAATAAATATTTAATCGATTCATTGATTAATCAATAAATCAAAAATACCATTCACAGCCAAATCACTTGTTCATTGTCATGTCCAAATATCAGCTTCCAAGCTGAAAAGGTGCCTGAGATATTGACCAGATGAGAAAGAAAATAAATAAATGATTAATAATTAAGATGAATAAATAATAATCATAATTTAAAAAAATAATTAATCAATTGTCTAATGGAACACATAAATCACCACCATTTCATCCGAATCTGTAATTAAACAAACAAATAAATAAATTTAGTCATTAATCGAATAATTAAATAATTAATCGATTAATTGATTAATCAAGAAATCAAAAATAGCCTTTACAGCCAAATCACTTGGTCATTGGCATGTCCAAATATCAGCTTCCTAACTCAAAAGGTGCCTGAGATAATGCCCAGAAGAGAAAGAAAATATATGTGCTTAATTAATTGATAAAAATTAAGTAACTAATAAATTAATTGATTAATCCAAAAAAAATACCATTTTTCACAAAGTACTTACTCACTATTGTGCCCAAATTTCAGCTTCCTAGCTCAAATGATGGCTGAGATATCACCCGGACAAACAAACAAACAAGAAAGCAAGAAAACAAACAAGAAGACGTCATGCGGAGCACGATACTTGCAAACTACGCCCCCCCCCCCCCCCCTAAGAAAAAAAAAATTCCATTTTTTTGGAATGTCCATTTTTAAAAAGTCCATTTCATCAACATGAAATCACCTTCGTCTTTCCAATATTCACCTTCAGACCTTTTGTCTCCATACATTCCTTCCACTTGTTCATCTTTTCCTTCAGTCCATCCATACTTTCCGCAATCAATACCAGATCATCTGCAAACAACAACTCCCACGGTAAACCCTCCTTTACGTTCTGAGCCAGCATCTCCATCACAGCAACAAATAGTAGTGGACTACTGATGCACTCCCACCTTCACCTCAAACTCACCACTGTTCCCGTCCTTCGTCCTTACAGCTGTGCGCGCTCTTTTGTACATTGCCATCACTACTCTGATCAACCATTCCTCCACTCCTAACTTCCTCAATGCCCATGTCAATACTTCGCGTGGAACCCTATCGAATGCTTTCTCCAGATCAACAAACCCAAGAAACAACTTCTTCCTCTTCTCCATGTACTTCTCCTGCAACTGCCTCACAATAAAGAGCGCGTCTGTCGTTCCTCTTCCTGGCATAAATCCAAACTGCATTTCGTCGATCTTCACCTTCTTCCTTATGCTCCTCTCCAACACCCTTTCCAATACCTTCATTCCATGCTCCAATAACTTTATCACTCGGTACGAGCCACACTCCAGAGGGTCACCTTTCCCCTTGTATAGAAGGACGAGGATACTCAGTTCCCAATCCACTGGAATGCGGCCTTCTTTCACCACCAGATTACAGATCTCTGTCATTCTCTTCACACCCCAACTTCCTGCTGCCTTCAACATATCTCCCACAACTCCCGTCGGCCCTCCCGCTTTTCTACTCTTCATTGCTTTTATTGCTTCCTCAACTTCCTTCTCAGTTATCTTCTCTGCCGGTCCTAAAACTGGGTTACTCTCTATGTTGCCATCTCATTCATTGTCCCCCGTCGCTCAGCGGAGCGAAAGGGGGACTATGGCTTTCCCCTCCGTCCGTGTGTCCGGGCATGCGTAAGCGAAGGACCGCATTCGAATCTGGTGTGTGGGTGCAACCCACGTCAAAATCCAAGATGGCCGTCGCCATGTATGTCTGATGCCATGTATGTCTGAACCTTGTAACCTGCATATCTTGAAAAATAAGGGAAGTACCAACTTCTAATCTGGTATGTGGGTGTACCTAGGCATAAGGAAGAAGGCTATTGAAAATTGGGGCGCCACGTCAAAATCCAAGATGGCCGCCGCCATGTTTGTCTGAACCTTGTGAGATGAATATCTTGAAAAATAAGCGAAGTACCAACTTCTAATTTGGTGTGTGGGTGTATCTCGGCATAAGGACGAAAGCTTTTGAAAATTGGGTCGCCACGTCGAAATCCAATATGGCCGCCACCATATACATGTCTGAACCTTGTGAGCGAAATATCTTGAAAAATAAGCGAAGTAGCAACTTCTAATCTGGTGTGTGGGTGTATCTATGCACAAGCAAGAACGCTGTTTAAAATTGGGTCGCCACGTCAAAATCCAAGATGGCCGCCGCCATGTATGTCTGATGCCATGTATCTCTGAACTTTGTAACCTGCATATCTTGAAAAATAAGCGAAGTACCAACTTCTAATCTGGTGTGTGGGTGTATCTAGGCATAAGGAAGAACGCTATTGAAAATTGGATCGCCACGTCAAAATCCAAGATGGCCACCGCCATGTATGTCTGAACCTTGAGATGAATATCTTGAAAAATAAGCGAAGTACCAACTTCTAATCTGGTGTTTGGATGTATCTCGGCATAAGGATGAACGCTATTGAAAATTGGGTCGCCACGTTAAAATCCAAGATGGCCGCCACGATGTATGTCTGACACTTGTGAGATGAATATCTTGAAAAATAAGCGAAGTACCAACTTATAATTTGGTGTGTGGGTGTATCTAGGCATAAGGAAGACGGCTATTGAAAATTAGGTCGCAACGTCAAAATCCAAGATGGCCGCCGCCATGTATGTCCAAACCTTGTGAGTTGAATATCTTGAAAAATAAGCGAAGTACCAACTTCTAATTTGGTGTGTGGGTGTATCTCGCCATAAGGAAGAACGCTATTGAAAATTGGGTTGCCACGTCAAAATCCAAGATGGCCGCCGCCATGTATGTCTGAATCTTGTGAGAAGAATATCTTGAAAGATAAGCGAAGTACCAACTTCTAATTTGGTGTGTGGGTGTATCTCGGCATAAGGAAGACCGCTATTGTAAAGTGGGTCGCCACATCAAAATCCAGGACGGCCGCCACCATATATATGTCTGAACCTTGTGAGCGAAATATCTTGAAAAATAAGCGAAGTACCTTCTGGTGTGTGGGTGTATCTCGGCATAAGGAAGAACGCTATTGAAAATTGGGTCGCCACTTCAAAATGCAAGATGGCCGCCTCCATGTTTGTCTGACCCTTGTGAGCGAAATATCATATCATAGCATGTTTTCTGCGTGTTCCACTTTGTCAGCTCACATCACTTCCCCGACGGGGGACCTAGGCGTAACGCTTGTTCTCTGTATTCAACAGCATTTCCATATATCTTTTCCATCTTCCTTTAATTCCATCTGGGTCCACAACGATTTGTCCCACTTCATCCTTCAAGCAACTCACCCCCATCACATTACACCTCTCTTTCGCTATCTGCTTTGCAATCCTGAATACCGCTCTCTGACCCTCTTCCGAATCCAAGCGTTCTCCGAACATTTTCCTGCATGCCTCCTGCGCCTTTGCTACCCCTTTCTTTGCAGCCTTCTTGGCTGCCTTATAACTTTCATGCTATGCTTTTTCTGCTCCCATACCCTTCGCCTTCTGCCATTACTTGAACTTCTTCCTCTTCTCGTCAATCCTCTTTCCAACTTCATCATCCCACCACCATGTTTCCGAGTGCCTCGGTGGTCCTTTTGTCCATCCACATACCTCACCAACGGCTCCCAACAGACTATCTTTCATTGACATCCAACCACTTTCAAGCTCAACCACATCATCCTCTACCCTACTCAGCCTGTCTTTTAATGCCTCCTTTACTGTCACCTCTTTCAACCTCCACACCTTCATTCTCGGTTTGTACTTCACCCGCCAAGCTCTCCTCGCACCTTTCACCCTTATGTCGCAGACAACCAAGTGGTGCTGTGAAACAGCCTCCTCCCCCGGGATCACCTTTGTGTCCCGGAGGTGCCCCCTATCTCGCCTACGCACCATCAGGTAGTCAACGGTTGTCGTCGACCCACCTCACGTGTACGTAACAAGCTTATTATCCTCTTTCTGGAACTGAGTATTACAAATCAACAAATCAGCTCCATCAGCAAACTCCAAAATCCTTTCACCTTCTCCATTTCTCACACCATATCCGTAACCCCCACAAACTCCCTCAAAACCGTCCATACTCCTTCCCACATGTCCATTTCGGTCTCCTACCACACCAACTTCCTCATCTTTCACGTTCTCCATCAGCTTCTCTATCGCACACCAGAACTTGTCCTTCTCTTCATGCGGAGCATATCCCGAGATGACGTTCACCAAGAGCTTTCCAATCATCATTTTCACCATCATCAACCTATCACTCACTCTAGTCACACTCACCACACTGTCTACAAACTCTTCAGAAAACAGGACACCAACACCATTCATGCCCTCTGGGCACCCTTGCCACACACCCTTGTATTTCTGTCCCTGCCTACCCTTCACCATTCTCACACCACTTCCCTTCCATCTCGTCTCTTGCACACAACATATGTCCACTCTTCTTCTGACCAATACTTCCACCACTTCTCCTGATCTCCTTGTCATTGTCCCTACATTCCATGTCCCAAACCTCAGAAACCGATGTCCACTTCGGGCTGTACCCTGCCCATATGTAGTTGTAATTGTCATGGTTCTCTTTTTGAGGCAATGTTTTTATGGCCGGATGCCCTTCCTGACGCCAACCCTCTTCGTCGCCTCCTACGACACGCAGGGATACGGTGTACCTATTCTAAACCAGTGTACACACCGGGTTATTATTATTATTATTATTATTATTATATGTTGCACACAACATATTATGTCAATATTATTAATTTGGCGAGCAAACTTCCGTAGCCTACATATGCTTCAAAAGGTGTTTTGCTGCAAGTGAAGCAAAAGGATTGTGTAGGTGGTTCAAATTTGACTTCTTCTGTTCACAATCATAATTAATTTGTAACGAATGATAGATACATAAGTTTCCCATCAATAACGTAAATTGTGAAATTGTTAAAAAAACTAAACAAACATACACTTCAACCAATCAAAATCAGATCCTAAACCCACTAGAAGTTTGTTATTGATGGAGGTAGTTGGTTTTTCCCCGATATGTAGTTCATTCTGTGCACTTTTAAGTCCATATTGAAATTACATGCTTAAATACAGATGCCATTGATAGGCAATGACCACGAGAACGTGCAACCAATTGTCGAACTTTCAACAGTTTATTTGAGCAGAAATTCCATCATTTGCTGTTCCACCCTCTTTATTTTCTCATTTGCCGCCATCTTGATTTAGTCTGTCTTTCCGAATGAAATAGAAAGTCCAGGTCAAATTTGAAGAACTTCGAAAATCTCACCATTTCTCAAGTCAACTCCACTTACTAATGAGTAGGTTGATCTTGCAGGTGCAGTTTTCGTTGGAAGTGAAAAGCCTCCCGGTGTACTGCCCCACATCCGATTGCTGCACTCTCGCCAACAACATTGAACCATCGCCAGATTTTAAGTTTCCCCTAAATTCATATTTCTGGTGTCGCACAGAGGGTTTGTCGTGATGAAGATCACGACGTTTTGGTTTTGAGTCTTCGTAGAGCACCTGCAATGGCTTCACAACAAAAGATTCAAGAATATGAGAAAAACATCAAAAATACATTTTATGGTGAAATATAGACTTATAAAAAAATAATCAGCTTCTCGCCTTTGATTGCTGAACAAATTCTGGGACCTGAAAATTCTTAAAATATCAGGTCGATTGGAGGAAAATTTATGATTTTATGCAAATTTGCTTGATCTTTGACGTGTTGATCTAAAAAAAAAACAATCAGCCACTGGCTTTTGATTGGTGAACCAATTTAGTGACCCAATATGTAAAAAAATTTAATTTCAGGTAAATTGGATGAAAATTGATGTTAGGTGGTACTGACCTTTAACCTTTTGACCAAATTATTCCTTTGCCTTCTCCATATTCTCATAATAAAGCTTTGTTGAAAAGTTGATGATAAAACTCAAATGGTAAATTAGGTGACACTGAATTTTAACCTTTTGACCTTTTGACCAAATTATTAATGTCTTTTCGATATTATCATAATAAAACTTTGTTGAAAAGTTGATGACAAAACTCAAATGCTAAATTGAAATTTCAGGTAATTTTGATGAAAATTGATGATGTTAGGTTGCGCTGACCTTTGACCTCTTGACCAAATTATTAATTTGCCTTCTCCATATTCTCATAATAAAGCTTTGTTGAAAAGTTGATGATAAACTCAAATGGTAAATTTAAATTTCAGGTCAATTGGATGAAAATTGTTGATTTTAAGTGACACTGAATTTTAACCTTTTGACCTTTTGACCAAATTATTAATGTCTTTTCGATATTATCATAATAAAGCTATGTTGAAAAGTTGATGACAAAACTCAAATGGCAAATTGAAATTTCAGGTAAATTGGATGAAAATTGATGATGTTAGGTTGTGCTGACCTTTAACCTTTTGATAAAATTATTAATTTGCCTTCTCCATATTCTCATAATAAAGCTTTGGTGAAAAATTGATGACAAAACTCAAATGCTAAATTGAAATTTCAGGTAAATTGCATGAAAATTGATGATGTTAGGTTGTGCTGACTTTTGACGGTTTGACCAAATTATTTATTTGCCTTCTCCATATTCTCATAAATTTCAGCTTTGGTGAAAAATTTATGACAAAACTCAAATGGTAAAAAAGTTATGGCCCTGGACGGACGGACACACACGAAGGGCTAACTACAGTATTGCATTAAGAGGCATCTTACAGTGCTGTCACGTCCATTTGACGTGAATGTCCATTCGACGTTGCGCAAACGTCTGTGCTTTGGCCATTTGCAGGTTAGAACAACATTTTTGGATTCATCCACGACCATCGTTTTTGACAGATTGGAGGGAACTGAAAGCACAATCGCACAGCACAATACAGGGACACAAAACCACAATCATTTCTAGAAAAAAACTGTATGCAAAAGTCATCAAACTTGTACTTAAGTTTAAGCTAAATCAAACATCATTTATCACCAAAATGTATTTTCATTGGACTAATAGTTCTTCTGGAATGAATTAAAGTCAATTTATTAGACCATCCCCTGTGTAGCGGGACACATGGTTTTGCAATCACGTGTGTGTGTGTGTGTGTGCGCATGCATGTGTGCGTGTGTATAAATATGTCCAATATGTCAAACACAAGACACGTACACAACATAACACTGTACATGTCACGCATCGCATATGTGTATGCTATATAGCATGTACACTATATGTATAGATGCATATAATGCATATAAATAATGTGTGCATACCATACACAGCATATGATGTCACACAAAACAAAACATGCAAAAGCAAAACAAAGCCAACGTTTATAAACCACAATCATGCATGTGTGCGTGCAAATCACGACCCATGCACTTGTGTGTTTGTGCTTTGCGCATGCATGCGTGTGTCACTGCCACAAGTCCTCACTCATCTTTCTCAGGCCCCCTTCCACTTGGGTCCGCCAAATCTCAAGCTCCCCTTACACTTGGGTCCGCCAAATCTCAGGCTCCCCTTCCACTTGGGTTTGCCAAATCTCAGGCTCCCCTTCCACTTGGGTTTGCCAAATCTCAGGCTCCCCTTCCACTTGGGTCCACCAAATCTCAGGCTCTCCTTCCACTCGGGTATGCCAAATCTCAGGCTCCCCTTCCACTTGGGTTTGCCAAATCTCAGGCTCCCCTTCCACTCGGGTTTGCCAAATCTCAGGCCCCCTTCCACTTGGGTTTGCCAAATCTCAGGCTCCCCTTCCACTTGGGTCCGCCAAATCTCAAGCTCCCCTTCCACTTGGGTCTGCCAAATCTCAGGCTCCCCTTCCACTTGGGTTTGCCAAATCTCAGGCTCCCCTTCCACTTGGGTTTGCCAAATCTCAGGCTCCCCTTCCACTTGGGTCCACCAAATCTCAGGCTCTCCTTCCACTCGGGTATGCCAAATCTCAAGCTCCCCTTCCACTCGGGTTTGCCAAATCTCAGGCTCCCCTTCCACTCAGGTTTGCCAAATCTCAGGCTCCCTTTCCACTCAGGTTTGCCAAATCTCAGGCTCCCCTTCCACTTGGGTATGCCAAATCTCAGGCTCCCCTTCCACTCGGGTATGCCAAATGTCAAGCTCCCCTTCCACTTGGGTCCGCCAAGTCTCAGGCCCCCTTCCACTTGGGTCCGCCAAATCTCAGGCCCCCTTCCACTTGGGTCCGCCAAATCTCAGGCACTCCTCCCTGTGAGCGTGTGCGTCCTCCTCGACGGGTTAGAGTCGGCAAAACCCCTCAAGCCACAGGCGCCTCCCCATCCCCCCACCAAAGCCGCCCACAAAGCTGTTTTATTTGGCACGTTAATGGATCTCACGGAGTTTAGCTCCCTGCAGGCATAACAGGGCTTCAAGAGAGTCCCCAAATCCTGGGCCTTCAATCCCAGCATGACAAGGTCAGAGAAACCCAGGAAGCAGCCAGGTCAGGCTGCATCCCCCATCATCCACGCGACCCCGGGCGCCACGAGCATGGCCCCCATGCCCCATCAAAGCCACAGCACACCCCGAAGCCACCGCACATGGCATAAGTACTCAACCCCTCTCTGCTCCCACTCCACACCCTCAACGGACAGAGCTTCACAGGAAGATGTCCGCCAAAGCCCAGGTCCCCCACCCAGCAGCACGGGGCCCACAAGTCCCACCAAGCCCCAGACCAGGCTGCCCAAACGCATGCCGAACGGTGCGACATGAACCACCATCCCGTCCCGTCAAAGCCGCCATTCCCAGGTCAGTCTTTGCCGTCTTCAAAACGGATTTATTCGACGCAGCTCCTGGTCCTCTCTGTCCCAGGCGAGATGGATGCGGTATAACCAGCAAGTCATGCCGCATTCCTCGCTGCCGCCATCTTGTGTGTCTTGCCATCAAAGTTGACCTTCTGTACTCTTGCCTCATATTCATCTTTTGATCTCAAATCCAAATTTCTTGAGTATATAGAAATAATAACAAATTTGACTTCACTGTCCCAATACTTATGGAGGGCACTGTATATGTATGTATATGTACATATATGTATGTATATATATGTATGTATATGTATATATGTATGTGTATGTATATGTATGTATATATATGTATGTATATATGTATGTATGTATATATGTAGGTATATGTGTGTGTGCATGTATATGTGTATGTATATGTGTATGTTTATGTATATGTGTATGTATGCATATGTATGTATGAATGTATATATGTGTGTGTGTATGTATATGTATGTATATATATGTATGTATATATGTATGTATGTGTATATGTAGGTATATGTGTATGTTTATATATATGTGTATGTATGCATATGTATGTATGAATGTATATATGTGTGTGTGTATGTATATGTATGTATATATATTGTGGTTTTGTAAATAAAGGCAACCCCCCTATAGTTAGTTTCACCACAACATGTACAGGGTGCCCCAACACCTTGCCCCCCCCCCCCCCTGCCCAGCTCTACTGGGTCGCCACTGTACAATGGCGGGCATATAGCGGGAAGGATCATTCATTTGACATCTCAAATACCAAATTTCATAATGATCTAATGAGCCTTTCTTGTTCTGTTGCAGATTTTGTGAAGTGATGTCGTGGTCGGGTGATTCTGAGAAGAAAAGGTGGATCTGCCGCATCATGGCTATCGCGTTCCGAGTTGCCAGGGATCAGATGCCGGGAACCATATCCCGATCCTGGGCTGCCAAGTACCTGAACAGGTCTGAGGACTTCGCCAAACGCAATTGGAACCGTGATCCCTTCGATTGCGAGATGGACAGCCGGCCCGAACAGACAGCACAATGTTTGTCTCAGGAAAGCAGGGATATCATCATTGAGTCGCTTGCCAAGGAGAAGAAAAGCATTCGAGGGCTCCAAAAGGAGATTGAACGGGTTCGAGGGAAGAAGAAGAGCTTAATAAGTATCCACAGGTTCCTTCAGTCCATTGGCGCAAAGGCTTTTCACCAAATTCCAGCACCGAAGCTGACGGAGAAGAACGTCGAGGATCGAATGTGGTTTTGTGAGTTTTTGAGCGAGTGGACCTCTGATGATTTTCTTTTCCTGGCCCCTTCTGATGAATTTTTCTTTTATGAGGCTCGACGTCCCAACTTCCAGAACGACAGAATTTGGGCTCTTCACAATGATGACATTCCACAAGAACTCAAGATTCGAGAGAAATCGAAGACAGCACGGTGCGTTGGCGTCTTCTTGATGTTCACAGCGAAAAGGCTGATGTGGGTCATCAAAGAGCAAGGACAATCATGGGACGGCAAATACCTCCGAGACGTTGTGCTGACCCGCCATGTTATTCCGTTCTTACGGAACCCAGAAAATGTCCTCTGCATCAAGGAGACCACGTTTCTGCATGACCGAGCCCCGTGCATGAGCGCACTGGCGACCCAGAATCTTTGGAAGGCGAACAAGGTCGATTTTTTCGGAAACGATGAGTGGCCGGGAGCATCGCCTGACCTCAACGCCTGTGAACATTTGGGGGCGATACTCAAGGACAGAGTTGAACAACGCCTCCAGAACACCAGGGAAGAGCTTCTCACTGCTTTGACTAACTTCCTCGAAGAAATGGAATTCGATCGTGACTTGTTTGTGTCTCTCTTGGAATCCTACCCCACGCGTTTAGAGGCAGTTCGGTCGGCGGGCGGTGGGCACACCAAATATTGAAGCAAAGCTTTGAAACTGTTCACATGAGATGTCGAATAATAAAGCTTTTTTCCCCTATTCGTGGTTTCTCCCTATCTCTCCTACGTTGGGCTGGGCAGGGGGGGGGGGGGGGGGCTAAGGTGTAGGGACACCCTGTAGCCTCGCTTAGTTAGTTATTTCTTATTAAATGTGAAGTATAGTCTCCTTCCCAGTGTTAGTATGCGTTAGTGACCAACAATATGTATATATATCCGCAACATTATGATCCGCAATATGATCAACAATATGATCAGTATGATCAATATGAGATCCGCAATATATATATATATATATATATATATATATATATACACACACACACACACAGACTTGGCATTTAATATTGTTGTGGATATGAGAATTGTGTTTTTTTATTGTTGTAAAAATATCACCCTCCTTCCTCCAGTTGTTGTGTATAAAGGTCAAAGGGCGTCCCGTAGTTAGGTCATATACAATCATGTTAGCCAATCATAGATTTCCTCCTTGTTGGTAGTTATTTTCTTATTCTGTGTGTTAGGCTAAGGCTTTGTCTTCCATTAATTGACACTCCATTGCACCGAATTCAAATAGAATAGATCCCCTTTCATTCCCAAAGCCCCATTCACAAAGCCTCGATTGCCAACTGCATTCGCCGCCATTGCCATGTGCTCCGGCTCGGAGAAGAAAGGCGTGTCTCCACCTCATAATAGAGGGGAGGAGTGAGTCGGCCCCGCTCAACCAACCCAGCCAAAGGGGTTTGGCTTGAGCGGGCGGAGAAAGAACGATCGGGGAGGTTCAACAAGGTTGAAGGGCGGGGCCTATATCACCCGTAGCGGGACGCTCCCCACGGCAGATGAGTCCAGACGCGCAGGAGAGAAGACGAGCTTGGTAAACGGCAGATGAGTCCTGGGAAAGCACGCGACGTCCCCACGGCGGCAAAAGAGACGATTAAGTTCAAGAGATAGAGAGAGAACCCGTCACGCCAGACCCCCCACCAGCAGCTTTGGCTCGACCAGCAGCTTTGACTCCACCAGCAGGTTGGCTCCACCAGGCAGCTCCGACCCGTTACCCCGCGGGAACCAGGCTCGGTGGCATCGGTGGCCGTCAAGGTCCAGCCCGACGTCCCGTGCGGGATCAAGCTCCAGCCAGCTCCGTGCCTTCCTCCCCTTCTCCTTCCAGTCCTTCCATTCCTGCCTGCAATTTCCCCATTCGTGTGAGTTTGCTCGTAGTCTGTTTTGTGTGTCTTGTCCTGGGGTATTAATTAAGACTGTAGGTAAGCTAGCGTTGCACTGTGTCTCCTTGATTCCTTCTGTCTTTATTTTATTATCTTTCCTTCTTCCTTGGTTATTTTGGTCCTGTAAATAGTAATAATAAATAATAGTCGTATTTCCAACCTTTTGCCTTCGTCTTCTTCTTCTTCACATCCGTCTTTGTCTTTTCCCAATCGAATACCTGTGGCACGATTTGGCCAACGTTTGAGAATCGGGTCTAGTCTTTGTTAATGGTTCGGGCCGCGGCTGCCATCCGCTCGGCAAATTAACATCTTATCCGATTTACATAACACTTTTCAAGATGACTTGGAACCAAAAGTTCATTGGAATTATGTTGAAATTATTCTAGATTTTGTTAATGTGACCTTTAAAAGAAACAAAAACCACATTTGACATTTCGAAGCAAATAAATTGATCCTTGAAAGTGATGTAAACTGATATTGAACTCGATTCACGGACAGTGCTGTGTTAAACTTCTGTGCGTTTTCCAGAAGTATCTCTTAATTTTGCACATTAGCCAATTTTTTTTTCAACAAAAACAAAAGCTAAATTTTGACTGGGATTACGGACAGTAAAATTACAGTTCAGTACTTCGTGTAACCCCCACGAGCATTCAGGAGAGCACGTACACATTGAGGCATGCTGTTCACGAGATTTGCCAAGGTTTGGACAGGAATCGCTTGCCATGCAGTGACAATAGCCTGCTGCAATTCACGCACAGAGGTAGGCTGCTGGTTCAAGTGGTCGATTTGACGCGTTAATTCTGCCCACAAGTTCTCTATCGGATTCATATCCGGGGACATGGCAGGCCACTCCATATGCTCTACACCACGGTCAGCAAGAAAGTGTTGGATCATGCGAGCACGATGAGGCCGTGCATTGTCATCTTGGAAGACAAAGTTTCCTCGAAAGGCTGCACAAATAAATGGAAGCAATGTTTCTTCCAGAATGGCCCTGTGCTTGAACTGGTTCAGGTTTCCATTCAGAACAACCAGGTCAGTTTTCCCCCCTGCATGAAAAGCAGCCCAAACGGTCACCCCACCACCTCCAGCTTGGACTCTTGGCACTATACAATCTTCGTTGTAGGCTTCATGCACTTGTCTGCGCACTCGGACGTGGCCATATTGACGATAGACCAGAAATCTAGACTTGTCACTGAAGATCACGTGATTCCAGTGTCCTGGCTGCCATTGACGGTGCTCTCTGGCCCACTGCAATCGGCGCTGGCGGTGTTGTCTGGTCAGACGTGGCTTTCTCAGGGGACGCCTGGCACGATAGCCTGCTTGAACCAGTCGTTGGTTGACTAGCCTTCTGGATACAGGCACATTTGTCAGTTGCTGCAACTCAGCCCTAAGCCGATTAGCTGACCAGGTATGGCCATTGCAGACTAACCGGTGCAGCAGGCGATCATCCCTTCTTGTGGTTCTGCGGGGACATCCTGACCTCAGTATTGGAGTAGGGACACCCCTCTGAGCATTTCGTTTCAGGATCTTTGACACCTGACCTTGAGTGATGCCATACTGCCGAGCAATAGCATGCTGTTTCATGCCGGAATTTCGTAAAGCCACCACTAAATGACAAACAGCATTGTCGAGTTGACGGACTATCTCCAGGGGAAGCGGCAATAACTTTTGTAGACGTGCAGCAGTTGTTTTCCACTAATACAGAACGCAACAACCCTTATATACCCGATTGTGAAGCCAATCGTCAAATGTACCTGTCCGTACATTTTGTCACGCCACCTGTGTTGTAATCCTGTTATTGACTTCTTGCTGCGACAGACAATCAGTGACATGGTTCTTTTAACAAAGAAATCACCGAAGCATAAAAGAAACTCACCGGCTTGATATACCGAATTCAGAACGTAAACCCGTCAAGAAAAAAAATAATTCCATATTAAATGCCAAGTCTGTATATATATATATATATATATATATATATATATATATATATATATATATATATATATATATATATATATATACATATCTATATATATATATATATATATCTATATATATATAGAGAGAGAGAGAGAGAAGAGAAGAGAAGGACAAGTATATATGTATATATATATATATATATATAGGCCCTATATATATATATATATATATATATATATATATGTATATATATATATATATATATAGGCCCTATATATATATATATATATATATATATATATATATATATATGTATATATATATATATATATATATATATATATATATATATGTATGTATATATATATATATATATATCTATATATATATATATATTATATATATATATATATATATATGTATGTACAACGTGTATGAACAGCTTATAGTTATAATGGCGTTTCTGTGGGAGCAACATAGAGTTAGTTATATTATAGACTAGAGGGCGCACTCGCCACGTGGCCCCGTGCCGACAAGGACGACCGGCAGCCATGTTTTTGGGGGGCAACATTTGTTGACAACATACATTTACATGCACTGTACCGTTACATGTACATGAATTAACTGTACCGTGAGCCTGAGGAGAATTAACTGTACCGCGAGCCTGAGGAGAGGAGCTCACGTTTTTGGTGAGAACTGGTATTCTGAGGAGATTGGTCTTCCTAAGAAGGAGAGCTTTAAGGAGGTCATCCTGCCTGCCTGCTTTGGGCTTGGTGTTATCATCCTCCACCATTGCATGTTGATGGTCCTGTTCGTCTCCTGATCATCTCTTCGTCGTCCTGCTCATCTCATCGCCTGCTCCGTGCCCATCCTCTCAACCGCTGCCACCAGAGATAAGTCGCCATTTTGTGTCCCTCTGTGCTTGTGACTTGACGCCTTAGTTTTTATCGGATTATTTTACTTCATTGTATATAGTTATTATTGATTTCATTCTCCGTTTATTTGTTCGGGATTAAATCCGTTTGGTTTCATTCAAAGCTTTATCCTGGTGTGTACCCTGGTTTAGAATAGGTACACCGTATCCCTGTGTGTCGTAAGAAGCGACGAAGAGGGTTGGCGTCAGGTAGGGCATCCGGCCATAAAAACATTGCCTCAAAAAGAGAACCATGACAATTACAACTACATATGGGCAGGGTACAGCCCGAAGTGGAGATCGGTTTCTGAGGTTTGGGAATTGGAATGTAGGGACAATGACAGGGAGATCAGGAGAAGTGGTGGAAGTATTGGTCAGAAGAAGAGTGGACATATGTTGTGTGCAAGAGACGAGATGGAAGGGAAGTGGCGTGAGAATGGTAAAGGGTAGGCAGGGACAAAAATGCAAGTTTGTGTGGCAAGGGTGCCCAGAGGGCGTGAATGGTGTTAGTGTCATGTTTTCGGAGGAGTTGGTAGACAGTGTGGTGAGTGACTAGAGTGAGTGATAGGTTGATGATGGTGAAAATGATGTTTGGAAAGCTCTTGGTGAACGTCATCTCGGGATATGCTCCACATGAAGAGAAGGACAAGTTCTGGTGTGCGATAGAGAAGCTTTTTTTTTTTTTTTTTTTTCTCCTTTTTTTTTGTATACAAGATCGAGGCTCGTGAAAGAGCTAACATTAATCACACAAAAAGACAAACCGACACACAAAACACAAAAAACAAGGGGAGCGGCAGACAAGATGGGGAGAGAGGGGGAAGGACACAAACACAACATTTGAGAGCAGGGACATCGGGAGGACTTGGGGGGGAAGTGGGAGAGGAATAAAACATATGAACACTGCAAGGACTCTGGGGTGAATTACCGTGGGTAGAAAAGATCAAGGTTTTCGATGGGGGAAGATAGATGGTGGTGAACAGCTGTTTTAAAGACCTGGAGGGAGGAGTGGGATTGAAGGGAGTGGGGGAGTTTGTTCCAGAGGCGGGAGAAAAGGGGAATGAAAGAGTGAAGGTGAGCAGAGAGCCTAGACTTTGGCAGTTTAACCATAAGAGGGTTGCAGGCAGATCTTGTGCGACCTGAAGGAATATTGGGGGGACAGAGCACAGAGAGAGCTGGGGGAGCAAGGCCGGAGAGGAGTCGGTAGAAGACAGAAAGACCACCAACCTGCCTGCGGTGAGTGAGTGAAAGGCCCTCGGAGTTGACTACATCGCAGGAGATTCCAATGATTCTGAAAGCTTTGGCCTCAACAGCGTGAAGCCGAGCAAGGTGTGAGGCAGGAGCACCAGCCCAGAGGGGGGAACAGTATTCCATTGAGCTGCGGATGAAAGCCTTGTATGTGGTGAGGAGCTCAGATGTGCCAAGGAAGGACTTCGCACGACGGAGGATGCCCAGTCGGCGACTGGCTTTGGAGGCCAGCTTGGAAATGTGGTTTTCCCAAGAAAGATCATGGCAGATAGTGAGACCCAAAAGCTTGAGCGACAAAACTTATTGGAGAGGATTGTTGAGAAAGTAGATGGGAGGGTTGTCCAGTCGGTCCTTTCGGAGAGACATTGTAAGAGTGTGAGATTTGTCAGGATTGAAAGACATGTTCCACTTGTTTGACCAGTCTGTGATTTTGTCCAGGTCTGCAGAGAGTGAGGAGGCTGCAGACTGCCGATCTGAGGGATGAGGAATGGAGCGGCAGATAGTGGAGTCATCAGCAAAGAGATAGAGAGGATTTTCCAGAGAGTCGGAGAGGTCATTGATGAAGACCAGAAATAGCACAGGGCCCAGAACACTACCTTGGGGAACTCCAGCCAGAACAGGCAGGGAAGATGAGAGAAATCCATTCAGGGCCACACGTTGCCTACGACCAGAGAGGAAATCCACAAGCCATGAGTGGAGATTTCCCTGAATACCATAGGAAGTGAGTTTGGCGAGCAGAGCTGGGTGCCAGACCGTATCGAAGGCATGTGATATGTCAAGTGAGACAGCTCTGATCTCCTGTTTGGCATTGAGGACCTCCATCCATTGTTGAGACAGCAGAAGCAACATGTCCAGAGTAGAATGACCTGGTCTGAATCCAAATTGATGATCAGAGATCAAGCCATTGGAGAAGAGGAAGGATTTGATATCTGAAGCAATGATGGATTCCATGACTTTGCTGATAATTGGGAGCAGGCTGATTGGTCTGTAGTTGCAAGGATCTGTTTTTGCACCTTTTTTGTGTAAAGCGGTAATGTTTGCTGATTTCCAAGATGCTGACAGATGACCTTGAGCAAAAGAGAGGGTGAAAAGAACAGAGAGAGGGTGAGATAGAGCGGCAGAGCAGGATTTTAGGACCCGAGGGCTGATGCCATCTGGTCCAGTTGCAGAATCAGAGTCGAGGTTTGATAAAAACTTCTCCACCTTGTCAGGAGAGAAGGACACAGAGTCCAGGAGCAGTTGGGTTCGACTGGGAAAGGTGGGAACAGAGAGAGATGGGTTTGGGACACAAGATTTTGAGGCAAACACAGAGTTGAGGCATTCGGCTTTGTCACGTGCGGTGTCAACTGTGTAGCCATTTGAGGTAAGGGAGGGGATGGAGGGGGAACAAACACCAGAAACGGATTTGACCAGACGCCACCAGGATTTGGAGGAAGGAGACAGGTTTGAGAGTTCAACCTTGAGTGTGGAGAGATAGTGCTTCCTGGCACTCCTGAGGGTAGAACCACACTTGTTTCGAGCTTGGTGGAAGGAACTGAGATTGCCTTCAGTTGGATTTGCCTTCCAAGACGCAAAGGCAAGTTGTTTCAGGGCAACTGCCTCACCACAAGATTCAGTGTACCATGGACGGGAGGAAGGGTAAGACAACTGAAGACGAGATGGGATAAATCTGTGCATGAGAGAGAGCAGTTTGCTTTGGAAGAATTCCCAGGAAGAATTGATGTCAGAGGCATTAGAGATGGGAGACCAGTCCAGTTGATTGATGGCTGCTTGCAGACCATGCCAGTCGGCCTGAGTGAAATGCCAGATTCGTCGGCGCTGAGGAGGCTCTCTGAGAATGGCCAGTGAGATGTCCACTTTAACAAGCACATGATCAGAAGAACCGAATGGAGCAGAAGAAGAGCAGCAGACATTTGCAGGGAAGTTAGTCATAACCAAGTCCAGAAGAGAAGATACTCCATTGACTGAGATCCGGGTCGGGAAATTGACAGATTGTGTCAGTCCCAATGAGTCGCAGAAGTCCTTTGCTGAGGTGCCATGGCTGGTGAGAGATGAACCCACACCCAGCCAGCTGGCATGATGACAGTTGAAGTCGCCACATATGAGGAAGAGAGAGTTTGGATGAGTTGATAGAAGTTGGTCCATGTTGTCCGACAGAGAAATGTAAATGGAGTCATCACTGTTTGGAGGATGGTACAGAACACATATGAACAAAAGGTGGGAGCGGAGAGGAAGCCGTAGCCAGAGGTACTCCTGTGGGTGGGGTGGAGAGAGGGCAGTGCAGGGAGAGTGAGGAAGAGAGTTTTTGATAAAGATAGCCACCCCACCACCAGGACGAGGATCAGGTCTTTCGTACCGGAGGAGGGAGTAACCAGGAAGAGATATTAAGGAATCAGAGACATCTTGAAGGAGGAAAGTTTCTCTGAAGCAGATCAAGTCTGGATTTTCAGAAGCAACCTGAATGGAGAGATCAATCAGGTTTGAGCGAAGGCCTCGGATGTTTGAGGTCCATACCGTTAGTGAGGAGAGAGGGGGAGCATCGGGTGCAGGACAGGGGAGGGGAGGGGTAGGGTCAGATGAAGGGTGAGAGGGGGATGTAGGAAGAGCAGTTCATAGTGTGTCAGAGATTACAGAAGAGTTACAAGAAAGGGAAGGATGAGGAGGACGAAAGGTTTGATGGTGATGGAATGAGGCACAGTGAGAGTTTGTTTGAGGGGGGGGGGGGGGCAGAGGAAAGTAGAAGGTTGGGGGAGGTGGAGGTATGACATAGGAGGGAGAGGAAGTGGGGAGGAGGCAGCTTTGAGAAGGAGGTGGGAGGAGGGAGAATTTGGGAGGGATGGTTGGGGGGGAGATTTGAAGGGGAGGGGCAAGGGGGGAGTTTAGAAAGTGGATGATTAATGAAAGATGAACATATATAACAAATTGGGTTTGTTGTGATTTTCAAGTTAGCGATTCGTTTAAGAACGATGGAGGAGGGATGGAATGAATGAGAATTTAGAGCATGGAGTGATTTGGAATCATAAGAGATTGAATATTTTTTTGAAATGGAATGAGTTGAAGAGGAAATTGAAAGGAGCCTTTTAAATAAGAAGAAAAACAGCGTGTTGTAATAAACCACTGAATAAAACACTGAAGGGGATAGTTGAAACATATTTAAACAGAACTGTGAAGAACAATCTCTTTTCACAAAAATACCAATGGGGAGAGGAAGCCTAGAGCGACGACCACGAGTCACTTGAACAGGGCAAAAGGTGGAAGGCAAGGGGAAAATGGGGGCGGGGCGAGACAACGCACGTGGGCAGAGGCAAAAGCACACGAGGAGAAAGGGAAATAAAAGTTTTTTTTGTTTGTTTTTTTGTTTGTTTTTGGGGGGGGGTGTGGGGGTTACAACGTTAGACAAATAGTAGATGTTTGGTGAAGCTTGGTGGAGAAGGGGAAATCAAAAAAGCTCGCAAAACAGCGAAGGAAGGAACAACCTTCGATGGGGGAAGCCTGAGGCTGCAAGGCCTTGCTCGCGACGCGGCTAACAAACGATTAATTTATGAAAGATAAACACCGAGAAACTTCCAAGGGGGACACTATAAGTTCACACACCGAACGATAAATACAGTTTCGACAAAATACAATTGTGAACAGACTTAACTTTGAAAAACGTGGAGACCGTGTGGACCGTCGAAAACCCCTGCCACCGTCTCCAAGATCTCGCGAGAGACGAGACGAGATCCCTAACCCTAAGCTGATGGAAAACGTGAAAGATGTGGAAGTTGTTGTGGTAGGAGGAGACCTAAATGGACATGTGGGAAGGAGTATGGACAGTTTTGAGGGAGTTTATGGGGGTTACGGATATGGTGTGAGAAATGGAGAAGGTGAAAGGATTTTGGAGTTTGCTGATGGAGCTGATTTGTTGATTTGTTATACTCAGTTCCAGAAAGAGGATAATAAGCTTGTTACATACACGTCAGGTGGGTCGACGACAACCATTGACTACCTGATGGTGCGTAGGCGAGATGGGGGCACCTCCGGGACACAAAGGTGATCCCAGGGGAGGAGGCTGTTTCACAGCACCACTTGGTTGTCTGCGACATAAGGGTGAAAGGTGCGAGGAGAGCTCGGCGGGTGAAGTACCAACCGAGAATGAAGGTGTGGAGGTTGAAAGAGGTGATAGTGAGGAAGGCATGAAAAGAGAGGCTGAGTATGGTGGACCATTGGTGGAGGATGATGTGGTTGAGTTTGAAAGTGGTTGGATGTCAATGAAAGATAGTCTGTTGGGAGCTGTTGGTGAGGTATGTGGATGGACAAAAGGACCATCGAGGCACTCGGAAACATGGTGGTAGGATGATGAAGTTGGGAAGTGGATTGACGAGAAGAGGAAGAGGTTCAAGGAGTGGCAGAAGGCGAAGGGTACGGAGCAGAAAAAGCAGAGCATGAAAGTTATAAGGCAGCCAAGAAGGCTGCAAAGAAAGAGGTAGCAAAGGCGCAGGAGGCATGTAGGAAAATGTTCGGAGAACGCTTGGATTCGGAAGAGGGTCAGAGAGTGGGATTCAGGATTGCAAAGCAGATAGCGAAAGAGAGGTGTGATGTGATGGGGGTGAGTTGTTTGAAGGATGAAGTGGGACAAATCATTGTGGACCCAGATGGAATTAAAGGAAGATGGAAAAGATATATGGAAATGCTGTTGAATACAGAGAATGAATGGGATGGCAACATCAAGAGTAACCCAGTTTTAGGACCGGCAGAGAAGACAACTGAGAAGGAAGTTGAGGAAGCGATAAAAGCAATGAAGAGTAGAAAAGCGGGAGGGTCGACGGGAGTTGTGGGAGATGTGTTGAAGGCAGCAGGAAGTTGGGGTGTGAAGAGAATGACAGAGATCTGTAATCTGGTGGTGAAAGAAGGCCGCATTCCAGTGGATTGGGAACTGAGTACCCTCGTCCCTCTATACAAGGGGAAAGGTGACCCTCTGGAGTGTGGCTCGTACCGATCGATAAAGTTATTGGAGCATGGAATGAAGGTGTTGGAAAGGGTGTTGGAGAGGAGGATAAGGAAGAAGGTGAAGATCGACAAAACGCAGTTTGGATTTATGCCAGGAAGAGGAACGACAGACACACTCTTTATTGTGAGGCAGTTGCAGGAGAAGTACATGGAGAAGAGGAAGAAGTTGTTTCTTGGGTTTGTTGATCTGGAGAAAGCATTTGATAGAGTTCCACACAAAGTATTGACATGGGCATTGAGGAAGTTAGGAGTGGAGGAATGGTTGATCAGAGTAGTGATGGCAATGTACAAAAGAGCGCGCACAGCTGTAAGGACGAAGGACGGGAACATTGGTGAGTTTGAGGTGAAGATGGGAGTGCATCAGGGGTCGGTACTAAGTCAACTACTATTTGTAGCTGTGATGGAGGTGCTGGCTCAGAACGTAAAGGAGGGTTTACCGTGGGAGTTGTTGTATGCAGATGATCTGGTATTGATTGCGGAAAGTATGGATGGACTGAAGAAAAAGATGAACAAGTGGAAGGAATGTATGGAGACAAAAGGTCTGCCGGTGAGTATCGGAAAGACGAAGGTGATGGCAAGTGGTAAAGCATGTGGTGAGGTGGAAAGAACTGGGAAGTGGCCATGTGCTGTGTGCAGGAAGGGTGTCGGAGTGAACTCCATTCAATGCACAATGTGCGCTGAGTGGGTTCATCAAAAATGTAGTGGTCTGAGAGGGTTATTAACCAGTGTGGCAGCTACATTCAAATTTAAGGTCTGCACAGAGGGAGCTGCAGATGGAGGAAATGTTGAGTTGGATCTTGGAGACGGCGTGAAGCTGGACGGTGTGAAAACATTTTGCTACCTCGGAGACATGCTGAATGGAGAAGGTGGATCAGACTCGGCAACGGTTGCTAGAGTGAGATGTGCATGGAAGAAGTTTCGGGAAGTGAGTGGCGTGCTGATGGGGAGGGGAGTGTCGTTGAAGCTGAAGGGAAAGGTGTATGCTGCATGTGTAAGAAGTGTTATGATTTATGGGAGCGAGACATGGGTAATTAACGTAGAGCAGCAACGAAGGCTGGAAAGGGTGGAAATGCGAATGGTTCGGTGGACGTGTGGAGTATCGTTGAGAGAGAGGAAGACAAATGATGATGGGAGTAGAGCCTGTGATTGATGCTGTGAAGAGGAACAGGTTGAGATGGTTTGGTCGTGTGTTGAGGAAGGATGAAAGTGACTGGTTGAGAAGAGTGATGGAAATGAATGTAGAAGGAAGTTGAGGACGGGGAAGACCGAGAAAGACTTGGCTAAAGATGGTGGAAGAAGAAATGCGGGCAAGGGGGTTAACAAGGAGAGATGCAGAAAATAGGGCAAGATGGAGAAGGTTGTCATGGGGACTGCAAGGCTAACCCCTGCTCTAGCAGGGAAAATGGCCTTAAAATGCATGTTGTTGTTGTATATATGTATGTACATGTATATGTATATACGGTATATATATTAGTGCTTTGCCAATTCGGAAATTTGACTATAACCGATGAGGGAAAAAAGAAATCTGCCGATTATTATGCCGGTTCCGACGATAAAATAATTAAATAACGACTCATTTCGCACATTGTTTATGATGCTTGATCGGTGCCATGCCAGGATTGACATATTGATGTTGTTAAATGGCTGTGAATCGATACATTTTAAATCGGTTCTCTAATCGATTGGTTCATCGAGCAGAACAGAAATTCTGTTATTTTAAAAACTGACAATGAGGTACCGTCTGAGGTAATGTTCATTCTGATGAAGCAGCATTCACATGGAAGGAAGGAAGGAAAGAAAGAATGAAAGAGAGAAAGGAAGGAGGAAGGAAAATGAAAATGTAGGAACAAGGAACTCCTGGGTTAATTTAAATCCCTTTGTGAAGGGATTCCGTTCCGATCAATTATTAATTAATTAATTAAATAAATCGATCACCTGTTCACTCAGTGTGATAAATGGTGTTGTCGCACGAGTGGAGTACACACCTGGTGATTTCACAAGGTTAGCGTGAGAAGAACCAAAACAAGGAAAATTTCAGCATACATGGAACCTGTCCCACAAGGCAGTGCGCTCGCACCGCTCCATATGGGGCTCTCTGGTCCCCTTTAAATCACAAATGGAGTTAAGAGAAATAATCAGCTGTGAAATGCAAGTGATGGGCACGAGAATTACGCGATGAGTGGGGAAAATCAAACGTCAGATGGGTAAAGCGATGGGCAAGGAAATGGCGGCTGTTCGGAAGAGGTAAGGCGGTGTAGGAGCGTTTTCTGGAAAGAGTTGAAGGAGAGCGACGCCAGACTGGCGAGAGAGATGGGGAACGTGAAGGAGGTAGAAGGACTCGTACAGGGGTAGAAGGACTGACGACAAGGCAATAAAGAGGTAGTGAAGAACGCGGCATGATGAGGTATCAAAGAGATGGGCAAAGTAATGGAGGTAAAGGACCGGGCGATGAGCGAACACAAACATAATAGAACATACAATGGAAACAGTTGAGGTGGCGTTTGGAGGAGGGTCTCGTGGAGGCGCAAAGGGAAATAACGAGGGTAACAGAGGAGGTAGAAGAGGTTAAAATCGAAGTACATGTAATCATTATTACAGCGGAATCAATAGAGCTCCATGTGTTTGGTTCCGTGTTTTGTGAACACCAAGTGCCTTCAGATCACGTGAGATTGCGCGAGGGCATATCACAACATACGGTGTGAGGAATGAAGCAGTAATTTTACAAACTGCATGTAAAATGTTCCTCATTTTGCTCGGGGAGCAAGAATACTGTGGGTCCACCTTTGAAATGTGAAAATAATTTATTAGGGAAGGGAATGGGAATGGGGAAGAGAGAGGTGGGAGGAGGGGATGGGGAGGGCTCCCCTGTGTGAAAATAATGCAGTACACTAAGTTTCGGAAAAGTTGGCCCAATGAGTTGGAAATGTATAAGGAACAAACAAACAAACAAACAAACAAACTTGCTCATATGGGAGATGAAACGTTAAAATTAAAGAGCAATTCACAAGGCCATTTGAAGCCACAAAATCTTAAACGACATACTTCTATTTTTGACATTGGTCTGGACTCTAAAAATGACTTTTCGTTCTTCTGAGGACAGTCTGAATTCAAGTCCAGTAAATTGGATAAATTTATATAACAAAAGTAATCATCAAAACAAAAGTAAGTCATTGGTTCAACAAAAAAATCTATTTCAAAGCAGATCTGGTTTTTATTTTGAGGTTTTTACTTTTTAATTCAAATGCTGGTTTTTGTTTCTACTCCAAATGCAAATGCTTGAAAGTCTTTGGCATGCAAGGTTTCTTATTTTTAACTTCTTTCATTGGCCAATACCAAATAATTTCCATTTTAAAAAATTACAATGAATTTTTTGTGAGGATTAGCAGACACTTTGTTTCAAGCACGTTTCGCTTCTGGAAATGGCTACATCAGTCTTTTGTAATACTTTGCCACTGTTATCACATTCTTTGCACTCACCACTGCCTTCTTACTCCACTGCCAACCACACTGCAGCTAACTTATTTCCTTTTTACTTCCTTGTGGTGGTTGACCATTTGCAAATGTCATCAATATGATGTAGAATCAAAGGGATATTCTATTTTCCCAATAAAGAGAATCATTAAATCAGCTCCCAAGAAATAGAATGTCAAAGTCAATTTTAAGTGTGAGTGGTCATGTGACACACACACACACACACACACACACACACACACACACACACACACACACACACACACACACACACACACACACACACACACACACACACACACACACACACATGCTGAACTAATCATTATTAATACCCAAGACCAATAATACGACACCAATGGCTTTAATAAAATGGTGGGGCTGAGTCAATCGGACAAATGTGGATTCTGCAAGGTAGAAAGAGAATGCATGAGCCACCTCCTCTGAGGATGTAAAAAAACTCGTCAGAGCAGCTGCACACCTAAAGGCACAATAAAGTATGTCGAGTAATTCACTGGCACATCTGCCAAAGTCTCAATGTCCCAGTTTCAGAAAACTCTTGGAAACATGAACAAAAGCGATAATTGAAAATATGACCGTAATGCTCATGTGTGACCTGATGATCCCATCGAGCGTGAACATAGAAAACAAAGCATTGTGACTGGATATAGTTGTGAGGTACAAAAAAGAAAAGAAGGCATTGCTAACTAAGGTGTCAATCCCCAGCAATTTTGGCGTAAATAATGCAGAAATCAAGAAAATGATCAAATAACAAGACCTCAAAAATGAAGTGAAAACATTCTGGAAGCTGAAGAGCGCAGAAATTGTACCAGTCATTTTATTGGAGCAATGGGAATGATAAAAAGAACCTCACAGAGATCTTAAAAACCTTCCATGGGAACATTACCACAAACGAACTGCAATTGGAAGCTGTCCGAGGCTCAGTGATGACCCTGAAAAGAACCCTCGGAACAAAATTTTGAGAACAAGAAAATTTGACAATTCAGCACATTAACTTAGAAACGAAGGTGGATAGTTAGAGACCTGTGAGGACTCTTTTCCACCTTCTGAAACCTGCATACTGTGTGTGTGTGCATGTAATATATATATATATATATATATATATATATATATATATATATATATATATATATATATATATATATACTGTATATATATATATATATATATATATATATATATATATATATATACGCACACACACACATGCCAGCAGAGTACCCGCCCTGTGGGCTACCCTACGGGCAATCTTGTTTCAAGCGTGCAACACATTTTTCTGCCATCGGATATTTTCTGCTGACACAACTACTTTGACTTGGATTTCTTGCTGATTTCCTTTGGTAATATTGCTTTTGCTGATTTTTGTTCCACTTAGGTGTGCTTGGTTTTTGAGGCATCTCAATTTTCCAGAAAAAAAAAATAAAACGTCCAAGTCACCCGAGCTAACAATAACCCCAACCAACCCACACCCCCTCTTTCCACTCCCCTCCACCATCCCCTCACAATCCCCAATCATGCATTACCCTACCTAACAATACCCATTACAACCCCACACCCCTCCCCCCCTCACTCCACTTCCCCCCACAATCCACTTTCAACCGTCACCCCAGCTAACAATACTAACAAGACCCATGACCACCTCCCCCCCCCCCTTTCCCCCATCCCCTCACAATCCCCCATCAGCCATCACACAAGCTAATAATACCCATGACCGTCCCACACCCCTTACCCCACCACACCATCCCCTCACAATCCCCTATCAACCATCCCCCCAGCTAACAATACCCACAACAACCCCACTCCACCTTCCCCCCACAATCCCGTTTCAACCATCACCCTAGCTAACACTACCCACGACCCCACCCCCCCCCCACCCCTCCCACCATCCCCTCACAATCCCCCGTCAACTGTCACCCTAGCTAACAATACCCCACGACCACCCCCACACGTCCCCACCCCCCTTCATCATTCCCAATCAGTATCGGAATCCGAGTGCGCAATGCGCCGTTTCTCTATGTTCTGTCGCCGGCAGGATCACGGTGAGTTCACAATGTGACGTCACTGGAAAGCTCGAAAATCGACAGTCTCGGGTTTTTTCGGCACTTTGCGATTGGCAAAAAAAAAAAAAAAATCCCTTCAAATTAGACCGTGATTAATGATTGCCAATGGTGCTTCAGGGAAAAAAAAAATTGCGTTTGGGTTGCCCTTTAATGGTCTTTTCAGTATTTGGGGTGTTTTCAGTCTTTGGGTTTTTTTTTTGTATACAGAATCGAGGCTAGTGAAAGAGCTCATATTTATCACACAAACAAATCAAACAGACACACAACGTATATAATAAGGGGAGTGGTAGACAAGATGGGGAGAGAAGGGGAAGCACACAAACACAACATTTGAGAGCAGGGACATCGGGAGATCTGTGGGAGGGAGAGGGCTTGGGGTGAGGAGGCATGGGTAGGGGGGTGGGTTGGGAGAAGTATAAAACACAAGGACACTGCAAGGACTTCCAGGAAAGAAGTTGGTATTTCAAAAAAGTGGATCTGGGGTGAAATTAGCAGGGGTAGAAAAGATCAAGGTTTTGGATGGGGGAAGATAAGAGATGGTGGTGAACAGCTGTTTTAAAGACCTGGAGGGAGGAGTGGAATTGAAGAGAGTGAAGGAGTTTGTTCCAGAGGTGGGAGAAAAGAGGAATGAAGGAGTGAAGGTGAGCAGAGAGTCTTGATTTTAGCAGTTTAACCATAAGAGGGTTGCAGGCAGATCTTGTGCGACCTGTAGGAATATTTGAGGGACAGAGCACAGACAAAGCTGGGGGAGCAAGGCCGGAGAGGATTCGGTAGAAGACAGAAAGACCACCAACCTGCCTGCGGTGAGTAAGTAAAAGGCCCTCAGAGTTAGCTTCATCGCGGGAGATTCCAATGATTCTGAAAGCTTTGGTTTCAACAGCATTGAAGCCGAGCTAGGTGAGAGGCAGGAGCACCAGCCCAGAGGGGAGAACAGTATTCCATTGAGCTGTGGATAACAACAAACAACATGCATTTTAAGGCCATTTTCCCTGCTAGAGCAGGGGTTAGCCTTGCAGTCCCCATGACAATCTTCTCCATTTTGCCCTATTTTCTACATCTCTCCTTGTTAACCAACCCCCTTGCCCGCATTTCTTCTTCCACCATCTTTAGCCAAGTCTTTCTCGGTCTTCCCCGTCCTCTACTTCCTTCTACATTCATTTCCATCACTCTTCTCAAACAGTCACTTTCATCCTTCCTCAACACATGACCAAACCATCTCAACCTGTTCCTTTTCACAGCAACAATCACAGGCTCTATTCCCATCATCTTTCGCAATTCATCATTTGTCTTCCTCTCTCTCAACGATACTCCGCACATCCACCGAACCATTTGCATTTCCACGCTTTCCAGCCTTTGTTGCTGCTCTACATTCATGACCCATGTCTCGCTCCCATAAATCATAACACTTCTCACACATGCAGCATACACTTTTCCCTTCAGCTTCAACGACACTCCCCTCATCAGCACGCCACTCAGTTCCCGAAACTTCTTCCATGCACATCTCACTCTAGCAACCATTGCCGTGTCTGATCCACCTTCTCCACTCAGCATGTCTCCGAGGTAGCAAAATGTTTTTACACCTTCCAGCTTCACGCCGTCTCCAAGATCCAACTCAACATTTCCTCCATCTGCAGCTCTCTCTGTGCACACCTTACATTTGAATGTAGCTGCCACACTGGTTAATGACACTCTCAGACCACTACATTTTTGATGAACCCACTCAGCGCACATTGTACATTGAATGGAGTTCACTCCGACACCCTTCCTGCACACAGCACATGGCCACTTCCCAGTTCTTTCCACCTCACCACATGCTTTACCACTTGCCATCACCTTCGTCTTTCCTATATTCACCTTCAGACCTTTTGTCTCCATACATTCCTTCCACTTGTTCATCTTTTCCTTCAGTCCATCCATACTTTCCGCAATCAACACCAGATCATCTGCATACAACAACTCCCACGGTAAACCCTCCTTTACATTCTGAGCCAGCACCTCCATCACAGCTACAAATAGTAGTGGACTTAGTACCGACCCCCTGATGCACTCCCACCTTCACCTCAAACTCACCACTGTTCCCATCCTTCGTCCTTACAGCTGTGCATGCTCTTTTGTACATTGCCATCACTACTCTGATCAACCATTCCTCCACTTCTAACTCCTTAGAAGTTCATTCCATCCATTGAGCTGTGGATGAAAGCCTTGTATGTGGTGAGGAGCTCAGATGTGCTAAGGAAGGACTTCGCACGACGGAGGATGCCCAGTCGGCGACTGGCTTCGGAGGCCAGCTTGGAAACGTGGTTTTCCGAAGAAAGATCATGGCAGATAGTGAGACCCAAAAGCTTGAGCGACAGAACTTCTTGGAAAGGATTGCTGAGAAAGTAGATGGGAGGGTTGTCCAGTCGATCTTTTCGGAGAGACATAGTAAGAGTGTGAGATTTGTCAGGATTGCAAGACATGTTCCACTTGTTTGGCCAGTCTGTGATTTTGTCCAGGTCTTCAGAGAGTGAGGAGGCTGCAGACTGCCGATCTGAGGGAAGAGGATTGAAGCGGTAGAGAGTGGAGTCATCAGCAAAGAGATAGAGAGGATTTTCCAGAGAGTCGGAGAGATCATTGATAAAGACCAGAAAAAGCATAGGGCCCAGAACACTGCCTTGGGGAACTCCAGCCCGAACAGGAAGGGGAGATGAGAGAAATCCATTCAGGGCCACACGTTGTCTACGACCAGAGAGGAAGTCCGCAAGCCATGCATGGAGTTTTCCATGGATACCATAGGAGGAGAGTTTGGTGAGCAGAGCTGGGTGCCAGACCGTATCGAAGGCACGTGATATGTCAAGGGAGATGGCTCTGATTTCCTGTTTGGCATTGAGGACCTCCATCCATTGTTGAGACAGCAGAAGCAGCATGTCCAGAGTAGAATGACCTGGTCTGAATCCAAATTGATGATCGGAGATCAAGCCATTGGAGAAGAGGAAGGATTTGATATCCGAAGCAATGATGGATTCCATGACTTTGCTGATAATTGGGAGCAGGCTGATTGGTCTGTAGTTGCAAGGATCTGTTTTTGCACCTTTTTTGTGTAAAGCGGTAATGTTTGCTGATTTCCAGGATGCTGGCAGATGACCTTGAGCAAAAGAGAGGGTGAAAAGAACAGAGAGAGGGTGAGATAGAGCGGCAGAGCAGGATTTTAGGACCTGTGGGCTGATGCCGTCTGGTCCAGTTGCAGAATCAGAGTCGAGGTTTGACAAACATTCCTCCACCTTGTCAGGAGAGAAGGACACAGAGTCCAGGAGCAGTTGGGTTCGACTGGGTAAGGTGGGAACAGAGAGAGATGGGTTTGGGACACAAGATTTTGAGGCAAACACAGAGTTGAGGCATTCGGCTTTGTCACGTGCGGTGTCAACTGTGTCGCCATTTGAGGTAAGGGAGGGGATGGAGGGGGAACAAACACCAGAAACGGATTTGACCAGACGCCACCAGGATTTGGAGGAAGGAGACAGGTTTGAGAGTTCATTCTTGAGTGTGGAGAGATAGTGCTTCCTGGCACTCCTGAGGGTAGACACACACTTGTTCTGAGCTTGGTGGAAGGAACTGAGATTGCCTTCAGTTGGATTAGCCTTCCAAGAGGCAAAGGCAAGTTGTTTCAGGGCAACTGCCTTACCACAAGATTCAGTGTACCATGGATGGGAGGAAGGGTAAGATAACTGAAGACGAGATGGGATAAATCTGTGCATGAGAGAGAGCAGTTTGCTTTGGAAGAATTCCCAGGAAGACTTGATGTCAGAGGCAGTAGAGATGGGAGACCAGTCCAGATGATTGATGGCTGCTTGAAGACCATGCCAGTCGGCCTGAGTGAAATGCTAGACTCGGCGACGCTGAGGAGGCTCTCTGAGAATGGCCAGAGAGATGTCCACTTTAACAAGCACATGATCAGAAGAACCGATTGGGGCAGAAGAAGAGCAGCAGACATTAGCACGGAAGTTTGTCATTATCAAGTCTAGAAGAGAAGATACACCATTGGCTGAGATCCGGGTCGGGAAATTGACAGATTGTGTCAATCCCAGTGAGTCGCAGAAGGCCTTTGCTGAGGTGCCATGGCTGGTGAGAGATGAACCCACACCCAGCCAGCTGGCATGATGACAGTTGAAGTCGCCACATATGAGGAAGAGAGAGTTGGGATGAGTGGATAGAAGTTGGTCCATGTTGTCAAACAGTGAAATGTAAATGGAGTCATCACTGTTTGGAGGACGGTACAGAACACATATGAACAAAAGGTGGGAGCAGAGTGGAAGCCGTAGCCAGAGGTACCCCTGGGGGTGAGGTGGAGAGAGGGCAGTGCAAGGAAAGTGAGGAAGAGAGTTTTTTTTATAAAGACAGGCACCCCACCACCACGACGAGGCTCAGGTCTATCATAACGGAGGAGGAGTAACCAGGAAGAGATATTAAGGAATCAGAGACATCTTGAAGGAGGAAAGTTTCTGTTAAGCAGATCAAGTCTGGATTGTCAGAAGCAACCTGAATGGAGAGATCAGTCAGGTTTGAGTGAAGGCCCCGGATGTTTGAGGTCCATACCGTTAATGAAGAGAGAGGGGGAGCATCGGGTACGATGAAGGATGAGAGGGGGAGGTAGGGAGAGCAGTTGATAGTGTGTCATAGATTACAGAAGAGTTACAAGAAAAGGAAGGATGAGGAGAACGAAAGGTTTGATGGTGAAGGGATGAGGCACAGTGAGGGGTTGTTTGAGGGGGGGGGGCAGAGGAAAGTAGAAGGTTGGGGGAGGTGGAGGTATGAGATAGAAGGGAGACGAAGTGGGGAGGAGGCAGCTTTGAGGAGGAGGAGGAGGAGGGGGTAGGGAGAATTGGAGAGGAATGGTAAGGGAGGAGATTTGAATGGGAGGGGTTGGGGGGAAGTTTTGAAGGGGAGGAGTGAGGGGGGAGTTTAGGAGGGGAGGGGCAAGGGGGGAGTTTAGGAGGGGAGGGGCAAGGGGGGGGGGGGATTTGGAGGGGAGGGGCAAGAGGGGAGTTTAGAAAGTGGATGATTAATGAAAGACGAACATTGATAACAAATTGAGTTTATTGTGATTTTCAAGTTAGCAATCCGATTAAGAACGATGGAGGAAGGATGGAAAGAATGTGAATTTAGAGCATGCAGTGATTTAGAGTTATAAGGGATTGAATTTATTTTTTTTGAAGTGGAATGAGTTGGAGAGGAAATTGAAAGAAGCATTTTAAATATGAAGAAAAACAGCGTGTTGTAATATACCACTGAATAAAACACTGAAGGGGAAAGTTTAAACATATTTAAATAATATTTAACAGAACCGTGAACAATCTTAAATGCACAAAATTCCGATGGTGGGAGGGCCGAGAGGGACCACCACGAGTCACGTGAACAGAGCAAAAGATGGATGGCAAGGAGATAATGGGGGCGGGGCGAACAGCACACCTGGGCAGAAGTACAGGATGAGACAACAGCACACGTGGAGAAAGAAAAAATAAATGTTTTTGGTTATTTATTTATTTATTTTTGGTTTTTTTTTGGGGGGGGGGGGGAGGTGGGGATTTAAAACGTCAGACAAAGAGTATTATGTTCGGGAGGGAAAAATCTAAGAGCCAAGCAAAAGACGAAGTAGGGGACTTAAGTTAGCAAACAACGACGGGGGTACAAGGCCGCACACGAGGAGCAGAACACAATTAATTACGGTATTTGCCAGACGGTATTTAAAACATTAGACAAGTGGTCGATGTTCGGGGAAGTTAGGGGGAGAAGAGAAAATCTAAGAAATAAGCAATACAGCGAAGGAAAGAACTTAAATTCACGGAACACCTGTGGGGGTAGGGAAGCCGATAAAAAGCAGGCCGCGCACGCGGTGGGACAGAAAACGATTAAATTATACAAAAGTTTGCAAGAATTGCAAATCAACACTAACGAGAAAACACACTGCAACACATGCACAATAAAAAACCAGTAGAAATTGACGAAGACACGAATGGAAAAAATACTATAACTTTGCTGCCATGCAGAGGTCGAAGACGCTTCCTTGCTCCAGGGACCGGAAACGGAAGTGTTATGATTTATGGGAGCGAGACATGGGTAATGAACGTAGAGCAGCAACGAAGGTTGGAAAGGGTGGAAATGCGAATGGTTCGGTGGATGTGCGGAGTATCGTTGAGAGAGAAGATGGGAATAGATGCCTGTGATGGATGCTGTGAAGATAAACAGGTTGAGATGGTTTGGTCATGTGTTGAGGAAGGATGAAAGTGACTGGTTGAGAAGAGTGATGGAAATGAATGTAGAAGGAAGTAGAGGACAGGGAAGACCGAGAAAGACTTGGCGAAAGATGGTGGAAGAAGAAATGCGGGCAAGGGGGTTAACAAGGAGAGATGCAGAAAATAGGGCAAGATGGAGAAGATTGTCATGGGGACCGCAAGGCTAACCCCCGCTCTAGCAGGGAAAATGGCCTTAAAATGCATGTTGTGTGTTGTTGTTGTGCAGCGTCTGTCCTGTCCTCTGTTGTGTTGTGTTGTCACTGAACTACTTTCTCAAACTTTTGTGAAATCGTACTAAACTTCTGGTATGCACCTATCTCCTCCGTCGGTATGTCCTTAGGGTATTTTTTTTGAAAACTTTTCCAATTTTTTTTTTGGGGGAATTTTTTTTTTCAACTTCAATTGTTTATAAAATGTGATATCACGTATATTACAAATACATTTTTGCAAAATAATTGTTTGAATTATGATTGGTTTAAACCATGACAAAACGGCAACTCGGGTACAGTCATTTATCTATATATCTACACATCTGGGCAGTGTCTGTGTTGTCACCTAACGACTCCCTCAAACTTTTGTTTCCATGGTTGTAAAGTGTTTTTAATAACGTTGTGGTGGTTTTGAATCACGTGGTGGTGAGGTATTTTGAATTATGTGGTGGTGATGTGTTTTTAAATCACATGGTGGTGAGGTGTTTTTAAATCACATGGTGGTGAGGTGTTTTGAATTACGTGGTGGTGAGGTGTTTTGAATTACGTGGTGGTGATGTATTTATAATTACGTGGTGGTGAGGTGTTTTTCATTATGTGGTGGTGAGGTGTTTTTAATTTCGTGGCTGTGAGGTGTTTTATTACGTGTTTTATGGCTGTGAGGTGTTTTAAATAACTTGGTGGTGATGTGTTTTGAATTACTTGGTGGTGAGGTGTTTTGAATTACTTGGTGGTGAGGTGTTTTGAATCACATGGTGGTGAGGTGTTTTGAATTACGTGGTGGTGAGGTGTTTTGAATTACGTGGTGGTGATATATTTATAATTACGTGGTGGTGAGGTGTTTTTCATTATGTGGTGGTGAGGTGTTTTTAATTTCGTGGCTGTGAGGTGTTTTATTACGTGTTTTATGGCTGTGAGGTGTTCTTATTACGTGTTTTATGGCTGTGAGGTGTTTTTATTACGTGTTTTATGGCTCTGAGGTGTTTTCAATTTCGTGGTGAGGTGTTTTTATTACGTGTTTTATGGCTGTGAGGTGTTTTAAATTACTTGGTGGTGATGTGTTTTGAATTACTTGGTGGTGAGGTGTTTTGAATTACGTGGTGGTGAGGTGTAATCGTCCCAAACTTCCAGTCTGCACCTACCCCTCCCCTATGTTTGTGCTGAGGGGTCCTTTCTTGAAAAAAAAAACATTCAACCTAAATTGCCTATAAAAATGTAATATCACAAACACAACTAATACATTTGTGGAAAGTAATTGTTTGTATTATGATTGGTGTAAATCATGACAACACAGCAACTCAGGTACAGTCATTAGCCTCAGCTAAAATAAGCCCGTTCCTCTGTAATGACGCTACCTCAGAAATATGGTTCTCTTTTATATACAGACTTGGCATTTAATATGGAATATTTTTTTTGTGGGGGTGAACTTACTTTTCAAGATGTCTTAGAACCAAAAGTTCATTGGAATTATGTTGAAATTTTTCGAGATTTTGTTAATGTGACCTTTAAAAGAAACAAAAACCACATATGACATTTCGAAACAAATAAATTGATCCTTGAAAGTGATGTTAACTGATATCGAACTCAATTCATGGACAGTACTGTGTTAAACTTCTGTACGTTTTCCAGAAATATCTCTTTATTTTGCACATTAGCCAAAAAATTTTTTAACAAAAACAAAAGTTAAATTACGACTGCGATTACGGACAGTAAAATTACAGTTCAGTACATCGTGTAACCCCCACGAGCATTCAGGAGAGCACGTACACGTTGAGGCATGCTGTTCACGTGATTTGCCAAGGTTTAGACAGGAATCGCTTGCCATGCAGACAATAGCCTGCTGCAATTCACGCACAGAGGTAGGCTGCTGGTTCAAGTGGTCGATTTGACGCGTTAATTCTGCCCACAAGTTCTCTATCGGATTCATATCCGGGGACATGGCAGGCCACTCCATATGCTCTACACCACGGTCAGCAAGAAAGTGTTGGATCATTTGAGCACGATGAGGCCGTGCATTGGCATCTTGGAAGACAAAGTTTCCTCGACAGGCTGCACGAGCAAATGGAAGCAATGTTTCTTCCAGAATGGCCCTGTATTTGAACTGGTTCAGGTTTCCATTCAGAACAACCAGGTCAGTTTTTCCCCCTGCATGGAAAGCAGCCCAAACGGTCACCCCACCACCTCCAGCTTGGACTCTTGGCACTATACAATCTTTGTTGTAGGCTTCATGCACTTGTCTGCGCACTCGGACGCGGCCATCTTGACGATAGACCAGAAATCTAGACTCGTCGCTGAAGATCACGTGATTCCAGTGTCCTGGCTGCCATTGACGGTGCTCTCTGGCCCACTGCAATCGGCGCTGGCGGTGTTGTCTGGTCAGGCGTGGCTTTCTCAGGGGACGCCTGGCACGATAGCCTGCTTGAACCAGTCGTTGGTTGACTAGCCTTCTGGATACAGGCACATTTGTCAGTTGCTGCCACTCAGCCCCAAGCCGATTAGCTGACTTGATACGGCCATTGTGGACTAACCGGGTTTAGCTGGCGATCATTCCTCCTTGTGGTTCTGCGGGGACGTCCTGGCCTCGGTATTGGTGTAGGGACACCCCTCTGAGCATTTCGTTTCAGGATCTTTGACACCTGACCTTGAGTGATGCCATACTGCCGAGCAATAGCACGCTGTTTCATGCCGTAATTTCGTAAAGCCACCACTCCATGACAAACAGCATTGTCGAGTTGACGGACCATCTCCAGAGGAAGCGGCAATAACTTTTGGAGACATGCAGCAGTTGTTTTCCACTAATACAGAACGCAACAACCCTTGTATACCCGACTGTGAAGCCAATCATCAAATGCACCTGTCCGTACATTTTGCCACGCCACCTGTGATATAATCCTGTTGTTGACTTCTTGCTGCGACAGACAATCAGTGACATGGTTCTTTTAACAAATAAATCACCAAAGTGTGAAAGAAACTCACCAGATTGATATACTGAGTTAAGAAAGTAAACCCAAGTCAAGAAAAAATATATAATCCATATTAAATGCCAAGTCTGTATATATATATATATATATATATATATATATATACAGTGGTACCTCGGCTTACGAGTTTAATCCGTTCCGTGACGGAGCTCGTAAGCCAAATCGCTCGTAAGTCAAAGCAAATTTTCCCATTCAAATGCATTGAAATGCTATTAATCCGTTCCAGCCTCAAAAAAAAAACACCAATTTTTTTTGTTAGGTGCTTTTAAATAACAAAAATGTACTTTATAAATAACAAATAATGTATAAACAAGCACGACCTCGTATATACTGTACATAATACAAGAGAATGTAAAGAAATAAACTGGACCTCTATCCATGAAGATATGGAGAAGTTGTTGTTTGTGTGGTTGAAGGAGAAGCAGCTCGCAGGAGATACCGTGACCGAGAGCATCATGTGTTTGAAAAGATTGAAACTCGGATATCGAGCACGGACCACGAGGTGTTTTTTCTTTTTTCTTAATCTCGGTTTCAGTGAACTTTTGCTCTGTGCTCACGTGTACTGTACCTGTACCTGTAATGGTACGTCAGAGGATGGCACCTGTTGTCATCATATTAAGTGCAAGATGTTCTGCATCGTAAGTTGGTACACCGTGGTCTTTCGGCGGTGTTTAAGCCGGCCGTCTTGGCTTCTGTCACCATTGGCATTGAGTCTTTCGATGTAGGTAGGTCGTTGTGTGCCGGTGCCTTGGCCGAATTCCTTCATTGCTGCATTGTTAGCTCACCTGGTTTTTTATACCACATCTTTGGTTATCGGACCAGCGAATGACGTCATCTCCAAAGTATGGCTTATTCTCACTTGTCTTGGACGATCTTCTACTTCTAGCCTTCCACCGTGCATTTGGTGTCCACTGTACTTACTGTACAGTGCCTGGTAAAATTGATGTAATGGGTTTTTGACCGTCAACGCCATGAACCGTCATGAACCGTCAACGCCATGAACCGCTAACACTCAAAAGCCCATTTATCGCGCCTTATAAAGCAAAACGCAAACTGAAAGCCATGCCTCTCAAGCGAGGCGTGCTTCCGTGGTCACGTGATCCACAGGTGTAGCTCATTATACCCGCACGCGCGACACGCTTTGGCGGTCACGTGACCAGCCACTCTGGAGGCGGGGATCCCCGCCGATGACGTCACCGGCTGGAGCAAGGAGATTCCTCGCTAATGTATTTCGACGATTGCGTGTTTTATATCCAAGCAGAGATGCTTTCACGGCAAGATAACCACGTGACCGGAACCGGAAGCCACAACCGGAAAATTCAAAAAAATAAATTTTTTGAGCTCGTACATCGGATCTCGGCTCGTATCCCAAAGCAACAAACCGCCCGAGCGACGGCTCGTATCCCGAAAAACTCGTACGTTGGGGCACTCGTAAGCCGAGGTACCACTGTATATATATATATATATATATATATATATATATATATATATATATATATATATATTGTTACGGTCCGCGGATTGGATGTTATTTACCGAGCGGAGGTAACCGCGGCCGAACAGTTGTCCCCGTTTCTTCCCGACTCACCCGATTCACCCAGACGTTGGCCAAATCGCGCTATGCCAAATCAATGATAGAAAGGACACGACGACTGGGAAAGATGAAACGACGCAGCACAGTTCTCAAGACCTCTGGAGGAGGGTATAATTACAGTGGTGGAGAAAAGGGGGTAGATTACAAGGCAGAGTGAGGTAAAGACACAGAAGAGATGGGCACTTAAATACAGTCTTATCTTAGCCCAGACAGACCACGGACAAATGGACAAGGTAGACTTACACAGGGATTGATGGCAGGAATGGACAGGTAGGTCGATGGCACAAGGTGCACCTTGGCTCGGGGACAGGATAAACACAGTCCAAAGATGCAGGGAGGTCTCACAGCGCTCGGAGGGGACGTCTTGCTTTCTCTCAGCTCGGCGTGCATCTGACGTCACCTCTCTCTCACTGCGCATGCTCAACGGGGAGTGACACGCCCTCGGCTGGTTGTTTCCACCCCAATTGGGGCCGGTCCGCCGCTTCCATTGGGTGCGGGGGTTACCGGGCTCCGCCCTTGACGAGGAGCCGACAGGGAGCCCCTGTTTGGTAACCCCGTCGAGCACATGTCCGATGGCGGCTTGTTGGGAAGGCCTGGTGCCCTCCCACCACTCCTACCAACCAAGCCGGAGTGAGGACGCGCACTCCCTGCGCGCGTTGTTGTTGTTGTTGTTGTTGTTGAAGAGAACTGTGAGGAAGAGCTGCGGGGAGGTATTGGGAGGTCCTAAACTTCCTAACGGTGCCATACAATCACATTCTGGTGCAACGAAGGGTCAGAATTAATGGAAACGAATCCTTACCTGACATAGACTAAGAATAACTAGCAAGATGTCCTATAGTTGTCTACCTGAGATGCGGTGGACCTGGATGTGACATTTAATGGGGGAAATAGGGGGAGGTCGGGTCTACAGAGTGTTGTTTACAGAAAATGGGACTAGGGAATGGGGGATTGGGGAGAGTTGGGAAGTATTGAGGAAATAGGGGAATATTTACAAGCGGATATGGATGGATGCAAATCCCATATCCGCAACAATATATATATATATATATATATATATATATATATATATATATATATATATATATATATATATATATATATATATATATATATATATATATATATATATATATATATAATTTCAAGGCCTGTGGCGTGCACACTTGTCTTAGAGGGTGAGATTTGGTTTGAATCTCAACGCTTTTTTTTTCTTTTTTTTTTCTTTTTGGTATACTGAATCGAGGCTCGTGAAAGAGCTGACATTTACTTCACAAACAAATCAACCAGACAAACAAAATATATAAAAAGAGGGAGCCGAAGACAAGAGAAGGGGAAGCACACAAACACTTGAGAGCGCACAACATTTAAGACCAGGGAGATGTGTGGGAGGGAGAGGGCTTGGGGGGAGGAGGCGTGGGAAGGGGGGGGGGGGTGGGTGGGAGAAGTATAAAACACAAGGACACCAAGGACTTCCAGGACAGAAGTTGGTATTTCAAAAAAGTGGAATTGGGGTGAAATTAGCGGGGATAGAAAAGATCAATATTTTGGATGGGGGAAGATAAGAGATGGTGGTGAACAGCTGTTTTAAAGACCTGGAGGGTGGAGTGGGATTGAAGAGAGTGAGGGAGTTTGTTCCAGAGGTGGGAGAAAAGAGGAATGAAGGAGTGAATGTGAGCAGAGAGTCTTGATTTTGGCAGTTTAACCATAAGAGGGTTGCAGGCAGATCTTGTGCGACCTGTAGGAATATTTGCGGGACAGAGCCCAGAGAGAGCTGGGGGGGGGGGGGGGCAAGGCCAGAGAGGAGTCGGTAGAAGACGGAAAGACCACCAACCTGCCTGCGGTGAGTGAGTGAGAGGCCCTTGGAGTTAGCTTCATCGTGGGAGATTCCAATGATTCTGAATGCTTTGGTTTCAACAGCGTGAAGACGAGCTAGGTGTGAGGCAGGAGCACCAGCCCAGAGGGGAGATCAGTATTGAGCTGCGGATGAAAGCCTTGTATGTGGTGAGGAGCTCAGGTGTGTCAAGGAAGGACTTCGCACGACGGAGGATGCCCAGTCGGCGACTGGCTTTGGAGGCCAGATTTGAAATGTGGTTTTCCCAGGAAAGATCATGGCAGATAGTGAGACCCAAAAGCTTGAGTGACAGAACTTCTTGGAGAGGATTATTCAGAAAGTGGATGGGAGGGTTGTCCAGTCGGTCTTTTCGGAGAGACATCGTAAGAGTGTGAGATTTGTCAGGATTGAAAGACATGTTCCACTTGTTTGCCCAGTCTGTGATTTTGTCCAGGTCTGCAGAGAGTGAGGAGGCTGCAGACTGCCGATCTGAGGGATGAAGAATGGAGCGACAGAGAGTAGAGTCATCAGCAAAGAGATAGAGAGGATTTTCAAGAGAGTCAGAGAGATCATTGATATATACCACCTTTAGAGGCCATTTTTCCCCGCAAAGCGGGGGTTGGCCTTTTTCGGGAACCGTGGTTGTTGTTGTTTTTCGGTCCCCTTTTTGAAGCAATGTTTTACGGCCGGATGCCCTTCCTGACACCAACCCTTTTTGCCGCCTTTAACGACAAACAGGGAATTACCAGTGAACTGGTACTCAATTAGCCGACCTCGGAAGGATGACAGGCTGAGTCAACCCCCCTGGTGTTAATTCAGCGATTAGACCGGGATTCGAACCCAGGATCGTCGGATCCTAAGCCGGCACCCTAGCCGCTAGCCCAACACCAGGGCCCAGTCTGTGATTTTGTCCAGGTCTGCAGAGAGTGAGGAGGCTGCAGACTGCCGATCTGAGGGATGAAGAATGGAGCGACAGAGAGTAGAGTCATCAGCAAAGAGATAGAGAGGATTTTCAAGAGAGTCAGAGAGATCATTGATGAAGACCTGAAAAAGCACAGGGCCCAGAACACTGCCTTGGGGAACTCCAGCCTGTACAGGAAGAGGAGATGAGAGAAACCCATTCAGGGCCACACGTTGACTATGACTAGAGAGGAAGTCCGCCAGCCACGCGTGGAGATTTCCATGGATACCAAAAGAGGAGAGTTTGGTGAGCAGAACGGGGTGCCAGACCGTATCGAAGGCACGTGATATGTCAAGGGAGACAGCTCTAATTTCCTGTTTGGCATTGAGGACCTCCATCCATTGTTGAGAAAGCAGAAGCAGCATGTCCAGAGTAGAGTGACCAGGTCTGAAACCAAATTGATGATCAGAGATCAAGCTATTGGAGAAGAGGAACGCTGCTATTAACGGTCACCCTGGGGATTCGCATGCAGGGCGATTGCACAACGTTTGCGCCATTGTTCGGATATAGAGAACCCGTATGCCAGCCCACTTTGTTTGTAGATGTTGACCCACGGTGTATTTTCACTTGTAGCGGGAAAGTTTGTGCCTCTGTATCCATATTGTCCACCCCGTGCATCCTCTCCTACCCCCAATTCTTTCCCACATCCCTCATTTGTTCAAGTCTCCCTCTATTTTGTCCCTCAACCCTGCTGTTGCTATGTTCCCCCTTCTCCAATTCGTTCTATGTTCTAACTCCTCCACGAGCCTCGACTTTGTATACCAAAAAAGAAGTAATCGCCACCCTGATCAAATTACAAATTCCCTCCGTTATCAGTTGAACCTCAGGCCATGCCAGTCGGTTCACGAAAGACTTCCAAAGCCAAAAACGTTCCCCTGGCCAATCCCACAAAAAGTTAGGAATAATTAGGGTCGTTATAGAATAAGATATCATTTGAATCCCAGCATATGAAATCAATTATTGAATTGCATCAAATAGTTGCATTTCCTCGATGCTGTATATGGGTACTAAACAGTGTCTTCGTGTTTTTGAAGACTCTTGTACTGATTAATATATCAACCATAAGAGTTCAAATCAGTTACCTTATCTTCAGGAGCACTTACCAATTTCCAGCGTAACTTCACAGATGTGAATATGTGACTTATTGTAAAGCTTGGTGATGTAATGTCTTGCATCTGATGGTTTCACGTCATATAACACCACAGAACCATCTCCTTTGCTCAAGTCTCCAAAAAAAGTCCCACACGTCTCAGATTCATTGTTATTCTCCTGCGATGGAAATTGTCATATTGTTCATGAGATGCAAGTAGCAAGTTCAAAACTGTAGTCGACATTTGAATAAAGTACACTCACAGTTGTATTGTCTCCAATCGATTTGATTGTGCACTCTGCTTTGGTCAATGCTTGGGGTTCTCCAGGCCATTTGCATTCCAAGATAGCATTCTCTCCTTCATTCACGGAAAGTATTTCCCGTGTCTGGGACAACTTTATGTCTGACAACATCGCACAGGAACATTTACACGTTACCATCATGCGACAATTCAAATCGACCATATAAAACACAATGTCAGTTTGTGTGTTTGTCTGCCCCCCTGCATAAGTTTTAAAGGCCAATCTTTTACCATGAATGTGTGTTCACTACGGTCTATTTTTGAGGATAAAACAAACTCGAAAAACATTTTCCATAAAAGAGTAATTATGTCTCTTCTATTGGAATTGTAGATGGTGACTTGCAAACCGAGCCTCAACGGCGGTGTGCAGAAGTGGTTTTTTAAAATCGCAATAAATACAAGGTGGAGGGAGGTTAAATTCGCTGCACGTGATGCGCAAACGCGCACGGAGTAAAACGAGTGTTAATTTACATCCTCAGGATGTTTAATAAATAAAGAAGAAAGAGCACATCTGCCACTAGGCCGAGGCTTCATACTTCGGCACGCTCACGAGGCTGCACCGTCGAATAAACTGTTCCAACCCGTCATTTTTGACGGGCTTTTTCTCGTATGTCAATAGTACAAACATGGTGTTCATCCTCAAGTTAAACGTTGGATAGCACGTTTAGCATTCCCATGTAAACACGAAGCTTATGATGCTGATAGATCCGATGAAAAGGTAATCTCACACAAGGTGCTTATTTCTGGTGCAATCAGACTGGTTCGTACTTCATTTACTTCAGCAATAATGCAAGCCAAGTCAGGTGACCAAATCCAAACAGTTCTTGTGTGCACTCACAAAAGTTCAGGTTCACTTTACAAGAGTGAACACGTCTTCGACTGAGAATCCGTCCTACATAGAACCCAATGTCGGATTGTTGTACTGAGGACAGCAACATGGCACCATTTCCACGGGTGAGATTTCCATGGAAGTTACCCCGTTGTTTGTAATTATTCCACCGTCCTGTCTGGTAGAGAACCTGAAAGGATGAAGAACAAACGATGTGATTCAAACCAGAATAGCAAAAACCTTTTAATTCTGCATTTCCTCAACCCAAGAGTATCTAAACCGAGATCCAGCAAGAACGAGGGTTTATTTATTGTTTACCTTAAATACAGGTATCAATGTTCTGGAAGGGTGGACGACCACAACCACCATTACCACGACTACTTTAATAGCCTCAATTATTCCTACCTCATTGTGAGGTCAGGCAGGGATGTTTTTCCCCCTCAAATCTTCCATGAACCAGCTTGCCAAGCCTGTCGTTCGGCTGACGTGAAGGCTGCAGGAATTTACAATTTGTTCAGGGTGCCGGGAATAATTCATATCGTGTTCGTGGAAGAAAATGAGGGTCCATTAAAATTCATAAACTCGTGGGTTAGAGGCCAGAAGTGGGTTAGAGGTTGGGGGAAGGGTGCGGAGTGGGTGACGGATAGAGCAAGGAGAAGGCAGAGGGTGCAACACCAGAAAGTAGGTGGTAGAACACAGAGGCCACCAACCTGCCTGAAATACAGAGAAGGGTCCAGCTTCGTTATGGTAGATTCCAATAACTTGGAGAGCCTTGGACTCTTCGGCATCAATACTTGAAATATGAGAGGCAAGATGCTAGCTCGAGGGGAGACCAGAAATATGAGAGGCAAGATGCTAGCTCGAGGGGAGACCAGGAATATGAGAGGCAGGATGCTAGCGCGAGAGGAGACCAGAAATATGAAAGGCAGGATGCTAGCGCTCGGGGAGACCAGAAATATGAGAGGCAAGATGCTAGCTCGACGGGAGACCAGAAATATGAGAGGCAAGATGCTAGCTCGAGGGGAGACCAGAAATATGAGGCAGGATGCTCGCTCTAGGGGAGACCAGAAATATGAGAGGCAAGATGCCAGCTCGAGGGGATACCAGAAATATGAGAGGCAGGATGCTAGCTCGAGGGGAGACCAGAAATATGAGAGGCAAGATGCTAGCTCGAGGGGAGACCAGAAATATGAGATGCAAGATGCTAGCTCGAGGGGAGACCAGAAATATGAGAGGCAAGATGCTAGCTCGAGGGGAGACCAGACATATGAGAGGCAAGATGCTAGCTCGAGGGGAGACCAGAAATATGAGAGGCAAGATGCTAGCGCTAGGGGAGACCAGAAATATGAGAGGCAAGATGCTAGCTCGAGGGGAGACCAGAAATATGAGAAGCAAGATGCTAGCGCTAGGGGAGACCAGAAATATGAGAGGCAAGATGCTAGCTCGAGGGGAGACCAGAAATATGAGAGGCAGGATGCTAGCGCTAGGGGAGACCAGAAATATGAGAGGCAAGATGCTAGCTCGAGGGGAGACCAGAAATATGAGAGGCAAGATGCTAGCTCGAGGGGAGACCAGAAATGAGAGGCAGGATGCTAGCGCTAGGGGAGCCCAGAAATATGAGAGGCAAGATGCTAGCTCGAGGGGAGACCAGAAATATGAGAGGCAAGATGCTAGCTCGAGGGGAGACCAGACATATGAGAGGCAAGATGCTAGCTCGAGGGGAGACCAGACATATGAGAGGCAAGATGCTAGCTCGAGGGGAGACCAGAAATATGAGAGGCAAGATGCTAGCTCGAGGGGAGACCAGACATATGAGAGGCAAGATGCTAGCTCGAGGGGAGACCAGACATATGAGAGGCAAGATGCTAGCTCGAGGGGAGACCAGACATATGAGAGGCAAGATGCTAGCTCGAGGGGAGACCAGACATATGAGAGGCAAGATGCTAGCTCGAGGGGAGACCAGACATATGATAGGCAAGATGCTAGCTCGAGGGGAGACCAGAAATATGAGAGGCAAGATGCTAGCTCGAGGGGAGACCAGAAATATGAGAGGCAAGATGCTAGCGCTAGGGGAGACCAGAAATATGAGAGGCAAGATGCTAGCTCGAGGGGAGACCAGAAATATGAGAGGCAGGATGCTAGCGCTAGGGGAGACCAGAAATATGAGAGGCAAGATGCTAGCTCGAGGGGAGACCAGAAATATGAGAGGCAAGATGCTAGCTCGAGGGGAGACCAGAAATGAGAGGCAGGATGCTAGCGCTAGGGGAGCCCAGAAATATGAGAGGCAAGATGCTAGCTCGAGGGGAGACCAGAAATATGAGAGGCAAGATGCTTGCGCTAGGGGAGACCAGAAATATGAGAGGCAAGATGCTAGCTCGAGGGGAGACCAGAAATATGAGAGGCAGGATGACCAGACCAGACCAGAGCCATCATACCAGAGCACATCACACATCATCATAATCATCAGACCAGAGCCAGACCATCTCTTGGAGAGACCAGTGCCATCATCAAGTATTGAAGGCTTTGAATGTTGATAGAAGTTCAGAATTGCCAAGGAAAGACTGTATAACGGAGGATGCACAGTCAGCAGCTGGTTTTGGAAGCCAACTCTGATATGCGATTTGCCCAAGAGAGATCGTAGCTGATGAAGCCCAAACGTTTGTGGGATTTAATTTTTCTAGGAAAAGCTTTTCAAGGAAGTAGATTAAAGGGATCACCAAATGGTCCTTTTAGAGAGACAGAATGAGAGTATAAGATTTGTTGAAAGACAGTCTCCAAATGTTGAATCTGAGGAACAGGAATTTTGTCCAAGACACTGCTTTGGGGTATTCCTGCCTTGACAGGGAAAGATGAGAGGATCTCATTTAAGAGTCATATGCTGACGATGAGAATGGAAGAAGTCACCAAGCCAAGAGAGGATGTGGCCTTGGATGCCAGAGACTGAGAACTTGGAAAGCAAAGTGGGGTGCCAACTTTATGGAAGATTCCATGTTCCCACCTTTCGGGTTGGCTTTCCAGTAGGAAAATAAAAGTACATTGTGGCAATTACTCTTCATCACATGAATCATTGTATCAGGGAAGGGATGTGTGTGTCGGTCTGTAGGGTATACCATTAGGTCTGTGGGCTTTGACCCACGATAAAAAATCATTTTATTTACTTGTTTGAAATCGCATACTCATTGATTTCGCCCCCTAAATATTCATTCTTCACACCTACCAATTGTATTCAAATACGATACACATACATATCTTTTTCCATGCTGCAAATACTTATCTGATACCAGCAGGAGTACCTGGCATTTCCAGTGATGTTCTCATCCTGTTGGCATTTTCATGGAAATCAAGTATTTTATTTTTTATTTTTTTGTAGGTGCCGAAAACACTCCCCTACCTACACCTAATAAGGAAATTTTTTAATTCATATGATATTGAAGATCACACACACACACACACACACACACACACACACACACACACACACACACACACACACACACACACACACTAATCAGGGATAATTTAATATTACCTTTCGTATAGCTACAAAGGTTCAGGCTCCATAAAGCAATTTATAAAACCCCCAAAAACTGAACTTTTTTTCCTCTTTTTTTTCCCTAAAACACTCCCCTACCTACACCCAATAAGGAATTTTTTTTATTTAATATGATATTAAACACACACACACACACACACGTACACTAATCGGGGATAATTTAATATTACCTTTTGTATAGCTACAAAGGTTCAGGCACTATAAAGCAATTTATAAAAAATAAAAAAAAACAACGAAGTTTTTTTTTTTTTTGGCCTAAAACCCTCCCCTACCTGCACCCAATAAGGAAAATTTATATTTTATATTACTGTATTACACACACACTAATCGGGAATAATTTAATATTACCTTTCATATCGTTACAAAGGCTCAGGCACTATAGAGCGATTATTTTAAAATCCCAAAAAGCCGAATTTTTACATTTTTTTTGCCTAAAACACTCCCCGGCACTCATTGATGAACTTCTGAAAGTTTGACGAATATCTGTTGAGCAATCGATGAGAAAAATGGCGACACGCACACAGGCAGACAGACAAACGGCTCTTTTTCAGGATAGAATCTATAGATAATTGAAATGCTATTGAAAATTTTTTTTGACGAAAATTGCCCCAAACAAGGCATAACGCCACTCTAGGTAATGGGCTAAGAAATGACATCATCAAAACCTGTAAAATATAGCAGTGATTCAAATGTAATAACAATTACGAATTTGCAACGAAAATAATGCAAAAATTTCATATTATGGAAGAAATATCATGATTTTGGAGATTAGTCACCACGTACAATTCTCTGTCGAACTGTACAAATAGGGGGGTGATGAGTTTTATTTCTTCATGTTGGAGGATATTTTGCTCGGTATCATATTCAGGAATTTTTTTTATTAAAATATATATATATATATTGATGAAACTCACACAAAAGTCTTCATCATACAAGAGGTTCTGCAACTCCATGTGACATTTCCAAATATTTCGGTGAATTTTGAATTCGGCTCTGACATGGTGTAAACCGAGATATATATTTACACCGAGGATTGAAGGAAAAGGTTGTGGTTGCAAGTAATGTGGTATGCCTTTGCGGGTAAAAAGGCAACTTTTCTTGGAAACCGTTTCCTTTAAGTTCACCAATTGGAAGGAAATAGAGTGCAAAGGAGTGCAAATTGGAAGGAGTGCAAAGAAAATTGTTTGAGGAAAAATTAAATCTGAAGGAAGTTTGCCAAGGTAAAGGGACCATCTATTTATTCCATCCGCAAATATGGCAGAAATTTTGAAGTCTTCCAAACTTTCCAACTCCGAAATGCAACACGAAAAGAACATTTCAAATCATGAAAACGGGACACCTCCAACGTACCTGCATACATAATAAATAGACCACTCCGAAGACAAAGGCAGTAAGTTTGGATTTGAGTGAAGTTAACATTCAGATTCTCATGTGCCATATTCGGTGACGGAGCTGCCGAAACAGTTTCTTGGCAAGGGTTATACTAGGTGGTTTGCCATTGCCTTCACAGCAGTCGTTAGTGCAGGAATTATTTAATTGTTCATGGTGCCGGCGATAGCTCGCCTCCTCTTCGCAAAGGACACCGTGAGATCTTTAACTTCCACCAACCCATGCTGGCAGATGAGATTCCCAGTTCAACATCCATCCGAGGAACAGCACACACATTGATGAATCATCCTGACTGTGGAACCCCATGATGGCAGTTTAGCTCGGTCGGGATTCGAACCCAAGCTCGACAGCTTAGAAGGACAAAGTACAATATTACTTTTAGTAATGTTCAGGTGTCCCAATATTGTTGAAGAGCTTGTTAACAGGTGAATTAAATGAGATAATTACACGGAAGTTATGTTTTTGAGTGTGGGATCTCACAAAGAGATGCAAAGTCACGTTTTCACACCAAACAAAAACATTTGTCACTTTAAGCAAATTCATCTTGGTGTTTCAATCGGTGCTTACAATGGTCTCGGTTCCGTTTCTGTACAACTTCCACTTGACTTTCTTCAGTAGTTTTTCTCCAGGAAACGTGCAGTTCAGCACAACATCATCTCCTTCTTCTAAATACACGGATTGTGTATACGAGCCTGCACCCGACACGTCACAAAACAAGTCACACATGTCACACAATTGACAATTTGTCACAGTCTCACATTGGCACCTGACATGTCATAAAACAAGTCACATAAGTTACACAATTGACAATTCGTCAGTCTCACATTGGCACCTGGCATGTCACAAAACGAGTCACACAATTGACAATTTGTCACAGTCTCACATTGACACCCGCCACGTCACAAAAGTCACGCATTGACAATTTGTCACAGTCTCACATTGACACCCGCCACGTCACAAAAGTCACACATTGACAATTTGTCACAGTCTCACATTGACACCCAACACGTCACAAAAGTCACACATTGACAATTTGTTACAGTCTCACATTGACACCCGACACGTCACAAAAGTCACACATTGACAATTTGTCAGTCTCACATTGACACCCAACACGTCACAAAAGTCACACATTGACAATTTGTCACAGTCTCACATTGACACCCAACACGTCACAAAAGTCACACATTGACAATTTGTTACAGTCTCACATTGACACCCGACACGTCACAAAAGTCACACATTGACAATTTGTCAGTCTCACATTGACACCCGACATGTCACAAAAGTCACACAATTGACAATTTGTCACAGTCTCACATTGACACCTGGCACGTCACAAAACAGGTCACATAAGTTACACAATTGACAATTTGTCACAGTCTCACATTGGCACCTGACATGTCACAAAACAAGTCACATAGTTACACAATTGACAATTCGTCAGTCTCACATTGGCATCTGACATGTCATGTCACAAAACAAGTTACACAATTGACAATTTGTCACAGTCTCACATTGGCACCTGACATGTCACAAAACAAGTCACATAGTTACACAATTGACAATTCGTCAGTCTCACATTGGCACCTGACATGTCATGTCACAAAACAAGTCACGCAATTGACAATTCGTCAGTCTCACATTGGCACCTGACATGTCATGTCACAAAACAAGTTACACAATTGACAATTTGTCACAGTCTCACATTGGCACCTGACATGTCACAAAACAAGTCACATAGTTACACAATTGACAATTCGTCAGTCTCACATTGGCACCTGACATGTCATGTCACAAAACAAGTCACACAATTGACAATTTGTCACAGTCTCACATTGGCACCTGACATGTCACAAAACAAGTCACATAGTTACACAATTGACAATTCGTCAGTCTCACATTGGCACCTGACATGTCATGTCACAAAACAAGTCACACAATTGACAATTTGTCACATTCTCACATTGACACCTGGCACGTCACAAAAGTCACACCTCACCAGGCGTGAAGTACATGGGGCACCAAATGACACCCTCAAAAATCCGTTTTCATGCCCCATTTGGTTGTATTGTATCTATCTATAATTCCAGTAATCTCTGTGTGTATGTTTGTATGTTTGTATGTTTGTATGTATGTATGTTTGTCTGTGACCGCTGTTTCTCGACAACTACCGGTCCGATATACTTGAAACTTGCCAGGTATATTGCTGGGGACCCGAGGATGTGCCTTTTCAAGGTTTGAAATTAATCGGACAAGTAGTTACCGAGCTATGGCGATTTAGCCGTTCGCCGTTCGCTTTGGCGTTGCGAATGGACCAAACCATTTCATGTAAATAGAGGGGGGGGTTCTGTGGTCGTTGCGAATGGACCAAACCATTTCATGTAAATAGAGGGGGGGGATTGTCACCGTACTCGCAAGCCGTTCGCCGTTCGCTTTGGCGTTGCGAATGGACCAAACCATTTCATGTAAATAGAGGGGGGGGATATAATTTTAGATATATATATAGTACGGGCATATATATAGTACGGGCATGCCCTAGTCTATCTATAACTCCAGTAATCTCTGTGTGTGTGTGTGTGTATGTGTGTGTGTATGTCTGTGTGTCTGTGACCGCTGTTTCTCGACAACCACGGGTCCGATATACTTGAAACGTGCCAGGTATATTGCTGGGGACCTGAGGATGTGCCTTTTCAAGGTTTCATATTAATCGGACAAGTAGTTACCGAGCTATGTCCAAAAAACGATTCAACCAATCAGAGAGCAGCGAGCTATCACGTGTGCCGAACGTGGCGAACAGACTCTGCCTCGGACGGCACATTTGAGAGCGTATTCATTTATTTCACGTTGGCAAACTATGCTGGCGCTATGTTGGCGTTAAACTATGTTTTAAAACTAAATATTAATCGGACAAGTAGTTACCGAGCTATGGCGATTTCTTTACCAAACTCCGCAAGCCGTTCGCTTTGGACCAAACCATTTCATGTAAATAGAGGGGGGGGATTGTCACCGAACTCGCAAGCCGTTCGCTTTGGCTTTGCGAATGGACCAAACCATTTCATGTAAATAGAGGGGGGGGGATTGTCACCGTACTCGCAAGCCGTTCGCTTTGGCTTTGCGAATGGACCAAACCATTTCATGTAAATAGAGGGGGGGGATATAATTTTAGATATATATATAGTACGGGCATGCCCTAGTATAAATAAATTATAATACAACGAACTCGTGAGATCACGAGAAGCAACTTTCAAAATCACGTTTTACAGTTTAAACTCCGTACTCTGCGTCAATGTGTCAGGTTGATGTTTACAAACTCCTTTACATCCGGATTCACTTTTTTCCTAATCCCTATTTCTATCACTTCGCACAGTAAATAAATCTGTGTTCCGGTGTTAGTAATTATCGGGCTGCCTGCTGCGTAGATCTCTTATCTTGAATAATGAGGTTTAATATGCACTCTGTAACATGGAGATCGCCCATTGGCCCAAGGGATGGAGGGGTGTAACTGTTGGACATTTGTTATGTAATTACGTCAATCAAATCTAGATATCTCAGGTGTTATGTCCCAATCAGCGAGGCCAGAATCACGTGTCAAGTGAGTTCTTTAAACTTCCTTTCCTTCCTCTGCTGCTCTGTCTCATCAGCTCCAGTCTCTTGGCCATATAAATACCACACCATGCTGCATAGAAATACCACACCATGCTGCATAGAAATACCACACCATGCTGCATAGAAATACCACACCATGCTGCATAGAAATACCACACCATGCTGCATATAGATACCACACCATGCTGCATATAAATACCACACCATGCTGCATAGAAATACCACACCATGCTGCATATAAATACCACACCATGCTGCATATAAATACCACACCATGCTGCATATAGATACCACACCATGCTGCATATAAATACCACACCATGCTGCATAGAAATACCACACCATGCTGCATATAGATACCACACCATGCTGCATATAAATACCACACCATGCTGCATATAAATACCACACCATGCTGCATAGAAATACCACACCATGCTGCATATAAATACCACACCATGCTGCACAGAAATACCACACCTTGCTGCATAGAAATACCACACCATGCTGCATAGAAATACCACACCATGCTGCATAGAAATACCACACCATGCTGCATAGAAATACCACACCATGCTGCATAGAAATACCACACCATGCTGCATAGAAATACCACACCATGCTGCATAGAAATACCACACCATGCTGCATAGAAATACCACACCATGCTGCATAGAAATACCACACCATGCTGCACAGAAATACCACACCTTGCTGCGTAGAAATACCACACCTTGCTGCGTAGAAATACCACACCATGCTGCATAGAAATACCACACCATGCTGCATAGAAATACCACACCATGCTGCATAGAAATACCACACCATGCTGCATAGAAATACCACACCATGCTGCATAGAAATACCACACCATGCTGCATAGAAATACCACACCATGCTGCATAGAAATACCACACCATGCTGCATAGAAATACCACACCATGCTGCATTGAAATACCACACCATAAATATATATAAAATAACCACCTTTAGAGGCCATTTGCAGGGGTTGGCCTTTTTCGGGAACCGTGGTTGTTGTTGTTTTCCGGTCCCCTTTTTGAAGCAATGTTTTACGGCCGGATGCCCTTCCTGACGCCAACCCTTTTTGCCGCCTTTTACGACAAGCAGGGAATTACCAGTAAACTGGTACTCAATTAGCCGACTTCGGAAGGTATGACAGGCTGAGTCAACCCCCCTGGCGTTAGTTCAGCGATCGACCGGGATTCGAACCCAGGATCCTAGGAATATCCTAAGCTGGCACCCTAGCCGCTAGCCCAACACCAGGGCTACCACACCATGCTGGTGGTTGCATGCTATTTTTGATGTGTTTTGGTTCATGGCCTTGTAGCATACCTGCCTTCTCTACTGCTTCAGCATTAGTTTACCTTTCATTAAGCCCAGCTCTGCTTGGACCATGGTGGGAATTACACGTTTGTTTTATTTTTTGCCAAATGGTACTAATATTATTATTGTTGTTAATATTATTAGTATTAATAAATGCATTGTTTTAATGTTATCATTGTTTTTGTTATATATTTTGTAATAGGAATACCATGCCATGGAAGGACCTATTAAACTGCTCTATGCACCTTACCATGGCACATGTTTCGAAACACAGGAATTCTTCCGGATTCTTTGTAGTTAATAACCCGAATCATCTCAGATCATAACTAAATCTATTCTCATTTTGAACAGATTCCAGGGTTCTGCTGTTGACCCCGCTGGGGAAGCTTAGAGCTTTCATATTGTCTCCTCAATAGGAATTTCTGACTATATCAATGCCTGCAGGGGGTGATATTTTTGACCTTCACCCCGAGCGCCACAAACCATCACTACGCCCACCACTGCACACAGACAAATTGATTCAATATTGGTGAAGATCCGGATCTGGATCCGAAATTTATTTAACTTTAAAAGTAATTCTTGCCCATTGAGAGATGGGGGCCTAAATTGATATGTAGCACGATATGTAAAAAAGGTTTGGACGGATTATGCCAAAACTTGGTGGATGAATTGGGTCGGTGACAAGGAACCAGCCAATTCGATTTCGGATCGAGATCCGACCTATCAGTGGGATACAAAATAGAAACTGTTCAGTCTGGCAGAGGTATGCTCTCTACCGAGTAGTGTCCTAGTTATATAATTAATATATGAGGTCATAAACGTAAAAAGCTTGGTGTTGGCTTAGCGGTTAGGGTGTTGGCTTGGGATCCTAGGATCCTGGGTTCGAATCCCGGGCGATCGCTGAATTAACACCAGGGGGGTTGACTCAGCCTGTCGTCCTTCCGAGGTCGGTAAATTGAGTACCAGTTCACTGGTAATTCCCTGTCAAGAGGTCACTGGCAAGAGGCGGTTCACTGGTAATTCCCTGTCAAGAGGTCACTGGCAAGAGGTGACTAACAGGGTTGGCGGCAGGAAGGGCATCCGGCTGTAAAACATTGCTTCAAAAATGGGACCACGGTGCCTGGAAAAGGCTCAACCCCTGCTCTGTGGGGAAAATGGCCTCTAAAGGTGGTACTACAAACGTAGTTATAGACCATTAAAGCCCTCCATGAAAGGAAGTTGACAGCCCATTCGGCCACTTTCTTGGTGAAATCCTCGACACTTTCTTGGTGAAATCCTCGTCTTTCTGAAGGTATTGAGCATAACGTAGATCATATTGCCTAATTAAGATCAGTCCTCGCCTATAATTTATTTTATAACACCAAGATAAAGATTTGTTTGGTGAACCTATAACACGACATTAGATTTGCTGTTGAGAGCAACAAAATGAGGGCTAGTGTGCTGGTGCAGGATACGGCAATATCAGGTACAACCGGATATATTTATTTATAATTACACTTCATTTTACTTTCTGCATTATTTTCATCCTTTGTATTATTTTACAAATTTTACTTTGTTTCTTATAAGAGAAATGAACTTATTTTGCCCCTGTCCTGCACCAGCAATTGTATTGTCTTCACTTTAATATACATATCTTAAAAACTCCAAAATCTCCAAATAATCATTCAATTTAAATTTAGAATTTTTTTTTGCGTTTGATACATTTTTAAGCTCAATTTATCCCATGTAAATGATGAATTATACATTTTCTAATATACATACAAGTCTTTATATTTGAAAATATATATATTTGAGACCACGACTGCCCTATAAAAAGCTGGAAGTTCCTTACTTAAATAAAAGATGTGCAATTTCTTCCTCTTGCTTTGACACACTCATCGGAACATTCAAGAAAGCATGTGGTTTATATGTAGGAATATTGGCCAAGACTTGAAATGTAGGAAACAGCGGAAAAAGGAACACAAGGTTGGGGAGGGGAGTGGGGACCCTTATAGATTTCTTCAAAACCTTAGGGATTGCGTAAAACCCCAATTAATTACATCAAAACCTTAGAAATTGCCTAAAACACCTACAGATTGCCTCAAAACCTTAGTGATTGCACAAAACACCCATAGATTGCCTCAAAACCTCAGTGATTGCATAAAACACTGATAGATTGCATCATAAACCTTAGAAATTGCGTAAAACACCTACAGATTGCATCAAAACCTTAGAGATTACATAAAACACCTATAGATTGCCTCAAAACCTCAGTGATTGCACAAAACACCCATAGATTGCCTCAAAACCTCAGTGATTGCATAAAACCCCGATAGATTGCATCATAAACCTTAGAAATTGCGTAAAACACCTACAGATTGCATCAAAACCTTAGAGATTACATAAAACACCTATAGATTGCCTCAAAACCTTAGTGATTGCATAAAACACCCATAGATTGCCTCAAAACCTCAGTTGTTGCGTAAAACACCTATATATTCCATCAAAACCTTAGAGATTGCATAAAACACCTATAGATTGCATCAAAACATCATTAGATTGCCTCAAAACCTTAGTGATTGTGTGAAACATCATTATATTGCCTCAAAACCTTAGTGATTGTGTAAAACACCTAAAGAATGCATCATAAACCTTAGAAATTGCGTAAAACACCTATAGATTGCATTGAAACCTTAGAGATTGCATAAAACACCTATAGATTGCCTCAAAACATCATTAGATTGCCTCAAAACGTTAGTGATTGCGTAAAACCCCTATAGATTGTCTCAAAACATGAGAGATTGCGTTAAACACCGATAGATTGCATGAAAACCTTAGAGATTGCGTAAAACACCTATACATTGCATCAAAACCTTAGAGATTGCATAAAACACCTATAGATTGCATCAAAACCTTAGAAATTGCGTAAAACACCAATAGATTGCATCAAAACCTTAGAGATTGCGTAAAACGCCTATAGATCCCATCAAAACCTTAGAGATTGCATCCACCACCTATGGATTCCCTTAAAGCCTTAGAGATTGTATCCAACACCTATACATTGCATCAAAACCTTAGAGATTGTGTCACGCACCTCGAGATTGCCTCAAAACCTTAGAGATTGCATCCACCACCTATAGGTTGCATCAAAACCTTAGAGATTGCGTGCAACACCAATAGATTTCCTCAAAACCATAGAGATTGCGTCAAACACCTAGAGATTGCCACAAAACTTTAGGAATTGCAAAAATACCTGAAAAAAACTCCATTTTAGATTGGAAAAATCATTCATAAAGAAAAAGTCTAATAAAGTTTAGTTCAAGATGTCCTAATTTCAGCAGAGCAATGCAGGACACAAATCTAACCTACAAAGTGAAATGCCAATCAATCGTAAGAATGATAATAGATTAAAATCTCTATGTACGAATCAGATAAAAAGAAAGACACAAATAAGACAACCACCATATTGGATGAACTTGTTGAAATATTTGAATTGACAATAGAATAATCACATTACTCCATGTGACTTCTGAGCATGGAATTCCAGCATCATGGAGACAATTATGTGTTCACATGGGAACATCAAGCCAATTGAACCAGGTTTTTGTACAAAAGTGTGATTTATATTACAAGAACAGATATAAATGATGTAGGTCACCTCTTGTGGAGTAGATAAGAGTTGAAGGTTTGTTGGCCTCGAATCAAAGGCCATGTTTACCTAGCGGTACTCTTATGTACCTTGACTCACCATATTGGTGTGTTATGTTATGCGATATGGAAGGAAAACCAGAAACATTCACACCATCTGTGGTTTATTTTACGACTAATCATTCTATTTGGGATTGTTGAGATATCAATATTGGAATATCAAGATCTGAATCAAGTACTCTTGCTGCATTGCAGAGCAAGTACACAGATGGGAGTGTAAAAAAGGCATCAGGTTAATTTATTATTTATCAGGAAGAAAGTTAAACACTAAAGAACCAAGAAAGTGCATTCCATATAAAATCCATAATTTTTTCCCTCTTTTTCCAACAAAAACTGCACGTTATTCCACATGATAGCTCTTGTCTTACAGAAAAAGGTTAATTTACAAATTTATATTAAAGTAAAGACAAAGCAATATGGGCAAAATAAGTACATATTTCACTTGTCTGATCCACAAAGTATAATTTGTAAAATAATACAAACTTTGTACCTGGCACACGTATGTCAAGGCAAAAGAGGTAAAAGAGAAACATTTTACATAACATACGATTTCCACCATATTTTCAATACTTCATCTTCCATGAGCCTCGACTTTGTATACAAAAAAAAGAAGTTTTTGTCACTAACCATAATTTAAGAGGTCACCTGTACTTCAAAGGATTATGATTGTTTTAAGAAGAAGTTGTAACTTTAAACTTCCATTAACTTGCGAACAATTCAGCGATAAATGTAAGAAGCAATGCAGGGAAAGTTCATTGGCAACAGAAATAAAGAAAGTTGGACATGAATATCTTACCATGCGATGCAGCGTTCACAAACACCACGAGGAGACCGAACAACAGGTAATGCTGGACAGCCATTGGTCACCAGGTGTGGATCGTATCTGGATCTCGACCTGCTCCACGGAACCTACCCTCGTACGAATAAACCTCTTTTATCCGTGTCCTTCACTTAACCATGAAGTGGAAAATGTGTTCTTTGCAGTTTATGACGAAGTGTTGACCACACGATCGTTATCGTTATACCTCATCACCAAATTTTCCCCACAACTGAACTTCACACCACAACCCATACATGGAAATGCTCTTCTGGTGGAAGTGCTTTTACACTCAAATTTAAAAAATCACAGATTGACAAACTTTCAAAATCAAATTAACATTAAAAAACAAGTACAAAAAGTTTTAATTAAAACAAAGGCCGCGTCGATGTTACACAATGCCTAGATGCAGCTGTGCCTATAACGTCGATGTTATAGGCACAGGACATTCCTATTGATTCGATTACTTGATGTTATTTTTGTGCAAAGTGAAAATATATCTCGGCAATTTCCCGTGTGTGGCGACGAATTTTAAATATATCTCGGCATTTTCCCGTCTGTTATTTCAGGCGGTGTATGACTGATCATGCCGCGATTGAAAAATATATATATCTCGGCAATTTCCCGTGTGTGGCGACACGTGAACGAAGCTATGCTCCTCTCTCCACATTATTATGACGACGTATAAATTAAATATTTCATCGTGACGATTGTCATCAAATGGACGAATTTTAAATATATCTCGGCATTTTCCCGTCTGTTATTTCAGGCGGTGTATGACTGACCATGCCACGATTGTAAAAAAATATATCTCGGCAATTTCCCGTCTGTTATTTCGGGCGGTGTATGACTGACCATGCCACGATTAAAAAAAATAAATCTCAATGGACTTGAAGTTACAGGCCTTTGAGAATTCATTTCGTTCTATAAAGGGCAACTTTCATCGGATTTTCTTCACGTTTTTTTTCAACCGAGTCTAAAACTATGTTAGCGACTGTGAAAAATGAAATGATATATCGAATTTGATTTGAAAGAAAACTGTGTGAGAGAGAGCAAGACACCACGGGCCTACAAAACAGGCCTCGAAGCTATGCGAGTTAATAAAATGGTGGATATTTGTTTATATGAAGCCTCTCCCACAATGGGTGGAGCTATGGTTCCCAGAATGGGTGGAGCTTTGAGGTTTTGTCTTCTCTGCAAGAACAACAAGAAGAAGAAGAAAAAGAACAAGAAGAAGAACAACAACAACAGCAGAGGGCACTCTATGAGCAGCGTCTGCGACGCGGCTAAAAACCTTAGGTGTGTGTGTGTGTGTGTGTGTGTGTGTGTGTGTGTGTGTGTGTGTGTGTGTGTGTGTGTGTGTGTGTGTCGGTGAATAAAAGAGAGAGATAGAATTGTGAGGAACAGAAATGAAAAAACCAGATGTGTGTGTGTTTGTTTGTGTGTAAGAGAGAGAGAGAGTGTGTGTGTGTTTGTTTGTGTGTAAGAGAGAGAGAGAGAGAGAGTGTGTGTGTGTGTGTGTGTGTGTGTGTGTGTGTGTGTGTGTGTGTGTGTGTGTGTGTGTGAGAGAGAGAGAGAGAGAGAGTGTGTGTGGGTGTGTGTGTGTGTGAGAGAGTGTGTGTGTGTATGAGTAAGTGTGTGACTGAGTGTGTGTGTGAGAGAGAGAGAGAGTGTGTGGGTGTGTGTGTGTGTGAGAGTGTGTGTGTGTGTGAGTAAGTGAGTGTGTGATTGAGTGTGTGAGTCGGCCTCTGCATTCCATACTCGTAAACACCAATTTCCACAAAATATCACTCATCGTCGACCTGTCAGTCCCACGTTTACTTTATGATAAACAACACACTTCGATGTCATGAAAGACTAATTTGATGAGAAAATAACAACTCGGCCCAGAAGTAAAACAAACGGGAAGCTGGTGATTTCAAAATACATTTTGGTAATTCATACTTGGAGGAAGTCAACAAAGTAAAGTTCACCAAGTTATAATCTCATCTACTCAAAGGAAAAGGTCTTCACTCCAGGCAGGAGAAAAGTTGCATAACACCTGGCCATGTGGTCTATGGGTATAGAGTGCCATGGGTTGTTCTTAGGCTGAATAATGCTATGTTCGGATCCATCGTCGTCCTGCTGGTGTTCCATGTTTGTCGGTCGTGTATGCTGCACAGTCTCAATGCATGGAAACTATAGAATGACATCCCAGGCCACTGACATTGTCCACTGTGATACCAAACAGTGTAACAAACAAACACCATGTTGAAAAATGCTTGACGCATCAGAATCAGTTGAAGCTTTTTTTTCAACATGGTGAACAAGCAAAAGTCCTATGACTGATGCTACATGTGACACCTGCAAAAGTTCAGGAGGTAATACGGGACTATCAAAATAATGTAATCCGTCCCAGAATGCTTGGCACGCATGTGCAGAAACCGGTGTTCAGGCTACCCGAGAGTATATCTGTGGGCGAGATAAGGATTGTTACCTGAAATGGCTCACAAGGCTTCTAAAAGAAGACGAAAATACTTGGAAAAGTACCAGAGATAGAGAGAGAGAGGACTGTACATCTGCTTGGGGCCTTGCACCAGTAAATAGTTGGAGAACCTTCTCAGCTTGCCAAAAGGGCAGCTACCCATAATGCAAACTCCCAATGATGTGGGCTTGTGCAAAGCCCCAAGTGGATGGGCACATGCTACCAAAACTTCCGGATCGCTACCAGTGAATGGACTTTAAACCTTGCGGGAAGGCATCCTGTGAACATGGCAGGGTTGGTGATATTGTTGTGGTTTTGGAATAAAAGATAATCCCCCTCGTAGGTAGACGCACCACAACATGTAGCCTCCCTGTAGTATAGTTATTTCTTAGTAAATGTAAGGGAGTCTCCTTTCCTGTGTTAGGTTTGCGTTGAGTAGGCCCGTGAGTAGGGTGTTCCTTTGGGCTGGAAATGCCACGTGGTAGGCCTTCAACAAGTCTGGCAAGGCCGAAGGGAGGAGCTGCAGGGGGAGTGGCCGATAAGCAACGAGCACCAATCAGAGCTCGAGGGGAGCGTCTTACCACGGCAATGGGAGGCGGAGCATGGAACATTCGGGTAAGGCCGGGGCGGAGCCATAAAACACTGCTCCGCACCCCCCCCCCCCCCGGTCAGTTGGGTCGAGGCATTGAGTAAGTTGAGCCTGAGTTGAGTCGTGTGCACAGTTCTGAGTTCAGATGAGTAGAGCTGGAGTGCGAGTTGAGCTTGAGAACGCGGGTTGAGCTGCAGAACGAGTGAATTGAATTGCCTGTTATCATTGTTGTACACGAACTTCCCCCATGCCCCGTGCCCTGCGCTCTGCTGCGCTGTATTAATCGCGTTCGAGAAGACGACCCGTTCCGGGCCACAGACGCGCGATCTCCTCCTGCCTGCCTTTTCCTGCATGCGTGCCGTGACCGCCAGAGGGCCACGCCGGGCGAGCTGTCCCGGAGCGACTGACGGCAAAGCGCGTTTGGCGCGTGAACTTCCTTTCTTCTTCTCCCCGTGTGCGTGAGTGGGCCCTGTGTCTGGGTGTTAAGTAACATTGTTTAAGTGCCTGCTCGGTGTCTCTGCGAATCATTGCACATAAATAATAAATTGTGTTATTCCTCTGATTTGACCGTTCCCGTCCCTTCCATTAATTGGCCTCGCATAGTACGAATAAAACCGCTCGAATCGGTTTCCATAAAAGTAATGGCACGAGTCACGTGATACGCATACCGCTCGGGCGTACTCGATTAGCATGGCTCGTGCGAGGTCCGGTCCCCGCTTTTGGGGCAGCGTGGGTCAAAGGTATGTGCGGCGTCGACCCGATACCCTTTTTCACGCTTGCTGTGGAAGTGGCGATTCGGCCTCGTGGACACGAAGACCCAAGGGGAAAAAGGGGTTTAATCCCCCCTTTGTAACATGAACGGGCTTCGGGAGATCCGCAACAATATATTTTATGGATGTTTGCAATTGTAATGACGATGTCGTGCGTCATTACCAACAAAGTAAATGGCTACCAACTATTCGACAAAGAACATCTTTGTGATGTGAAAATACACAATGCTTGTGTCAGCTATACCAGCATGTAAGACCTGTCGCTTCTATGATAGGAATAGAATACCAATCTTTGCTGTGGTGGCTAATCATTGTTATTTATTTATTTGGCATGGGGGTGGTGTATTTTGAATGTAACTGTACTTGGTAATAATTGTATTTGAACAAGACCCACTGGTGTACAGTCAGTGATCCTTTCGATCCTGGAGGACCTGAGTGAGAGATATTGGCAGATATTGGTGGTGGGGAAAGATATGTGCAATACAGATTTGTGCAGATGACAGATTTTCAGAAGATGTCATTTGGGATGATGAACTCAGGATCTACGCTGGCATGTCGGGCGAGGGCGTTGGTGGTTGGGATGGAAAATGTTTACGTACAATATATTGATGACATTCTGATCCATACTCACACTTTGGGTGAGCAAATGTTTCCATCCTTAGGGAGATACTCAATTGCAAGATGTCTGCAGCCTGCCCCATGACTATACTATTGAAATAGAATAGAACTTATGTCTTCATAACAACAACATGTGAATGTTTAAGGATACACCACGGCCTATGACCACGGACGTACAGTCATTTGTGGGTCTGAATGCACACAGCCATTGCTGTGCCATTTATGGATTTCACCAAGAAGGATCAAGGTCTGGAGGCCTACATGACTCTCAAACAACTCACATCATGAGACTACCAGACCTGAGTGAGCCATTTGTACCCAGGACCGATGTGATTCATTGATATCTGACGGATCCCTTTCCAGTCACAAAGGCTCATCCAAGCATTGACGGAATTGTCTGGAAGGCAGACATCACCTTGGAGCCTGCATCCACCTAAAACCTAAAAACACCCACCCCAAACCCCAGCTAAAACCTAAAAAACCCACCTAAAACATAAAAACACCCACCTAAAATCTAAACACATCCACCTAAAAACCCACCTAAAACCTAAAAACACCCACCTAAAACCTAAAAAACCCACCTAAAACATAAAAACACCCACCTAAAACCACCCACCTAAAACCTAAAAACACCCACCTAAAATCTAAAAACACCCACCCAAAACCTAAAATCACCCACCCAAAACCTAAAAACATCCACCTAAAAACCCAACTAAAACCCCACCTAAAACCTAAAAACACCCACCTAAAAATCCACCTAAAACCTAAAAACCCACCTATTATCTAACACCCACCTAAAAACACACCTAAAAACACCCACCTAAACCTAAAAACACCCACCTAAACCTAAAAACACCCACCTAAAACCTAAAAACACCCACCTAAAAGCTAAAAACTCACCTAAAACCTAAAAACACCCACCTAAACCTAAAAACACCCACCTAAACCTAAAAACACCCACCTAAAACCTAAAAACACCCACCTAAAATCTCACATAAATCCTAAAAACACCCACCAAAACACCAACCTAAAAACCCACCGAGAACCCAAAAACACTAACCTAAACCTAAAAACACTCACCTGAAACCTAAAAAAACCCCCACCAAAAGCCTAAAGTTATGGACTGACTCCGTAATTCCATTCTCAAGGTTTGCTATATTTTAAATGAGGAAAAATTGCATATTGATTCCATTTATAGAATGGCAGTGTGTGGTCGAAATTAATCCTTCCTATTCTATCTGAATTCCATGTGGCATTTCAAATCCTAAACTAATCATTAAATTCTGACCAAGGATATTTTATTTGTTAACCAAGGCATCCTGATCTTTACTTGTGCCACCGAGGAGGATGGAGTTTTTACGGCGTAGCCCATGGGGCAAAGCCGTCCAGAACAGTATTTGTCTGTCCTTATGTCCCCTCAAACCATAGGCGTAGTTTGACTACTCTATTTGGGTAGGGGGTGGGTGGGGGGGGGGGGTTGTGCTTAATATTAATAAAGGGTCTGACTTCCAAAATTACCGTTTGTTAGTGTAGTTACAGTGTAATGTACGTGAAATCACAAATACAGTGTATGTATTTAATCACCCTTGTTAATTGCGAAAATCGAAGATTTTTCAAGTATATTGGTTGGTATTGTAAATTATTACTTGCCCAAAAAAAAAAAAATATTTTTTTTCCAAGTATGTTGATCACTCCGGTTTGTGTGTGTTTGTTACTCGGCAAGAAAATAATATTTTTGCAAGTATGTTGATCACCGGTTTGTGTGTACGTTTGTGTGTTTGTGTGTGTTTTTGTGTGTTTGTCTGTCCGCTCACTTATACTTGCTTACAGGTCACAATTTTAAACCGATCTTCACGAAACTTCACCAAATGGTATAGTTCGTTGTCCGACAAAATCCTATATATTTTTGAGGTCAAAAAGTAAAAAGATCAACATAGGCCAAAGGTCAACATAGGCCAAAGGTAAACCACTTTTTTTCGAATTTCTAAAATCCTCAATTTTAATCCGATTGATTTGAAATTTGAAAAGGATTTACATATCGGCTAACTGGATTCAACCACCAACTATTTTTGAGATCAGCATAGGCCAAAAGGTCAACATAGACAAAAGGTCAACAACAATTTGTTAACCAAGGAAATCTCATTTCCTTTCACAAAGGATTTCACATTTCCTTGACTGTCTTTGTCTTTCCCTCGTGGTCCCCATGTGCTGTCTTTGTCTTTCCGTCGTGGTCCCCCTGTACTGTCTTTGTCTTTCCCTCGTGGTCCCCCTGTACTGTCTTTGTCTTTCCCTCGTGGTCCCCATGTGCTGTCTTTGTCTTTCCCTCATTGACCCCATGTGCTGTCTTTGTCTTTCCCTCGTGGTCCCCCTGTACTGTCTTTGTCTTTCCCTCGTGGTCCCCATGTGCTGTCTTTGTCTTTCCCTCGTGGTCCCCCTGTACTGTCTTTGTCTTTCCCTCGTGGTCCCCATGTGCTGTCTTTGTCTTTCCCTCGTGGTCCCATGTGCTGTCTTTGTCTTTCCCTCGTGGTCCCCCTGTGCTGTCTTTCCCTCGTGGTCCCCATGTGCTGTCTTTGTCTTTCCCTGGTGGTCCCCATGTGCTGTCTTTGTCTTTCCCTCGTGGTCCCCATGTGCTGTCTTTGTCTTTCCCTCGTGGTCCCCCTGTACTGTCTTTCCCTCGCGGTCCCCATGTGCTGTCTTTGTCTTTCCCTCGCGGTCCCCATGTGCTGTCTTTGTCTTTCCCTCGCGGTCCCCATGTGCTGTCTTTGTCTTTCCCTCGTGGTCCCCCTGTGCTGTCTTTCCCTCGTGGTCCCCATGTGCTGTCTTTCCCTCGTGGTCCCCATGTGCTGTCTTTGTCTTTCCCTCGTGGTCCCCTTGTACTGTCTTTTCCTCGCGGTCCCCATGTGCTGTCTTTGTCTTTCCCTCGTGGTCCCCTTGTACTGTCTTTCCCTCGTGGTCCCCATGTGCTGTCTTTGTCTTTCCCTCGTGGTCCCCCTGTGCTGTCTTTGTCTTTCCTTCGTGGTCCCCATGTGCTGTCTTTGTCTTTCCCTCGTGGTCCCCCTGTGCTGTCTTTGTCTTTCCCTCGTGGTCCCCATGTGCTGTCTTTGTCTTTCCCTCGTGGTCCCCCTGTGCTGTCTTTGTCTTTCCCTCGTGGTCCCCCTGTGCTGTCTTTGTCTTTCCCTCGTGGTCCCCATGTGCTGTCTTTGTCTTTCCCTCGTGGTCCCCATGTGCTGTCTTTGTCTTTCCCTCGTGGTCCCCCTGTACTGTCTTTGTCTTTCCCTCGTGGTCCCCCTGTGCTGCCTTTGTCTTTCCCTCGTGGTCCCCCTGTGCTGTCTTTGTCTTTCCCTCGTGGTCCCCATGTGCTGTCTTTGTCTTTCCCTCGTGGTCCCCCTGTACTGTCTTTCCCTCGCGGTCCCCATGTGCTGTCTTTGTCTTGCCCTCGCGGTCCCCATGTGCTGTCTTTGTCTTCCCTCGTGGTCCCTCTGTGCTGTCTTTCCCTCGCGGTTGTCAGCTCTTTCACGAGCCTCGATTCAGTATAGAAAAAAAGAAGAAAAAAAAAGAAGCCCGAAACAACTGTGTGTCCACCCTCAGGAGAGCCAGGAAACAATATATCTCCGTTCTCAGGACAGAACTCTCTTATCTGTCTCCCTCTTCCAAATCCTGGTGGCGTCTGGTCAAATCTGTTTCTGGTGTTTGTTCCCCCTCCATCCCCTCCCTCACCTCAAACGGCCACACGGCTGACTCTGCACGTGAAAAAGCTGAATGCCTCAACTCTGTGTTTGCCTCTAAATCTTGTGTCCCAAACCCATCCCTCTCTGTACCCACCGTACCCAGTCGTACCCAGCTGCTCCTGGATTCTGTGTCCTTTCCTCCTGACAAGGTGGAAAAGTTTCTGTCAACCCTGGACTCTGATTCTGCAACTGGACCTGACGGCATCAGCCCACGTGTCCTAAAATCCTGTTCTTCTGCTCTTTCACTCCCTCTCTCTGTTCTCTTCCCCTCTCTTTTGCTCAAGCTCATCTGCCATCTGCTTGGAAATCTGCCAACATCACCGCTTTGCACAAAAAAGGTGCAAAAACAGATCCCAGCAACTACAGACCAATCAGCCTTCTCCCAATTATCAGCAAAGTCATGGAATCCATCATTGCTTCAGATATGAAATCTTTCCTCTCCTCCAATGGCTTGATCTCTGATCATCAATTTGGTTTCAGACCTGGTCACGCTACTCTGGACATGCTGCTTCTGCCTACTCAACAATGGATGGAGGTCCTCAATGCCAAACAGGAAATTAGAGCTGTCTCCCTTGACATATCACGTGCCTTCGATACGGTCTGGCACCCCGCTCTGCTCACCAAACTCTCCTCTTTTGGTATCCATGGAAATCTCCACGCATGGCTGGCGGACTTCCTCTCTAGTCGTAGTCAACGTGTGGCCCTGAATGGGTTTCTCTCATCTCCTCTTCCTGTTCAGGCTGGAGTTCCCCAAGGCAGTGTTCTGGGCCCTGTGCTTTTTCTGGTCTTCATCAATGATCTCTCTGACTCTCTTGAAAATCCTCTCCAACTCTTTGCTGATGGCTCTACTCTCTGTCGCTCCATTCTTCATCCCTCAGATCGGCAGTCTGCAGCCTCCTCACTCTCTGCAGTCCTGGACAAAATCACAGACTGGGCAAACAAGTGGAACATGTCTTTCAATCCTGACAAATCTCACACTCTTACGATGTCTCTCCGAAAAGATCGACTGGACAACCTTCCCATCCACTTTCTGAATAATCCTCTCCAAGAAGTTCTGTCACTCAAGCTTTTGGGTCTCACTATCTGCCATGATCTTTCCTGGGAAAACCACATTTCAAATCTGGCCTCCAAAGCCAGTCGCCGATTGGGCTTCCTCCGTCGTGCGAAGTCCTTCCTTGGCACACCTGAGCTCCTCTCCACATACAAGGCTTTCATCCGCAGCTCAATGGAATACTGCTCTCCCCTCTGGGCTGGTGCTCCTGCCTCACACCTAGCTCGTCTTCACGCTGTTGAAACCAAAGCATTCAGAAACATTGGAATCTCCCACGATGAAGCTAACTCCAAGGGCCTCTCACTCACTCACCGCAGGCAGGTTGGTGGTCTTTCCGTCTTCTACCGACTCCTCTCTGGCCTTGCCCCCCCAGCTCTCTCTGGGCTCTGTCCCACAAATATTCCTACAGGTCGCACAAGATCTGCCTGCAACCCTCTTATGGTTAAACTGCCAAAATCAAGACTCGCTGCTCACCTTCACTCCTTCATTCCTCTTTTCTCCCACCTCTGGAACAAACTCCCTCACTCTCTTCAATCCCACTCCACCCTCCAGGTCTTTAAAACAGCTGTTCACCACCATCTGTTATCTTCCCCCATCCAAAACCTTGATCTTTTCTACCCCCGCTAATTTCACCCCAATTCCACTTTTTTGAAATACCAACTTCTGTCCTGGAAGTCCTTGGTGTCCTTGTGTTTTATACTTCGCCCTCCCCCCCCCCCCCCTTCCCACACCTCCTCCCCCCAAGCCCTCTCCCTCCCACACATCTCCCTGCTCTTAAATGTTGTGTGCTCTCAAGTGTTTGTGTGCTTCCCCTTCTCTTGGCTTCCGCTCCCACTTTTTATATATTTTGTTTGTCTGGTTGATTTGTTTGTGAAGTAAATGTCAGCTCTTTCACGAGCCTCGATTCAGTATACAAAAAAAAATAAAAATAAAATTCAAATTTCTGGAATCCTCAATTTTCATCCGATTGAGTTGGAATTTGAATGGGATTTTCATATCGTGAACTGAATTCAACCACCAACTATTTTTGAGAACATAGGTTATAAGGTCAACATAGGTCAAAGTCAACCACTTTTTTCTAATTTCCAAAATCCTCAATTTTCATCTGATTGACTTGAAATTTGAAGAGGATTTGCATATCTGGTCACTGAATTCAACCAAGTATTGTTGAGGTCAACATAGGCCAAAGGTCAACAAAGGCAAAGTTTCTAAAATCCTCAATTTTCACCCAATTAACTGGAAATGTGAAGAGGATCTGCACATCTGGACACTGAATTCAACCACCAATTATGTTTGAGGTCATCATAGGCCAACAACTTATTTTACGGATTTCACAAGTATCGTGCTATGCACAACATATTTCTTGTTTTTTGTTTTAGCACAATTTTTTTTAGCCTATTAGTGTGTGTATGTGTATGTATGTGTATATATGTGTATGTGTACATGTGTGTCTTTATGTGTGTGTGTGTGTGTGTGTGTGTGTGTGTGTGTGTGTGTGTGTGTGTGTGTGTGTGTGTGTGTGTGTGTGTGTGTGTGTGTGTGTGTGTGTATGTGTCCAGGCCTTAAGTTTTTTTTTTACCATTTGAGTTTTGTTATCAAATTTTCAACAAAGCTTTAGTATGAGAATATGGAGAAGGCAAATTAATAATTTTGGTCAAAAGGTCAAAGGTCAGTATCACATAAAATTGTCAATTTTCATCTGATCTACCTGAAATTTTAAGAATGCGCACATTGGGTCACAGAATTGGTTCACCAATCGAAAGCTAGAAACTGATTATTTTTTAGATCTAAAGATGAAAGGTCAAGGCTGCATAAAATCATAAATTTTCATTTATCATCTATCATCTATGTGTGTACATAGATGTATACCTATGTATACATCTATGTATATGTATATGTATATACCTACATCTGTATACCTACATCTCCCGGTGTGTACCCCGGCTTAGAATAGGTACACCGTATCCCTGCGCATCGTAAGAGGCGACTAAGGGTTGGCGTCAGGAAGGGCATCCGGCCATAAAAACATTGCCTCAAAGAGGGAACCATGATTGTCATGGGGCCCGCAAGGCTAACCCCCGCTCTAGCGGGGAAAATGGCCTTTAAAACGATCATTCATATTCATTTTATGTATACCTATCTATATATCCCTATTTGTGAATGTCTGTTTGTTTGGTTGTGCCTCATGGACAGCGTAAGTAAGTGACTTAGAGAGGCAAGAGAGGGTCCATGGGGGTAACTCTTCATGACAAAAAACATGGGCGCATCAGATTTATAACCTACTAGGGGCGTGCCCAAGGGGCGTGGCATCAGGGCGTGCTAAAGTGGCGTGGCTTCGTCTGACTAAAAAACCCACTACAAATAAACAGAATATCAAGACTAAATTGCGTGACTGATTATTATTTATTTTCCGGGAAATGCCGGGTAACTGCTAGTTTTGTATAAAATTGTTTTCATTATTTTGACCAGGCGGAAGAAGGAGAGGACGACGTCTGAATACAAACGGGATGTGGACAGGCTTTGCATTTTCAGATGTTTTCTAGTTTGACATGTTTTCCAGCTACCACCAATATTACTATTAGCAAAACAACATATTCATGAAAAAAAAAAAAAAAAAATCGAGCACTTTATGAATCATGTCTCTGAAATCGATTCAAATGAAGGAAACACATACATAAACATTGTCTTAATATTGTTACGTTTGTGGGAATGTCGGGCATTTGACAGTCGTGTTGTTTGGGGTGTGTTGCATCGGGGTGCCAGTTCGGTTGTGGTTCCCCAAATAGGACCTTTTCGTATTTATTTTTCCTTTTTCTTAAAGTTTACCCCCATACCGACTCCCTTTATGCCACATGATTTTGACTGTTGGTGGTGTTGCACAAAAACAGCTTTGGGAAGGATTCAACCCTTTTTCTTTCAAGCAAGAAAGGGCAGGAAAATGATAGGAGGAAGAAGAAGAGCGCTTCTTGGCAGGGTGGTGAAAACGCGATCCTTGCTCCTGGTGTGAACGGCATCGGAGGTTGACGAAAGGAAAGAGATCAAAGGCGAAAGGGATTGCAGAACATTGCTGAACCTTGGTTCCCGCCGAGCCCGCTCTGAGGAACGTTGATGAAGCTGCTCTTCAAACAGGCCTGAACCCCATTCCATCCCCATCCTCAAATCACATTTTATTTAAATTCCCTGCGATTATTATTTTATTACTTTGCTTACCTTCCCTTCCAAAAACTGCTCGGCCAGCTTGCGGGCCTCGGCCCGGCGGGTTGGGGATATAGTCTACTTGCCAGCAATGTGAACCCGGAAATGTTGAGTACCCCAAAGTTTTAAGGTAGAAATGTACAGTATGGGTCCCCAGCACTTAGAAACTGCCGGATGCTAACTTGCATATGTTGGGCAATTAGCATTAATAGCATTAACCCTATCAAACATAGGCCTGGGACACTGAAATTTCTGTTTCGCTCTATTGCTCCACTTTTATTCACAGGTATTAGAGGTAACAAAGGCAAGTACCATACCAAACTAGAATAATATGACTATAGGTAAATAATATCCTCAAAATTAAAACACAAGTATACCCAAAATTATCAGAGCTGAAAAATATGTGCACTAGTTACACAACATAAAACTTCCATCAAGAAAGAGCGTCTTGCACTTCTACTACTCTGCACTGTTATAAAGCATATCCTCGTCATAAAACTCATCCTCATCGTCTTCATCTTCTTCTCCTGACTCTACATTCTTGTCATATTGCTCTTCTTGCTGTGAGTGTGTGAGTGTGTTGCAACATGTACTATCAGAGCCTTTGCAGAAGCAGTGGCTGGTACAGGCCAGGCCTGCAGCTACGCAGCTGCACTTTGCTGTTAAACAGGGCTTTAACCCAGCTTTGCAGCTACAGCTGATCATTTCCAACACGGCAGGAGGAGCAACGGGGCTTGCATCCAGGATGGGCATGATGACTTCCTCTCCCTTCTCGCCTTCCTTCTTATTCCATCCAAACTCTGTTATGTCCACAGCTGGTGGGTCAGGGCAGTCTGCTGCTTTCCAAAGCAGCACCTGTAGATGGGCACGCCGTCCATGGAGGAGAGCGTTGCGCTCTGTAGGAGGCAGTGTCTTCAGTGCTGGGGGGGGGGGGGGGGGGGTTTGCGCTTTCGGTAGATGTCATATCTGGCGATGTTCAGAGATGCCGACTCCCTCTCGTTGTACAGAGCCAGGAAGAAACCACTCACTGCCTCTGTAATCTGTAAATCAGTAGCTCCCTCCTCTCTGATGAAGTGAAGCAGGTCACCAGGTACTACTCTCATGGCCTTGAGTGTGGACACCTTCCCTTTCCCCACGGGATAGTAGGTGGTGTCACATCCGGAGAGAGCATGCATAGCCAGGATGGAGCGACACTGCTCACCGAGATTCTCTACTGTCGAATTGATGTTGAGAATAGTGCCATCCCATCTCTCCATCTGCAGGTTACATGTGATACCCACCTTACAGCACCAATAGACCATGAGTACGAAAACATCAGTGTCGTCGCTGAGAATGCGGACAGTTTCAGCTCCGCGACTGGCTGCATCCAACATGTATGAGATGAGGGAGACGTCAGCCTCGTCATGAGTGACAATACTGTCTGCTTTGCTGACCATATTGATGTGATCTCCTATGCTGTGTGTGCACAGGAGCTCACCCAGTCTCCGTTTGTTTGTCTTGTTCTTCATCACTTTGTCGCAGCTAGGTAGAGGGGTAGTCGATGAGAGTCGGTACTCTGTTGAGCTCTCCCCAGCTCTTCTCTGCCTCTTGTGGTCTTTGGCAGAGACTGCTCAAAGATGACAAATGTTTCGGTGATGTAGCGATTAAGCCGGCGCCCCATGCTGGCTGCGAGGTCAGCCACAGTGCCTGACGATGGCCACACCACGTGGTAGATGAGCTGCGATGCATCAACGAGTACAACATGTGGTGGGTGGGGATTGGGGGCAAGGATTCCAAGATGCTGGACGATCACAGACTTGTTACCATTCCTGAGGCATCCATACTCATCGATGATGGATGCAGGGACCGGGCCGAGCTCGTAGTCAAAGAGGGCAGAGAGCTCCATTATTCTCTTGCTCCCCACCACCAGCAGCCGAGCAAACAACGCCTCAAGGTCACATATGATCTTCGCATTGACCTTCACTCTTTTTTTGGTGAATGTCATTGTCACCACCTTATTTGAGATGGGCGCATGAAATCTTTCAGGAAGTGATGAAGAGAACAGTGTGCTCATGTCCTGTCCGATCTTCAATGCATCTTGCACATTCACCTTTTCATCTGCCACCTGGCCATTTATGATATGGTGGAGGGTCGCGGTCTCTATGGTGAGTGGATGGGAGTTTTCCTGCAGCACTCTCAGGATTTTAGCCCGGTCCTCCGCGTCCAATTCCCGCCGTCCTTTACCCTCTTCTTTGTGTCTGTTGGGCTTCATTGTCTTATCCGGTGCTTCAGCATCGTCGTAAATCTCATCCAATGACTTGGAGAGATAGGAGCAGATGCCGAAAGAGTAGGGGCACTAACCGCGCAAAAAAATGTTGGGTGAAAAAAAATCCACGGCTTTTACATCCCTTTTTCACATGAAATTTTGATCGCAGGAAATTTTTATAAGAACACTCACGGAAAGCATATCTGTCTAAGTGTATTATGTCCAAATTTCATACAGATCCTTCAAATAGTTTGCTCACACGAAGCATTCAAACGGAGCAATAGAGCGAAACAGAAATTTCAGTGTCCCAGGCCTATGTTTGATAGGGTTAATGCTATTAATGCTAATTTTGCTAATTGCCCAACATATGCAAGTTAGCATCCGGCAGTTTCGAAGTGCTGGGGACCCATACTGTACATTTCTAACTTAAAACGTTGGGGTACTCAACATTTCCGGGTTCACAAGAGGGCTCTGTAGGCTTGGCAAGTAGACTAATAGGACTTAGGGTCGCTGACATCAGTCACCCGATAACACACTTCGTCGGGAGTGACGTTTGGGACTCAAGTCCTCATTCCCGATGCCCGTAACAATGTAAATACTGTTCTTACCTTAATGACTAAAGTAGGAACAATCGTTTTTCCCTTCGGTTAATAGCGTAAACATCCACAATATCCTCTGGAATCTGTTTCACAGTTATGGTACAGCATAAACAGTTTCTAATCCGTCTCATTGCAGAAAAGCTTTGTTCTGAAGTGTTCATTTGTGAAAATCCTTCATTTGTGAAAATCCTTCATTTGTGAAAATCACAAATTTCAAAGTTGTGCGAGATGAGAACAACTGATCTTGCTTCAACCGTTTATTGAGCATTGCCGGTGGAGATGGATGAAAAAGATTACGCCTTAGTGTGATCAATGCAACACCCACCCCCGGTGACAGCTACACGGACATGGTAGAGATAACGGACTAGTCCCAATGTCCACGCCTCATCGGCCATCGACCGCATGGCTCACATCAAGATGGCGGAACCCGTGACGATGAGGATTATGGGAGTTTATCACAGTTTTTGCTATAAATGCATTATAAGTATTTTACTTATGAAGGTCATCTCAAAAGAATCATTTTAATATTCTCAAGTAACAACTTTAAAAAACCGGAAAACATTTGTTCAACAAATCGACTCCGTGCACCGATAATTCACGGAAGTCGCCGACCGGCACAATTAAACTGAGAATCATCGAGAATTCACAGAAGAATAGTAATGAACGGCTAAGGTCTGGTTACATCGATATCTACTTTACAGTTGTTAATCTGATTTGATCCCTGGTGTTGGGCTAGCGGCTAGGGTGCCGGTTTAGGATCCAAGAATCCTGGGTTCGAATCCCGGTCGATCGCTGAATTAACGCCAGGGGGGTTGACTCAGCCTGTCATCCTTCCGTGGTCGGCTAATTGAGGACCAGTTCACTGGTAATTCCCTGTTTGTCATTAAAGGCGGCAAAAAGGGTTGGCGTCAGGAAGGGCATCCGGCCGTAAAACATTGCTTCAAATAGGGGACCGAAAAACAACAACAACCACGGTTCCCGAAAAAGGCCAACCCCCGCTTTGCGGGGAAAAATGGCCTCTAAAGGTGGTTTTAATCTGATTTGAAAAAGGATGCAGCCAATCACATCACTCGATTAGGTGAGGGCGAGACTACCGGAAGTAAGCTGTAACGTGCCCTTTTGTGGTTTGTTTTCAACGTATCCAATCACGTGACTGTTGTCACGAAGGGTGCACTAACCAGAAGTTATGTAGTTCCGCGGGCGGCTATACAAACATTTCGTATTATTTTTCATAAAACTTTATATTGTTAGAAAGAGAATTACTTCTAGCTTGTCGGAAAGTTAAAATTGTAAAGATCAGACAAGAATTAAGCGAGTTATGATCAAATAACCTACACCGTTTCCATAATTTCCGGCTGTGACACGTGCCCTTTTGTGGTTTGTTTTCAACGTATCCAATCACGTGACTGTTGTCGTGAAGGGTGCACTAACCGGAAGTTACGTAGTTCCGCGGGCGCCTATATCTGCCGTGGCTGGGGGGGGGAAATATCCAGGAAAAAATCCACGCACTAACCATAACCCTTACAATTCCGTTTCGCTTTGTTACTCACATGTAAACACGGAATGTTTTTATCTTAATTGTCAACTACCGACAAAAATAAAGGTGGGGGCATTGTCCCCCCTGCCCCACCCAAACTCTGCCGGTGCCTCAAAGGTACACCAATCAGAGCTGAGGATCTGGTCACATGACAGGAGTGATGAGATGATATTACGGCGGTACGGCAGCTGATTTCGCACACCGCCATTTTGATGAACGTATAGGAGGCCTTAGGCTTCATGGCTCACCTTCAGGCCGCTTCAGACAAATTAGCCCAGGTTTCTTAATGCAGTAGTATTGTTTTCGTAATAATAATAATAATTGCGTTAATACTAATAATATAGTAAATATAATCGTAACACTGCAATCCCTTTGTCGTTATTGCAAAGTTTCTAGATTGAAGCTGTGTGTGGTTTGTTCATTGTTGACTCAAAACATAGAATAAACCAGTGTCTCAATGCAATTTTTTTTTTTTAAATATCGACACTAAGTCGAGGCTCGTGTAAGAGTTATCACATAGAACATATAATAAAGGGAGTGGGAGACAAGAAGGGGAGAGAGAGTAAAGTACAACACCAGTAGAGAACAGGGACATCGGGAGATCTGTGGAAGGGAGAGGGCTGGGGCGGGGTACAAGGGATAAACAAGATGGACACTACTATGACTTTCAGGAAAGAAAATGGAATTTGAAGGAGGTAGATTTGGGGTGGATTAATAGGGGTAGAAAAGATCAAGGTTTTGAATGGTGGAAGATAAGAGATGGTGGTGAACAGCTGTTTTAAAGACCTGGAGGGAGGAATGGGATTGAGGAGAGCGTGGGGGTTTGTTCCAGAGGTGGGAAAAAAGAGGAATGAAAGAGTGAAGGTGCGCATAGAGTCTAGATTTTGTCAGTTTAACCATAAGAGGCTTGCTGGCAGATCTTGTGCGTCCTGCAGGAATATTTGGCGGACATAGCACAGACAGAGCAGGGGGTGCAAGGCCGGAGAGGAGTCGGTAGAAGACAGAAAGACCACCAACCTGCCTGCGGTGAGAGAGTGAAAGAGGAGATATCAATGATCCTGGAAGCTTTGGTTTCAACAGCGTGAAGCCGAGTTCGGTGTGAGGCAGGAGCACCAGCTCAGAGGGGAGAGCAGTATTCCATCAAGCTGCGGATGAAAGCTTTGTATGTGGTGAGTATGTTGTGTTTTCACCCATGTTTGTCTTGTCTGTAAGCAGACTATCTCAAAAAGTTATGAACGGATTCGGATTAAACTTGGGGGATGAGTTGGTTAGGTGACAGAACAGGCTGATTTTATTTTGGTTAAGGTACAGACGCAGATCCGGCCTATCAGTGGGATACAAACTGTAAACTGTTCAGCCTTGCAGAGGTGTGCGTTCTACTGAGTACCATTCTGGTTACCAATGTTTGTTATAGCGGCCTTTTCACAATACTATGATAGTTGAATAGTTCCCCATTGTGATGAGCATGTTTTTGAATGACGGGCCTTTTGTGATAAGCCTTGTATAAAGCAGATTTTGCAGATATTTAAGGATGAACCAGAAGTGGAAGTTCGAAACCTTTTCCAATCCGATCAGGAACGACTGAACCATTTTGTTCTGGTGAGGAACCATTTTTTATCGAGTTAAAACAGAAGGAATCACAACCAAGTAAGTATCATGAACGATGTATACGTGTTTCATTCAGTAAGAATACATAATCTGGAGATACAGACCTATCAATTTATTGTTTCTTCGTGTATTGTTTGTTTGGTTTCACCATGGATGAAATATTTTAGATCACAAAGCGCTTGCCTTCTCTTCCTCTACTTGCTATTTTGGTTGACAGGAGCTGAATAAGGCTGAGGGTTTGGGGGCAAGTGGTTCCCTCCGAGGCTAGGCCGATACCCTGATAAACTCCACCATACTATGTGACTGATCACTGATCAGCCATTTCCCAGAGGATCAAAATGAACAAAACAGCAAAAAAATTCCATTGTATTTTTTTTTAATGAAACAGGACAATGCTTCATAAGGATACAGGAAGTATTCTGATGGAAATGCTTCAAGCTTAGTTTTCTTGCTCATCTTCATATTCAAATTCCCCCTCCTCCTCGACTGTAGCATCCTGGTACTGCTGATACTCAGAAACGAGGTCATTCATGTTGCTCTCAGCCTCGGTGAACTCCATCTCATCCATACCCTCACCCGTGTACCAGTGAAGGAAGGCCTTGCGCCGGAACATGGCAGCGAACTGCTCTGAAATGCGCTTAAACAGTTCCTGGATGGCAGTGTTGTTTCCAATGAAAGTAGCTGACATTTTGAGACCACGTGGTGGGATGTCACACACTGCAGTCTTTACGTTATTTGGGATCCACTCCACAAAGTAGCTGCTGTTCTTGTTTTGTATGTTCAACATCTGCTCATCCACTTCCTTCATCGAGACCCGTCCACGGAAAACAGCTGCCACAGTGAGGTAGCGGCCGTGACGTGGGTCGCAGGCGGCCATCATGTTCTTGGCATCGAACATCTGCTGTGTGAGCTCAGGAACAGTGAGTGCGCGGTACTGCTGACTACCACGAGATGTGAGTGGGGCAAAGCCGGGCATGAAGAAGTGCAGCCGTGGAAAGGGAACCATGTTGACGGCCAACTTCCGCAGGTCAGCATTTAGCTGCCCAGGGAAACGCAGACATGTGGTCACTCCACTCATGGTAGCAGACACTAGGTGGTTGAGATCCCCGTAAGTTGGGTTCTTCAGTTTGAGGGTACGGAAGCAGATATCATAAAGGGCTTCATTGTCGATTGTATAGGTCTCATCGGTGTTTTCTACCAGTTGGTGTACCGACAGTGTGGCATTGTAAGGCTCCACCACGGTGTCACTGACTTTGGGTGAGGGCACCACACTGAAGGTGTTCATGATACGGTCGGGGTACTCTTCACGGATCTTACTGATGAGGAGCGTACCCATGCCAGACCCCGTACCACCCCCCAGAGAGTGAGTTAGCTGAAAGCCCTGCAGGCAGTCGCAGCTTTCGGCCTCCTTCCGCACCACATCCAGCACAGAGTCCACCAGCTCCGCACCCTCAGTGTAGTGACCCTTGGCCCAGTTGTTTCCTGCACCACTCTGACCTGATATGAAAATGCAACATTACAACTTGAATATAAACGTTGAAGGTCACATAGTTAAGTGTTCAGGATAAGAGTAATTTTAAGAACTATGAAACGTCACATCAGTCTTTTCCTTAGTGGAGGAAATAGTTTATATGAGCCATACCTACCCGTCGCTTTGCTGATGAATTTAATCAAACTAGTACACCCGTTAACTACGGGAGGGGCAGAAAGGGTCATTCCTCTTTGGGGTACATAGATTACAGTCTCTCTATGGTTGGGTCTCAAGAACATTGGGCGTGTGTTCATTTACCAAGTTTCTTGTGGAGAAATCGCCAAATGGTTGAAGCATTCGAGGAAGCACTCCATTCAAAACCCTTAAGGAACGGCCGGCTTGGCAAGTGCTAGCTAGCTGCTTGGTAAAGGAGCACAACCCGGGCTTCCTCCCTTTCAATTTCGTGTTAAACAGAAGGAGCGAGTTTCAAAAGTTCACAACGAAAAACGCCATGTTAGTGCCAGGAAGGGTCATGTTACTAACCCAACACTTATGGGGTACCTAGAGTACAGTAGATCTTCGCTCAGTTCTGTAAGTAAAACTTACCTCACGCATGTCGGGATTCCTCCAAATTTCTTCATTTAGTGTTATAAACAGCATTAGCGACTGTTTAAAAAGCTAATCATACGTGTTTGTGGTTCATAATATTCATTACTGTTCATTACTTTTGGTAGAGGCCGTTGCTCCCATGAAAACGCCGTGATAAGCTATTTATATACGTTGACTCGCCGGAAAAACCCCTTGGGGAGGTGGGATATTATTGGTATTAATATTGTTTTGTAATAACATTAACATAACGCTATTATCGTTAGTTTTGTTATTCGAAGCGGCCTTGGAAAAACGCCACGATAAAGCTAACTAAATATGGCTATACACCTCAACACGCAACCCATTGACGGCAATGGTGGGGAAGACCCGCTCGGGGGAGAAAACCCCTTTGGGGATGGGGGCAAATGAATGCGCTACAACCTTCATTATGTAACCCTTGGTCATCGTGTCAAGTTTGGTTGAGATTGGATAAGTAATGACAGAATGTATTGCCGTCAAAAATTCATCAGACAGACAGACAGAAATGGCGTATTTTAGTATGAAGACAGCATGTTGCACTTCACAAACATATTGCATATCCCTCTGTGAGTCAAAATGAGGATGTAAAACATGCGAAAAAAAGAGATCTTTTGCAACACGTAGTTGATGTTGTTGTTGTTGCTGTGACTGTAGCCGCCGCTGTTGTGCTTCACAACAGCGGCAAATGTTATGAAGGTGTACAGATGTTATATTTTCACCCCTGTCTGTATGTTCGTCTGCCTCTCTATCTCAAAAATATCTCAAATTGTGGACGGATTCGGACGAAATTTGGTGAGAGCTTGGGCGTGTGACAAGGAAGAATTGATTCAATTTTGGTGAATATCCTAATGCTGATCTGGATACAATATTTATTTAATTTTATAAAAGTGATTCTTCACCATCGAGTGATCGGGCCAAAAACTATATCTATCTATAATTCCATTAATCTCTGTGTGTATGTGTGTGTGTATGTGTGTATGCGACAACGATTTCTCGACAACTACCGGTCCGATATACTTGAAACTTGCCAGGTATATTGCTGGGGACCCGAGGATGTGCCTTTTCAAGGTTTGAAATTAATCGGACAAGTAGTTACCGAGCTATGGCGATTTAGCCGTTCGCCGTTCGCTTTGGCGTTGCGAATGGACCAAACCATTTCATGTAAATAGAGGGGGGGGGGGGTTCTGTGGTCGTTGCGAATGGACCAAACCATTTCATGTAAATAGAGGGGGGGGATTGTCACTGTACTCGCAAGCCGTTCGCCGTTCGCTTTGGCGTTGCGAATGGACCAAACCATTTCATGTAAATAGAGGGGGGGGATATAATTTTAGATATATATATAGTACGGGCATATATATAGTACGGGCATGCCCTAGTATATATAAAAGACGATATCTCAAAAGATTGTGGACGACTTATGACAAAACGTTGTTGATGAGTTGGGTATGTGACAAGAACAAGCCAATTCGATTTTGGTTCATGTCGGATACAGATCTGGCCCATCAGTGGGATACAAAATGCAAACTGTTCAGCCTGGCGGAGGTATGCACTCCACCGAGTGCTGATCTAGTTTACTATTGCTTCAAGCAGTATTACTATATATCATTTTGTGTGCTCCTTCTGTGTCCATCACGCTTTATTCCAGAGTTCCTGCTGCCATACCGTTGGAACCGCGACATTTTGATTATTTTCCGATAGTAGGAACCTTTTAGAATAAAGCATCACACACAAACACAACTTATTTTACATCTCCATGTCCAAAGCAAACTTTTATGCTGCTTTGCCACGTACCGAACACAAAGTTATCTGGCCTGAACATTGCTCCAATAGGCCCCGACCTCACAGCATCCATGGTACCAGGTTCCAGGTCCACCATGATTGCTCGAGGAACAAACTTGCTACCTGTAGAGTAACGAAATGCAATCTGTTAGTGTGATAACATGCTGCACAGACAACAGTTGTGCATTAGGCATTTCAAGAAACTCATTTACATCTTTTATCGAGCAATTTCAAAGTGTATTTTTGAGGTGGGGAGATCAAATTTTATAACTGGGCCAATCTGTTGATCATAGCTGTCCACATTGTGCTGCATGTAAAAATTTCTAAAACAAAAAATTCCACCCTGATATTATGGGGTATTATGCGTAGATCAGTAACAACAAAATCTCAATTTACTCTCATTTTAAATTCAGGCTGTAACACAACAAAATGTGAAAAACGTCAAGGGGTGTGAATACTTTCTGAAGACACTGTATACGCACAAATCACCTCTGAGCTGTCTATAGACTGGGTTTGAATCGCAGCCCAGCTATAAACTGTCCACCTGGTGTTTCGAGTACAGGTAAGGGAGATTCATCAATGTGTGCGCCGTCCCTCTTGAGGACATCAAACCGGAAGATAGTCTCCCAGCACTTGTTGTTGGTGAACGTTAAATATCCCACAGAGATTAGGTGAGTTATCGTTGACAACCTGAACAAAATCACCTTCAGTCAAACGTCAGGCCTAGCCTGCAATCAGCCAACTTGCGAAAGACTTGACCTAAAAGGGTAAATTATTCAGCCGATCCTACAAGGTGAAAATTGGTGCCAGTACATCTTTAGTCGACCTATTGACTCCCACTTATTTTATAGGCCTCAATTATGCCCACCTCGTTTGTCAATGGCCCTAATTTGGCTACTTTACACTCATCAATTGAAATTTTGACAATTATCGCTTCACCAGGGTCGCAGAGAGTCTTGTTCAAAAGATCTGCTGTAAAAGAAAGCGCATATGTACGTAAGGACGTGTCAACACAATTTTCCATTTCCCCTACTGAACACTCATGCCCACAGAATATTCAGATATGTACAGTCAACTTAGCGATCTAAATATGGCCAGCATCCATCCCAAAGAGAGACATACAGACAGTTGGGGTAAAGAAAAGATGCCCTCCTCCTAAGATGGTGCAACGCCTGGGGAGTCTGGCACGCTCCTCTTGGAGGTTGCACAAGCGACAAACCCACAACTTTTGGAGGGTGCGGTGCATCCACTGTGATTACAGTAAATGGTACCCTGGTGCTCTGTTATTACTTGCAAAAGCGAAGATTTTTCACGTATATTGGTCGGTTGCGTTTGTGGTTCTCTGTCTGTCTGTTTGTCTGTTTGTCACCGGCCTACAAGTCACAATTTTCAACCGATCTTCACGAAACTTCACCAAATGGTAGAGTTGGTCATAAGCAAGAAGCCTATTGTTTTTGGGGTCAAAAGGTCAAAAGGTCAACATAAGCCAAAGGTCACCAACTTTGCCAAATTTCTAAAATCCTCAATTTTCATCCGATTGACTTGAAATTTGAAGAGGATTTGCATGTCTGGTCACTGAATTCAATAACCAAGTATTTTTGAGGTCAACATAGGCCAAAAGGTCAACATAGGCCACATTTCTAAAATCCTCAATTTTCATCCAATTGATTTGAAATTTGAAGAGGACTTGCATATCTCGTCACTGAATTCAATAACCAAGTATTTTTGAGGTCACCATAGGCCAAAAGGTCAACATAGGCCAACGTTCTAAAATCCTCAATTTTCATCCAATTGACTTGAAATTTGAAGAGGACTTGCATATGTGGTCATTGAATTCAATAACCAAGTACTTTTGAGGTCACCATAGACCAAAAGGTCAACATAGGCCAAATTTCTAAAATCCTTAATTGTCATCCAAATTGATTTGAAATTTGAAGAGGACTTGCATATCTGGTCACTGAATTCAACCACCAAGTATTTTTGAGGTCAACATAGGCCAAAAGGTCAACATAAGCCAAATTTCTAAAATCCTCAAGTTTCATCCAATTGACTGGAAATTTGAAGAGGACTTGCATATCTGGCCACTGAATTCAACCACAAATTATATCTTGGGTGAACATGGGCCAAAATGTCAACATAGGCCGAATTTCTAAAATCATCAATTTTCATCCAATTGACTTGAAAATTGAACAGCATTTGCACATTGAGTCACTAAATAGGGAAACTAACTATTTTTGAGGTCAAAAGGTCAACTCAAGGTCAACCTTCCAAAATCATCATTTTTCATCTGAAAAATCGTCACTTTTCTTCCTATGAAGGTGCTGGAGCGGGTTCTAGACAGGAGGATAAGGAAGAATGTGGAGAAGGATGGGATGTTCAATGGGCCATTTGCTGTATCAATGGAATTATTTTTCTTGGGGGGGGGGGGGGGGATTTTGCAAGTATCGTGCTCTGCATGACGTCTTCTTGTCTATTTATTGATGCTCTGGGGTGATAGCAAACACCAGCGGATGTGAGGTCCACACCAACGACCCCCACAGGGCACTGATATGTAATGGCTGCTCCACTGCTCTCTTCCCTCATCCATGCCAGCTCGTCACGGACAGCATGGTTCGGCACAACAACCTCGCAGCATAGTGTTTCCGGGTTCACAAACTGCACACCAATGCACGGCCACAAGCCACGAGCGAGCACCACCACCGGGAGATGAAGAGCAACCAGAAAGGACCAGGGGAGACCACCAGAGACAAGCCACCAATACATGTGGGAACCGACGATATCGACGAGCTACTAACACACGGAGAAGCTGCCAAGAATCTGAGGTTACACGGCCTTTTATACCTGCCCGCTGGCGTATAACACCTTCGGTTCTGATACTGATATTTGCAGATCATATCTGCCCCTATTGGCAGTCAGCTCGAGGGGCATATGCTGTTGCTCCCTCTTGCTGTTGCCCCAGTGCGATAAGTCCCATGAGTGCTTTCCCTCCCCTTTCCTTCCCTCCCCCTCCCTCACCCACAATTGATTCTGAGCACGCATCAATCTTGATACTCATTTTTATTCCACTGGTGCTTCGGAGCCAAATCAGCCGGCTTGAACTGGTTCTCCCGAGAGAAGGAAAAGTTAAGTGCAAGATGGATGCAGGAAAGAAACACTATGGAATGGAAGACTATCTATCTAACACATACGCAATGCATATCTATCCACATATAACACAATATGCTTCACTAAATTGATTCTTCAGAAGTAACCATCGTTGTAGTAAAGATTCGTTCTTTAGGAGCTATAACCGCAACAATACTTTACCTGAGGCCTCATTATAATAGACATTGATCCTTTCGAGCTGAACATCTGTCTCCCCATGGTAGGTCCCAGTGGTGTCAATGCCATGCTCATCACTAATCACCTCCCAAAACTGCAACAACAGAAATGAATGTAGAAAGCAAAATAAACCAAATCACAGCACAAGTGGTGGTCACGGTGCAAAATGGGTGTTACAAGTAAAAACGCAAATACAAATTTAAACCTTTTCTTGATTAAAACTTCAGGAAGTCAATATAGGAGGCTGTTCGGCATACACACAACCCAAACGAAAAATGACGACAAAGACTTTCACATCTGCTTTAAGATTTGCTCCAGTGAATCACAACCTCAAATAAACAGGTTTTTAGTCATGTGAGAGTCCATTGGGATTAACATCATATTTAAGCAATAAACGCAGAGGTGCATTCGGGACCACTATCTATGCAGAGTCTAATGCCACTGGCTATAATAAATATCCTTTAACATTTTGTATACGAGCTGGCAGGATACATGGAGGTAATGTACACGCCTTTAGTCTGTGTTTGATTCCTCACCAGACTCCAAATTCAGATTCCTGCTTGGCGTTGCATCAGACGGACCTCACGTAGGTCGTGTGTCATAGATCTGCCGCCATTTAATATTGCTGGGAGTTCAAGATCCCAGAGGCGTCTTTCACAAAGAGCAGGCCATAGTGTGCGATCACCCCTGCCCAGATTCCAAATTCCAACCCCAACTATCCTTGTGAGGGCAATGGCAAATTCGCCAATGTAATCCTCGCCACTGCTTCACCAGCACAGAACCCGGGCAGATCCGGCAGATCCAGCAGATCCCAGGGTCAATGGCAAATTCGCCAATGTAATCCTCGCCACTGCTTCACCAGCACAGAACCCGGGCAGATCCGGCAGATCCGGCAGATCCAGCAGATCCCAGGGTCAATGGCAAATTCGCCAATGTAATCCTCGCCACTGCTTCACCAGCACAGAACCCGGGCAGATCCGGCAGATCCAGCAGATCCCAGGGTCAATGGCAAATTCGCCAATGTAATCCTCGCCACTGCTTCACCAGCGCAGAACCCGGGCAGATCCGGCAGATCCAGCAGATCCCAGGGTCAATGGCAAATTCGCCAATGTAATCCTCGCCACTGCTTCACCAGCACAGAACCCAGGCAGATCCGGCAGATCTGGCAGATCCCAGGGTCAATGGCAAATTCGCCAATGTAATCCTCGCCACTGCTTCACCAGCGCAGAACCCGGGCAGATCCGGCAGATCCCAGCGAATGCGCATTTTAATATATTCCTCCACTCCCATTCCCCAAAATGGGATCCATTGTTGCCCCTATCCCTATCTCTCTCCCACATAAACCTCCGTCCTCTCAATTTTGATCTCATTTTTAAATCCTATGTGTACATCACCAATAGACAGCCCCCAAAATATTAAGTTTAGCAAATAAAATGATCGAATTAGCACAAAAGTAGTTGGCAATCCTCAGGGATTCAAGAAGCGTGTTATAAATTAGGGGTTGATTGAACTATTATACATGCAAACTACCAAACTGATTCCGTGTTTGGCTGAATCCAATGCACAACTTATCCATTACCTACATCCTTCAAGTCGTGTCCGACTTCTGGTGACATTCCTGATTAGATTTCTCCAGCCATCCCAACCCTGCATGGCTTTCCGAAGGTCTGGCAGAGACAACTTGGTTGCATCCTTTACCGTTTACCCCATCCAGCCGACACACACAAGAAGGTGTGCCTCTTCCTCTTCTTCCCTCAACCATACCCAGCATGGTTGACTTCTCTTGACTTGTGTTTTCTGCACGCATGATGTGTCCAAAGTATAAGTTTCTGTTTTATCATCAGCACATCTAATGTACATGGAGGTCTGATTCCTTCAAGCACTGATTTGTTCGTTCTCGTTGCAGTGGATGGAATTTTAAACATTCATCTCCAACGCCACATTTAAAAACTACCAATCTTCTTCCTTCCTTCTTCACTGTCCATGATTCGTTCACATCCATACATCGTAACTGGAAATACCAGATCATTCACCAACATCCTCTTGGTTTTTTTTTTCACATCTTTATCTTCCCAGATCCCTATTACTCCTGACATTGCTCTTCTTCCCAACACGAAACGTTTATTAATTTTTCCTCCACATTTCCCACCCACTTCGATCATAGAACCAGGATGATGAAACTTTCCACTACTTCCGCTTGATGCAATCTGAACACTTCCATCTTCTCAGTTGACCAGATTGTGGTGGTTTAAATACGGACCTGCTTTTTCACTTTCCTTCTTCACTGTCTGAATAGGCAATAGAAATATGCAATGGCTGGATATGTGCAAAGGTACTTTTAAGCAACATTGGTATTTCAGAAAGAAAGTATACAACAACGTCACATCATCATATAAATTATAACAAAGAAAAGGCAAAAATGGCAGCGTGGACCTGCATCGGCGAAGAAAAGCTCTGACCTTGGAGCCGATCTGATTCCCACACTGCCCAGCCTGTAAATGGACGATCTCACGCATCCTAACGCTGTGGCGAACTCAAACGGACCCAATAAACCTGGAGCACCAAACCAAACACGTTCCACACGAACACTCGCCCTTTCACTCCCTGTATATACTGCCAGCTGTTCGCGTTTACTTCTGATTGGTCGGTCACTCCCACGTGATTCGATCAACGAGACTCAGCAGAACAAGAAGGGGTGGGATTCCACAAAGTGACACAACTGTGATCCTTCGGCTGAAATTTTAAATCGGACATATAGTTTCGACTTTTTGTGAAACACCTGTTGAAGAAAACTTTAATTGAGGATGAATATGATTTTGCTAGGTGGTTTGAGACAGAGAAATGTAAACAAATATCCTGTGGGTATTCTATAACACTAACCATAACCCTAACATGTATGTTTCTTCAAACACTAACCCTAACACTAAAAACCCTAACCCTAACCCTAACACGTATGCTTTCTCAAACACTAACCCTAACCCTAACATGTATGTTTCTTCAAACACTAACCCTAACACTAAAAACCCTAACCCTAACCCTAACCCTAACACGTATGCTTTCTCAAACACTAACCCTAACCCTAACATGTATGTTTCTTCAAACACTAACCCTAACACTAAAAACCCTAACCCTAACCCTAACACGTATGCTTTCTCAAACACTAACCCTAACCCTAACATGTATGTTTCTTCAAACACTAACCCTAACACAAACCCTAACACAAACCCTAACACTAACCCTAAACTAATCCTAACCTTAACCTGAACACTAATCCTAACCCCACCCCTAACAATAACCCTAACCCTAACCCTAACAATAACCCTAACCCTAACCCTAACAATAACCCTAACCCTAACAATAACCCTAACCCTAACCCTAACAATAACCCTAACCCTAACCCTAACAATAACCCTAACCCTAACAATAACCCTAACCCTAACACTAACACAAATCCTAACCCAAAACTAATCCTAACCTTATCCTTAACACTAATCCTAACCCTACCCCTAACAATAACCCTAACACTAACACTAACACTAACCATAACCCTACCCCTACCAATAACCGTAACACTAACACAAACCCTAACCCAAAACTAATCCTAACCTTAACCTTAACCTTAATCCTAACCCTAACCCTAACCCAAACAATAACCCTAACACTTACACTAACCCTAACAATAACACTAACGCTAACCATAACGCGAACAACAACCCTAGCCTAACCACCACATAAACCTCACTTGAAAACACACACTAACCTAACTAGCTGAAGGTACCCGGTTATACACCAACTAGATTTTATTTATTCGTCCATGTACTTTTACACACGGTGTGTTTTCATCCAAAGCATCTTTCAATGCAAAAGTATGTTTGAAAAACTTTTTCCCAGAGCTTTTGCGTTATAATCATTATATGCCGCTTGTATATTGTAATTGCTACAAGCTTGTGTGTGCATGGACATGATGGACCAAACAAAACACGTTCCATGATGATGGTGGACTAAAGCCGCACACAGATCTGAAAGATTCAATGTAAAGGATAATATTAATGAATCTATAATAGTCTGTTTTTTTTTTCAAATGGTCACTCTACTTTTCTTACACAGATTTCGTCTGCTCAGCTCCCTAAGGGAAGATCTCATTCGAGGAGCTATGTGAGCCTTCAACCCCAAGGCCGAACCGCAGGGATGACAACGTGATATCATGAATTTTTGGCGTGTTTGGGGGCATCTGGCCTGGACTGCCTTTCAGCTGATGCCTGAATACTCAAATAACTCAGCGAGCTCGATGACCTCTCGATGCTAACGTTTTCCCCATGTGTCACATTCTGTCCAAGTAAAACGTTGCAAGGTCAGTACTCGAGGAACATGTGTGATGGTATATTCGTTATGCTTGTGCAATGACGGATAGAGAGCAAGTCTCCTCAAAGCCCAAACAAGAAAGACGTCGTACTTGCAAAATCCACCCCACCTCCACCCCCCCCCCCCCCCCCAGAAAAGAAAAGTTGCCATGGATACATCAAATTGTCCAATTCATTAAGATTAAAATTGACGATCTTAATCATAGCGCAGCTCAATCGGATGACAATAGATAATTCTGGAAGTTTGACATTGAGTTGACCTTTGACCTTAAACATATTTGGTTTCCCGATTCAGTGATGCAATATGCAATTGCTCTTTAATTTTCAGGTTAATCAAATGAAAATTGACGATTTTGCAGATGAAAATTGATGATTTTAGAAGTTTGACCTTGATTTGACCTTTGACCTCAAAATAGTTGGTTTCCCAATTCAGTGATGCACTATGCAATTGCTGTTTAATTTTAGAGTTAATAGAATGAAAATTGACAATTTTTCCGATGAAAATTGATAATTCTAGAAGTTTGACATTGAGTTGACCTTTGACCTTAAACATATTTGTTTTCCCAATTCAGTGATGCAATATGCAATTGCTCTTTAATTTTCAGGTTAATCAAATGAAAATTGACAATTTTTCCGATGAAAATTGATAATTCTAGAAGTTTGACATTGAGTTGACCTTTGACCTTAAACATATTTGGTTTCCCAATTCAGTGATGCAATATGCAATTGCTCTTTAATTTTCAGGTTAAACAAATGAAATTTGACGATTTTGCAGATGAAAATTGATAATTCTAGAAGTTTGACATTGAGTTGACCTTTGACCTTAAACATATTTGGTTTCCCAATTCAGTGATGCAATATGCAATTGCTCTTTAATTTTCAGGTTAAACAAATGAAAATTGACAATTTTTCCGATGAAAATTGATAATTCTAGAAGTTTGACATTGAGTTGACCTTTGACCTTAAACATATTTGTTTTCCCAATTCAGTGATGCAATATGCAATTGCTCTTTAATTTTCAGGTTAATCAAATGAAAATTGACAATTTTTCCGATGAAAATTGATAATTCTAGAAGTTTGACATTGAGTTGACCTTTGACCTTAAACATATTTGTTTTCCCAATTCAGTGATGCAATATGCAATTGCTCTTTAATTTTCAGGTTAAACAAATGAAATTTGACGATTTTGCAGATGAAAATTGATGATTTTAGAAGTTTGACCTTGATTTGACCTTTGACCTCAAAATAGCTGGTTTCCCAATTCAGTGATGCACTATGCAATTGCTGTTTAATTATAGAGTTAATAGAATGAAAATTGACAATTTTTCCGATGAAAATTGATAATTCTAGAAGTTTGACATTGAGTTGACCTTTGACCTTAAACATATTTGGTTTCCCAATTCAGTGATGCAATATGCAATTGCTCTTTAATTTTCAGGTTAATCAAATGAAAATTGACAATTTTTCCGATGAAAATTGATAATTCTAGAAGTTTGACATTGAGTTGACCTTTGACCTTAAACATATTTGTTTTCCCAATTCAGTGATGCAATATGTAATTGCTCTTTAATTCTCAAGTCAATCGGATGAAAATTGACGATTTTTCAGATGAACATGGATGATTTGACCTCAAGATTACTTTTGACCTTTGACCTCAAAATCGCTAAGAGTCTTCCTTATGACCAACTCTACCATTTGGTGACATTGCATGAAGATCGGATTAAAATTGTGACCTGTAGGCGATTGGCATACAGACAGACAGACAAACAGACAGAATAACGCACAAGAACAACCAATATACTCGAAAAATCTACGATTTTGCAAGTAATAAATAGGTCCTGCATGCGAAACATGTGCAGGGTGACTGTTTTATACCTGGGTTGAGATTCGACTCCATGCCAGGCAGCTTTAAGCCAACCGACCAGGCCATATTGCTGATACATGCGGTTAAAGATGTAGGAATGCTTAGATGCCTATAAGATCACGGGGCTAGGAAGTAACAGATGCTTTTTGAGGTTGGGAAGTTAAGATAAACACTGATGATAAGGTAAAACACTGAAACAGTCAAAGGAAGTGGCATTGAGAAAGGAATAAAAAATTCCAGGATTGTTAAGAGAGAGCGTCGTGCTCGGAACGTACAAATTCTACTTAAGCTGATCTTACACTCCCTAGAATCCCAGATATACTCACGGTATGTCCTATTCATATACATTAACAAGTAACGACCCTTCTGCTGTTTGTTTGTTGTAAAATGTTCCCAGTCAAAATCGTGCAATAGCATCATATCCAAGAAAGATATTCAAGCAGCTGAAATAGCAAGTAAAAGTGACGTCATGAGAGGTTGTTAAAGTGAGGTCCCAGCTGTCTGAAATGTAATCCATCATTGGGTCGGACAACGCAGTAGGTCGGTGGAGTTGAGAATTTCATTTCAACAGCTGGGGTAGTAAAGGAAACCTTGTGTGGGTGTTTATAGACAGGAAATGGCTTCGATGTTAAATTGTTCACCGCAGTCCTTTTCTGAGAATGCAAAAATTAACAGGGAAGAATGCAACCTGAAGACACGATATTTCAAATTCTGCTGGAGAGTAGGTCAGTACTCAGGGCAAAAAAACAGCAGGAGATGTGTGTGTGTGTGTGTGTGTGTGTGTGTGTGTGTGTGTGTGTGTGTGTGTGTGTGTGTGTGTGTGTGTGTGTGTGTGTGTGTGTGTGTGTGTGTGTGTGTGTGTGTGTGTGTGTGCAAGTTTGCGTTGCTGTTGTTGACTGCTATCTCGACACGTGGGTGGCTTTCAGGGGGTGGGACGAAGACCTCCCAGGTCTCAAAGTGTCGAAGTCTATCATCAAATCGTGTGTGTGTGTGTTTGTATATGTGTATGTGTGTGTGCAAGTTTGCGTTGCTGTTGTTGACTGCTATCTCGACACGTGGGTGGCTTTCAGGGGGTGGGACGAAGACCTCCCAGGTCTCAAAGTGTCGAAGTCTATCATCAAATCGTGTGTGTGTGTGTTTGTATATGTGTATGTGTGTGTGCAAGTTTGCGTTGCTGTTGTTGACTGCTATCTCGACACGTGGGTGGCTTTCAGGGGGTGGGACGAAGACCTCCCAGGTCTCAAAAGCAAGGGGAAAATAATTGAGGGGGAGAGGATGGTGGCACATTTAAATCTTCCATGAGCAGAGATCCATGAGCTCTACTGGACTCTATATCCTGAACATAAAAAGGCTCATTTTTCAACATCTTTAGATGTTTCTGCAAGGTGCAGTTTGATACATCTTTAGATGTTTCTGTAAGGTGCAGTTTGATACATCTTTAGATGTTTCTGTAAGGTCCAGTTTGATACATCTTTAGATGTTTCTGTAAGGTCCAGTTTGATACATCTTTAGATGTTTCTGTAAGGTACAGTTTGATACATCTTTAGATGTTTCTGGAAGGTACAGTTTGATACATCTTTAGATGTTTCTGTAAGGTACAGTTTCATCCATCTTCAGATGTTTCTGTAAGGTACAGTTTGATACATATTTTGATTTTTCTGTAAGGTACAGTTTGATACATATTTTGATGTTTCTGTAAGGTACAGTTTGATACATCTTGAGAGGTTTCTGTAAAGTACAGTTTGATCCATCTTTAGAGGTTTCTGTAAGGTACAGTTTGATCCATCTTTAGAGGTTTCTGTAAGGTACAGTTTGATATGTATTTAGATGTTTCTGTGAGGTACAGTTTGATACATCTTGAGAGGTTTCTGTAAAGTACAGTTTGATCCATCTTTCGAGGTTTCTGTAAAGTACAGTTTGATCCATCTTTCGAGGTTTCTGTAAGGTACAGTTTGATCCATCTTTAGAGGTTTCTGTAAGGTACAGTTTGATATGTATTTAGATGTTTCTGTAAGGTACAGTTTGATACATCTTGAGAGGTTTCTGTAAAGTACAGTTTGATCCATCTTTAGAGGTTTCTGTAAGGTACAGTTTGATATGTATTTAGATGTTTCTGTGAGGTACAGTTTGATACATCTTTAGATGTTTCTGGAAGGTACAGTTTGATATGTATTTAGATGTTTCTGTGAGGTACAGTTTGATACATCTTTAGATGTTTCTGGAAGGTACAGTTTGATATGTATTTAGATGTTTCTGTGAGGTACAGTTTGATACATCTTTAGATGTTTCTGGAAGGTACAGTTTGATATGTATTTAGATGTTTCTGTGAGGTACAGTTTGATCCATCTTTAGAGGTTTCTGTAAAGTACAGTTTGATCCATCTTTAGATGTTTCTGTAAGGTACAGTTTGATACATCTTTAGATGTTTCTGGAAGGTACAGTTTAATATTTATTTAGATGTTTCTGTAAGGTACAGTTTGATACATCTTTAGATGTTTCTGGAAGGTACAGTTTAATATGTATTTAGATGTTTCTGTGAGGTACAGTTTGATCCCTCTTTAGATCTTTTTGTAAGGTGCAGTTCACATTGCAGTAAGGTACAGTTAAGACAGGTTAGGTGAGGTTAGGTGAGGTTAGATTTGGTTTGGTTCGGTTTGGTTAGGTCTGGTTAGGTCAGGTCAGGTTAGTTTAGTTTAAGTCAGCTTCGGTGAGGTTATATTTGGCTAGGTTTGGTTTGGTGAGGTTTGGTGTGTGTGTGTGTGTGTGTGTGTGTGTGTGTGTGTGTGTGTGTGTGTGTGTGTGTGTGTGTGTGTGTGTGTGATGATTTTTTGTTTGTTTATCCTCCATCCCTCCTTTCTTTCCTGTCGTTTTATGTCTATGGAGGGGTGAATCTTGCAAATAGCTTTTGCACAGTTTAAGGGTAGTGGAGTAACAGTTTGTTGTATCCAGCACTCACGCGAAACGAAACGTACTTGCTTGTAACATCAATGGTTTAATCAGTAACTTGCAACATGGCACAGCATGCCATTAGGCCACAAAAACCCCGAGTCCTCTCAGCTCCTCCCACTCGCCAAACCCAACCGTCACTTCCGTTTCCCATGACGTCACTGCCGTTTTCCCAACATATGAATTATAACTTGTGAATTCCCAACGTAACATTTCCCTCCACTTTTTAAAAAACAATTAGCCAACCACATAATCCTTCATCCATGTGGGCTGTTGCTTAACTATTTGAGGTCGCTGAACAACTTGAGGAACTCTTGGATGTGCAGGTGTGTCTGCAAGCCCATTGTCAATCACTGTTGGCTGCTGCCAGGAAAGAAGAGTAGAAATGCTCCCCTGTCCTTGTCCGACTGGTGATACAGAAACCTTTCTCATGCGATTCACATGCCAGCATGATCCATCGTGCAGGCGATACGCTGCTCCCAATCTCTTAATGATTTGCAATGGGTCTGACCATCGAGGCTGGAACTTATTGCGACGCTGAGGCAGCCAAACACGCACACAGTCCAGCTCCTGTAATGTCGGTGATCTGGCCCTTTTGGACTGGTCAAACCTCAACTTCATACGCTGCTGCTGAGTCTCTACCTACAACCGTGTAGCTGGCGATGTGGGATTACCTTTGGCAAAGCTAAGGTGATCGAGCGGTAGTTGTCGTTCCCTTCCCAGCATCAGTGATGCTGGAGATACCCCTGTAGTTGTGTGCTTGGAGGCACAAAAGTGTAGGAGTGTTTGCAGGAGAGCTGCTTCAAACTGCCAACCTTCGGTCAGGTAAGCATGGATACCATTCTTTCGTCTGGTTGAGGTGTTCCACACCTCCATTAGCTTGAGGATGGTATACGGCTGTTCTAATGTGCTTGATAGCTCTCTCTGCCAGGTAAGTTGTAAAGTCAGCGGAAAGGGCCCGTTATCTTTGGTATAGTCTAGTAGGAAGACTAGGTCCCCCTGCACCCCCCGGAGATATACTTCTAATCAGTGTTTCTAGATTGGAAAAAATGTGTAGAAAATGACTAGCTATGGCCCCAAGCTGAAAAAATGTCCCACATACCATTTTTATGCAAATTACTGCTGCCATTATCAAAAAAACGATTTTTGACATATCTCAGCCAATATTGCAGATAATTGAAAAATGAAGGTGTCTAGACCCATGTTTTGAAGGGCATAGATCATGATAGAACTATTCATAACATGATTACATGTGTCTATGGTATACTAGTATGCATATTAATGCTGTAATTACAAAATAATCAGTTTTACAAATGATAAGGATACGTTAATACTGCAGATAACTTAACATGGTACATAAGGGGTCTAAACCCAGGTATTTTCAAGGTTAAATGTCAACAAGATGCTCCTGAGTCTTGCATAGGGGCGGGACATTGGCAGTAACATTGGTACCACTCAACTTTTCTTCCCACCATTGACTTTGTATTGCGAGAGATTTTCACTTGCTTATTTAAAGGTTTCTCACCCAGCCCACGTAAAATCTACCAACTCCTGCTGTTAACTCCCAAACATATTTTTTTATGTTATCCAATCACAGTGCAGAAATGACAGACTAGAGATCCAAATTAGTGCTGCTATAGCTGCCATTTTACATTTCCATCCATGTAACATGCGCGCTCGCGCGCTCGTATCAATTGGTAATGTCGCGCGCTCGTATCAATTGGTAACGTTGATGTTATTGAATACCTCAGTTGAAAGTTCAGTCTTCCATTCCATCTGTGTGTTGTTCTTGGTATTCATCCTCCAATCTAGCCAGGTAAGATGCTAACTATAATGTTACTCACACTCTTGACTTCAGTTTCTGCATGAAATCATAAACAGGCAGAATAACAGCTGAGCCAGCTAGCACCATGTTAGCTAACGTTAAAGCTAGCCTCATCTATGTACAGTATGTTCCTAATGTCGGTGTAACTTAAACTTTTGTTAATGCCAAACATGAGACATATCTGTTGACTTCTGTATATGAATTGAACCAGAAAGAGGCACGACAGCTGAGCTAGCTACAGTAACTTAGCACAATGTTTCATTGGCCTAGATAGCTAACGTTAGTGTGGAAGAATTTAGATGTTTTAGCTATTAGCACTTTTGATGCCACTAAACATGGTTTAGTCAGCTAAAAAGTACCCTAGTGTAGAACATGACTCAGAACCTCTGTTACCTCACTGAAAACTCAGAGCCTCCTTTCACAGGCACTTTTAACATCATTCGTGATTTCTTATTTGTCATTTAACAGTGATGGTAGACATCGACAGCAAGCATGCCCAAAAGAAAACGGAGTGTAGAACCTGCAGCCCAAAGCTCTCCTCCTACATGCATCCTTCATGTACCATCCATGTCTGATCATGGGGATTTCACGCCCCTCCGTAAAATTTAAGGATCTGCTTCAGAAAAACTGCAACTGCTTCAAAAGATCCGGGATAGACGTCTCAACCAACCGCATGACTCCCCATGTCGTATGCAATCAGTATGTGATCAGATCCCGGCAACTCTTCCTGATGACCTAGAAAGAGTAGGATATCACAGCAAGTGTTATAAGCACTTTGTCCGCCACTTTCATCGTCTGGGAGATGATACAGAACCAGGGCCATCAACCTCATCATGGCATCACTCTCCTCGTAAACCAGGAGGTTCTGCTGAACCCATCTTCCCGCCAGAGTGTATATTTTGTGAGAAAGTTGAGACCAAAGATGCTCATCGCAATACTGAGAGGCCTACAACCTTCCCATCCTTTAAAAACAAAGAAAATGCATGGGAGCAAATCGAAACACGGGCTGAGAAAATGGGTCTCTATCGACTCCATCGAAAGGTGAAAAACAAAGACCTCTTTGCATGTGAGGCCAAACACCATCCGTCATGTTTTAAAGCTTTCCGCACAGCATTCTACAACTATGAGCGTGCGATTCACAGAGCCGAAGCACCAAAGGAGCAGGCTTGCATGTCAGCCGCCCATGAAAAGGCATTCAACTCAGTACTGGAACACATTCAAACCCAGGTCATCCAGCAGAATAAAGTTCTACAGCTTTCTTCCTTGCGCTTGCTCTATGTCGAGGAACTGAAACTGAATGGATATGAGAACTCAAATTATCGGTCAGAGAAACTACTGAAACGCCTACAGAATGACCCAATCAAGGAGCATATCCACTTCACGAAGGTTGATCATGACAAATGTGATGTCATTTCTTTCTGGCTTGTGCACAGCTCAAACATAACAGTTTCCAATGCTCTCGCACGAGCATTCACACTCGGAAGCACAAACAAGAACCAAAATGTTGCCCTCCAACTTCGCCAGGGTATTCTACAGGCTTTCAGAGAGTGTAAAGACCAACCATGGCCACCAACAGCTGAAGACATGGAGCTCAATCCTGAAGACATCCTACCTCCAGACCTTGTCCGCTTTCTCAGCGTGCTAATGACTGGCAAGGAGGGCATCGAGACAGAAAAGGTGAAGCGTCTGGTCTTCTCCATTGGACAAGATCTGTGCCGTGCAGTGTCAGATGGAAAATGGAAGTTACCAAAGCACATTCTCCTCTGTGTGACTGTAAGGCACCTGTTCCGAAGCAAACAGCTCACCACAATACTACACAGGCTTGGACACTCTGAGAGCTACGATTTCGCCTTGGAGTTGGAAACTGCTCTCGCCAAGGTCCTGGATAAAGTCTCAACTTATCGTACACCACAAATTGTGACAGGAGAGGGCAACCTTGTATTCCACTGTGAGTGGGACAACTTGAATAAAACCACTACCAGTGTGCACGGCAGCAACATTGTAAACAGTGCTGGAGGAATCATGGTGCAGGAGGTCAAGCCCGGGTTCGAGAGCAGCAAGGACCGAATGCTACCTACCATCAATAGGTCACAACAGCGTAGCCTGAAGGTCGACACACCAAAAACTCTCCCACCCTTGCACTTTACTCGCGTTGGCCCGAAGTTCCCTGAAGGCTCATCATTCACACCGCCAGCAGAGAATGACACAGTCTATGCCACTACGATGCAAGAGTACTACATCTGGCTCTTCATCAGATACATCGGAAGCTGTGGCCTGCAGCCTGTGCCTGGGCTAGGGGGTTTCACCTCTGCAACTGGTTCTCCCCCACCCAGCAAATCAACAGTCGACTACTGCACGCCTATCCACCAACCGATCACAGACAACGCAGTTGTTCGTGAGCTACTGAAGCGTTCCGAGGCAGCAACTGCTGAGGTGGGTCAGAGATGGGTCCTGAATACATTTGATCTGGGTGTCTGCATGAAAGCCCTTCCCATCATCTGGCGCTGGCCAAATGAATTTGCTAGTCATGTAGTAACGATTGGACCCTTCCACACATCCATGAACTACATCGGGATGCTCACTGGACACAAGATGCGTGGTTCTGGATATGCAGAGATTCTCTTTGAGGCACAACTAGTAACAAGTGGATCTCTCAAAGGTGTTCTCAGTGGAAAGGCCTACGCAAAGTCCCTCTTTTGCCTCAAAACAGTGTGTGAGGCAATGGAGAGGCTGTTGATGGAGAGATTCACTGAGGAGGAGAACATCATGATCTCTGACCCTGCTGTGCTTCTCAGAATGACCCAGTCTTGCAACCGAGAGCACCTCGATGAAGCCCTCAAAGACCCCTCAACTCTACTCCTCATCAAAAAGTACCATGCCTTTGAGGAAAAGGTGCGCAAGGGCCACCTGGGGAAGACAGCTGCCTTCTGGATGTCGTTCATTACCCACTGCCATCTTGTCTTCATGCTCCTCCACTCTGTGAAGACCAACAACCTCCAGCTGTTTCACAAGTGTAACGGAGAGATGGCAGATATCTTCTTCGCCTTTGACGGACACAACTACTCCAGGTTTGTGTAGCATACATGGTAAAATGTATAACCATCACTGAGTAGATTTTAATTGATTATTTTGTAATTACAGCATTAATATGCATACTAGTATACCATAGACACATGTAATCATGTTATGAATAGTTCTATCATGATCTATGCCCTTCAAAACATGGGTCTAGACACCTTCATTTTTCAATTATCTGCAATATTGGCTGAGATATGTCAAAAATCGTTTTTTTGATAATGGCAGCAGTAATTTGCATAAAAATGGTATGTGGGACATTTTTTCAGCTTGGGGCCATAGCTAGTCATTTTCAACACATTTTTTCCAATCTAGAAACACTGATTAGAAGTATATCTCCGGGGGGTGCAGGGGGACCTAGTCTTCCTACTAGATGATATTCGGGATAGTAATGATATTCGGGAGACCCCACCGGGCAAACAATGAATCAAGCCTTTGAATAACCGATTGAGTGGTGACTGACCCTAGTGGCAAAGCTTCAGGCCACTTTGAATGGAGATCGTACACCACAAGAAGGTAATGGGTATGGGCTGGTGCACCATGCAGTTATCCACAGAGGTCCACCTGGCCACTGCACTGGGAATAGAGGGGCCGGAGTTGGTGGAGAGGATTTTCTGCTGAGGAGACATGCAGTGCAATCCTTGACCATCAGTTCGATGTCGTGATCGATGGTGGGCACCAGACAATGTCCCTGCAGTGCTGTTTAACTTTCACTACTTCAAGGTGTCCCTCATGTGCCATTTGCAAAACCTGCGCTCTAAGAGATGCTGGAATCAAGGTGCGCAGACCCCTGGCAATACAGACATCCTCCCAGCAGGATAATTCTGCCCTCACTCTGTAGTAGGGTAACAGCTCCCCTTCCACGTTGGACGGCCACCCTCCTCTGATGTAGGTACGGAGCGTGGTAAAGAGAGCGTCATCGTGGAACCCTTTCCAAAGTGATTCCATGGACACGATAGTGGACAGGGGTGCCTGAAGCAGTTGCACTAGATCAGGTTCCGTGTCTGTTACCTGCTGAACTGTTGATGGTGAAACCACTGCTCTTGACAGAAGGTCTGCAACTCTTCTGGCGGCCCGGCGTGAATTCTAACGTAAAATTGTACTGATTCAAATGGTCTGCCCACCTGAATAGCCGTAGTGGTTTATGTCCTGAGCCGCTGGTAGTCAAAAGTGCTGTGAGAGCTTGATGGTCAGTTTGCATCGTGAAGGCTCTGCCGTAGAGGTAAATATGCCAGCGCTCGCATGCCCAAATGCATGCTAACGCTTCCCGCTCACCCACCGAGTACTTTTGTTCAGCCGGAGTAAGGGAACGGGAAGCAAACGCCACTGGTTTCTCAACACCATCATGAAGCTGTGACAGTACAGAACCCAGTGCCACCACGGAGGCATCACAGGTAACCATCGTGGATGCCGTGAGACTGAAGTGCGCTAGCATGGGGGCAGAAGTGAGCTGATGCTTAAGCGTCTGTACAGTGTGACTACAAGCCATGGTCCATTCCCAACGTACATCCTTTTTGAGGAGGTGGTGTAGTGGGGGCTGTAGTAGAGGCAAACTGTGGCAGGAAACGGAGGTAATATGTGGCCATACCCAGGAAGGATGCCAGTTAAAATACTGACTGTGGTTTCGGAAGGGTGTGGATGGTGTCCACATGTGATAAGATAGGAGTGATTCCTTGCCCTGAGAGCTTGTACCCCACAAACTCTATCTCTGGAGCCCCGAGGAGGCATTTCGCAGCATTGAGTGTGACGTGATGAGCAGAGATGAGGAAGAACCTGTTGTAGTCGAGCATCATGTTGAGGCTGGGTGGCACCATGCACCACAATATCATCCAAGTAGATTGACATCCCAGGTATGCCGGCTAGGAGAAGACATTATTTTCTGAAAACAGCTAGGAGCCGAGCAAAGGCTGAAAGGCATGCGCTTCTAACGGAAACCCCCCATGTGCGTGACAAAGGCTGTGAGGTCTCTGCTGGCTGGTGCCAGGGACACTTGTAAGTAACCTTGCTTTAAATCCAGTTTGCTGAAAACAGTGGAGTCATGGAAATGAGTGGTGAGTTCTTCTGCAGTGAGCAGGGGATATTTATCTGGAATGATGGCTTTGTTGACTGCCCGGAGGTCTACACCCATTCGCAGCTCCCCAGATTTCTTTCGTGCAACGACCAGGTTTGAAATCTACGGGGACGCATTGATGGATTTGATGACGTCAGCGTCACAGAGGCGCTGTAGTTTGGCCGTAACCTGGTCCCAGAGGGACAGAGGCACCCTCTGCAGGGGTTGAATGACCGGTGCAACAGCAGAGTTAACTGTAGACTGGTGTACAAAGTTGGAGATGCACCCCAGGCCTGTAAACAATAAAGGAAACATGTGTTGCTAGGTGTTCGTGACCTTTAGGACGTCTGCGCCACAGGAATCAGCCAGCCGAAAGTGAAGACTGTGGAATAAGTCCAGCCCCATCAGATTGGCACCCGTTGTGGTGATGTAGAAAACTGAAGGAGCAGCAGTGTGGTTTTTGTACCGCACCGGTAGGCTGACCATTCCCAGCACAGTAATGTTGGTATTGCCATAACCCAACAGAGCCACTGAAGTCTGTTTCAGGGGAATGCGTGAATTTTTTTTCTCATAAGTTGCCTTATTTAGAATCGAAACGTTGGCACCTTTATCAACCAGAAGCGGATTTAAAATGACATTCACATAACATCCACATGTTTTGAATGAAGTAACTGGCTGGGTCACCAAGTTGAATGTGATTCGTGATGAAGTTGCAGAGTCTCTTAGTGCAGACACGAATTGGATCATTGACTCAACCGGCCGCTGAGATCGCTGACGAAACTGAAAGCAATTGAGGAGCAGACTCTGCCAAGGCTCAAAATGTGCAGGAAGTGTATCAACAGCTGCTTGGAACGTGTCGTTTGCCGGTTTCAAAGTAGAGAAAATCTGCTGGCCTTCCGTACCCAAGCAGTGTATAAGAATGCCTCGCTTATGTGGAGCCGCCGTGTCTTGTAAATCCAGTGCAAGTAAGTAAGTTTTGAACGACTGATACCATCGCCGCCATTGTACTGTGGGCTTGCTTGGGACCGGCATGATTTATTTGCAGGTGGAGGTAACGAAATATCAGCCATCTTCGTCACCAAATGTTGTATCCAGCACTCACGCGAAACGTACTTGCTTGTAACATCAACGGTTTAATCAGTAACTTGCAACACGGCACAGCCACGCCATTAGGCCACAAAACGCACGAGTCCTCTCAGCTCCTCCCACTCTCCAAACCCAACCGTCAGTTCCGTTTCCCATGACGTCACCGCCATTTTCCCAATATATGAATTATAACGTGTGAATTCCTTACATGAATTACATGTGAATTACAACATCTGAATTCCAAACATAACACAGTTTAAACCCCGAATCCTATTCAGGTTCCTCCTGATGACTCAATCTTTGTTGTTTTGCATTCCTTCTGATACTCCAGTGCTGTATTTGGTGAGTTATTTGAGTATGTTTGTGCCATGTCCTGATGCTGTGTGGACTATGTTTCCCCACTGACAGACCTCTGGTAGCTTTCACCTGTTGCAGAATTTGTGTTTTGTGGAGTACCTGCTAAAGGCTTGATCTTGTGTTGTTCTTTGTGTTTATACATGGTGTTGGCCTAATGGTTAGGGTGGTGGGCTTGGGATTCCTAAGGTCTTGAGTTTGAATCCCGTTAAATTAACGCCAGGTGGTGTTGACTCAACCTGTCATCCTTCCAAGGTCGTCAAAATATCTATGAGTATGAGTACCAGATAACTGGTTATACAGAGGCATTGAGGCAGACGTGCCCACTGAAAATGATGCAACCAGCAGCCAGGTGGCTGCACACGGACCACCCACTTTGTGTTTGATCTGTGTTGTTTTTTTTCTTCTGCAGCATCTTTCATTAGCCTTTCAAAATTATTCTTATTATTATTTTTGGTATTTAATTAATTAAACAGGAAGTGTGTCATTAGTGTTTACAGGAAGGGGGATTTCATTAAAAATAGAGGGCCTGTGCATTGATTTGTGTGCAGGTGAATTGCTGTGAACATTATGTGGTTAGGGCAGGTTAGGTTTGTTAGGTTTGGTGTGTGTATGTGTGTGTTATGCATGATTTATTTGTTTATTTGTCCTCCAACTCTCCTTTCTTTTCTTCTGGATTTAAAAAAATTTATGGAGGTGTGAATCTTGCAAATAATTTTTGTATGGTTCACCTGACTGCACCTGGATGGGGTTGTGGATACAAGAGTAGCAGTTGAAACCCGAATCCTATCCAGATTCCTCCTGATGACTGCATCTTTGTCTTTTTGCATTCCTTCTGTTACTCCAGTGCTGCATTTGCTCAGTTATTTGATTAGGGATACTGTAAAGTATAGTTTGGGGTGATATTTTATTCCAAGACGAATCTTCCCATTGGAGACCTTTCTGTGGCTTGACTCACACAGTCATGTGGGAATGCTGTGTGGTGGGATGATACGGGCACAGTTAAGCCAAACTATTTCCATCTGTTTATTTGTTAACTTATACATTCCCAAAAACGAGATATACATTTACTGAATGTTCTTCGGAAGTGGTTTTCATTGAATAAATCGGGGTGGAATGGCTCGATGATAGCTTTTGCTTTAACGTGCCTATTCTCAGATTATAATCCCGGGGAAGGAAGGCGGTGGTGGTGGGGGTGGGAGGGGTAATTTGATAAAGAGGAGGGGAGAGAAAGGGATTGTTTGGAGACTTTTGGGATCGGGGAGGAAAGGGAATGGTGGCATCACAACTCCACCGTTTTTGTACGTAACATGTATATAGATCTTGAGACTACTGCGAACCAAAGGCCTTCAATGACATGCACTGTTTGGAAACAACACACCATTAAGAGCAGCAAAATATAAAAACCTCTACTGATAAATGTTAGCAGGGACAAGATAGAAATTTGTTATGCCTCTAAGCCAGGGCAGCGCTGCTGACTGATGACCAGAGCGTCCCAAACTTATCAAGATGGTGGGATTGGTGAAATGTCGGCTGGGATGGGCTGGATACTTGGTGTGGATGGGGGATGAGAGAATGGCAAAGAGAGTGGATAGGTTGAAGGGGCAAGGTAGTGTAGAAATTATGTGTGTGTGAAATTCTACTCATGTGTGGTCATGCGGTGGTTAAATGCTTCCTGGCAATCCTCCGTCTCTGTTACGCTCACCAAACATGGCAAAACGGGTGCAAAGGTGGATGTTCCAACGCAGATGCAGGTCAACCTGAAGCATTAGTATTTTCGTCTCCTGAAAATTTCACGATCGGTTTACCCGCCGAGACCTTCGACCAGCTTCTGGGGGAAGCTTCTGCGGGAAGATGGGAGGAATGCTCCCCAGAATGCCAGCCGATGCTCCCCAGAATGCCAGCCGATGCTCCCCAGAATGCCAGCCAATGCTCCCCAGAATGCCAGCCAATGCTCCCCAGAATGCCAGCCAATGCTCCCCAGAATGCCAGCCAATGCTCCCCAGAATGCCAGCCAATGCTCCCCAGAATGCAAGCCAATGCTCCCCAGAAGCTGGTCGAAGGTCTCGGCGGGTAAACCCACCGTGAAATGTTCATTTTCAGGAGACGAAATACTAATGTTTCAGGTTGACCTGAGCGGTGGTTAAAAGAAAATGAATATTCCACCGGCAGAAAGCGATCTAAAATGGCGGAAGGAAAAAATAACCTCGAAAAGTAGAAAAGTTAATCGGGTTGTCGTGAACAGCGAGCGGGTGGTGAAGTAGCACTCTGCTGATAGTCCCAAGGGAAACCAAAGAACAGTGAAGTGCAGTATTTACACGCTCCACATTATCGCACCTTTTAGCTCCAAGCCCCTCGATGGGAGAGAGTCCGCGTAAACCTCTTTATCTTCACTCTCGTGATTCGTCCTCATGTACTCAGAGCACATTGGTTGTTCCTGGTTTTAAACCACGCCCACTAGGAGTGCGTCAATATGTGCGGAACAAGCTTGGTGACTTGATTCCACCTGCACCGTCTGTTCGTGTAGAGAATGATGCAAGTAAAACTATAAGTCACTACAGTAGGAGAAAAAGACGTAGACCACGGTTGAGATGGGAGGAATGTGTGAGGAGGAATATCAGTTATTAGGAATATCAGCAATTAGCAGTTGGTTGTGACTTCCTGTAGACTGGATTTAGCAGGTATGAAAAAGCCCCCCATTGAAAATTTATTTTTGGGTGTCTTTTTCCTGTTTGGTTTTGGTTTGGGGGATAACGGTTTAGGTTTTTCCCTCGCTTTGCTTTGTTATTGATAAGTGTCTGTTCGTGTAGCACCGTCTGTTCGGGGGGATTCCTTGGTATCTCTTGGTATCTCTGTTCTTGGTATTGTAAGGGAATTTGTAGCGGGGGACTCAAGACTCCAATGACCGGACACAGGTTTTACAAAAGGTCTCGTTTATTAACTGGTTATTCACTTCATTCCATTTACCAAATAATACCGCTTAATTCAATGGACCAAGTTAACTCTTTTCGCATGTGGTTCTTCTCGTTCGGCCGATGTTCCTCCGCCACTCCCGTTGGTCAGAGCTCCTGGTAACAAGTCCTGTCGACTCAACGTTTGCTCTCGTTTATATGGACAAACTGGACTTAATCCTCTGTCCGCTGACCGTTAATCCTTTCTCCGCTAATGCCCCGAGGTCATGCATGTACCAAGTCCTGGCATCAGCTCGCTCCCCTCCTGCTGTGAGTTCCGTTTACCAAATGATAGGGGGGTGTTCCAGCCAGGGGCTGTGACCAGGTGGACAAGAGATTATCATGTTCGGGCACATTCCTGCCACTCATTTACGAACTCGTCTTTCACAGAGTTTGCAGGTAAAATGTGTCTGCTTCGTTACCAGTGTTAATTAATAAGTTACCAGTGCCAATTAATAAGTTACACTGAGTTACACTTCCACAATTCCCTCATCTTTTTGTTTTTTGTTTATATTAACCATTAATCTAAACATCAATATAAGTAAACAATCAATCACTACAAGTAAACATCATTACAAGTATAAGTAAATAATCAATCACTACAAGTAAACATCATTACAAGTATAAGTAAATAATCAATCACTTTGGTAATCAAATTCCCTTGGGCATACACCGTCATCCTGCAAGAATCACAAAACATTTCGTTGGTCATTGACTCCTTCCATATCGTTCAATCTATTGCATTTGCATCACAAATATATTTTCAAAACAACACTTCACCATCACCAAGATACAACAATTTCACTTCATTTTCAAGTTTTGTAAAGCATCTGCACCATCTGGCAAAAACGTTTGCCTCCACACAAATGTTGACTTTGTTTGAAAGAAAGGGCTGATCACTTGTGTTTGAATCCTGGTATGAAACATTTTCTCCTAATGTCTTCATAGCTCCTGCACTACTTCGTGTAGGATTTCGCTGTTGTGGTAACATTGCGGAGTCATAGACTGACCCTGCTCTCCTTGTAGCATTCTTGCCACTTTTTGCTGTAAACCATAGTAATTCCTGAACAAGGCCTTCACCCAGTTGTAGTCGACTTGCCTCCTCCCTCATTGTGAGTGGGCAGCAAGTATTGGTGTGACGTTGATTGGCCAGCAAGATGTGGAACAGGGATGCCGGATGCATCCACAATGATGTTGGGACCATGGTGTTCAGGTCATTCATGGTCCTTACCAGGAGCAACCAGCAGAATCGTGCACAGCTGTTGTGACAAGGGCACAGCCGTTTTTTGCAGCTCCATGCTGGTTCCCCGGACGTTGGTGAAGTAATAACATATGTCCCCGCATTTCACAGAGGTTGCAGGTAAAATGTCGTTATCCTGCAACTTCTGATGTGGTGAATGTTCGAAGCCTTCGAACAAGAGTAAGTGATCGCCTTTCTTTCATATGTTGCAGTGTGATCCAGGCAAATGGTCACATTAATTTCCTTGGTGAAGGTAAGCATTCATCTCCAAGTTACACGGGAGAATGTCTTCATCATTCTTTGAGAAAGAGGGTGTATGCCATGATTAACTTCATTTTTTAGCCACAAATTTTCTTTCTCGAACTTCTTCCCAATTCCGTTAGCACTCCCTTCAAAATGTGATCTCGTCTTATCCTTATGCTCAGTCACATCTGAATCTGCTTTCCGCACACACTGAATCAGATAGGGTACATCTTACCATGAAATCAGCATAATCATGTATATCTTCCGACAGTTTCACATTCAACAATTTGTTGTTTTTCCTTAACACAAAAGTTATATTCATTTATATCCGTCACACAAATAATATTCAATCAGGTATGTATTTTATTACTAAACTAAGAATAGCATCCACAATTGCTTTCAGGTTAATATAGTTCAAAAATTAACTCATGCAGGTATTTTAGCACTACTCTAAGAAAATAAATTGTATATGATTACAATCACAAACGGGAATACCTAATTCCCAACAACAATTTTCCCAAATCAACAAATTAAACATAATGTATTATTACCATAATTCCTCTCCACTTTTCTTTTCCCTCTTTTTTTTTTTTTTTTTTTTTTCTAACAGTGTGTCACTCGTGGTGATATGAGTTCACTGATATTGTAATTGACACAACTCATAACATTGTCGTTATGCCATTATCTTAATTCTACTGTTTCATTTGCAACATCACTTGATTTAATCTTTTAATCTCAGTATTTATGTCGCCATAAAAGTCTTCCTTTTCTGGTTCCACATTTCTTTCCTCATTTGTCACTTCATGCGTTATCATCGTGTTGTTGGTTACCTTATTCAAACACACCGTCACTAAGGCTTTCAAGCAAGCCACCACTAAAACAATTGCCAATATAACTACTAAACCAACAAACAAATATTGGAGTATCTTAGCTACCACCCCTCCAAATGTGTTTCCCAACCATGCAAAGGCACCCCCTTTTATATAATCGTGGTATCTTGCTCCCTCTTGTCTGATTGTATCGGCTATGTTATAAATTTCTTCTGACTCATCAGGTATGTACGTACAGCAATCTGTACCAATGACTGCACATGTACCTCCTTTTTCTGCTAACAGCATATCTAATGCCATACGATTTTGTAATGCCATCGTTCTTGTTGCTGCCAGCTCTCTTGTAAGTTTTTCCAATCCACTTGCTGTTTTATTTGCCAACTTCTCCATAGCCAATGCCATGTGCCTGAGTTCTCGCCCTGCCTTCCAGGTTCCATAAAATGGAAATATTACCATTCCAATCCATTCCCCCATGCTAATAGTTCTTTTCTGCCTAGAATGCAGGATATGCGTTGGTGACTTTGTTAACAGGCGCATGTGTGGAAGCACAAACCCAAGAAAACATGATCCTGACCATGTCAGTGGGAGATACGCATACGCCTTGTGTCCACATATAAAATATGTATTATTATAGGTCCATGTCGTATCTGACATCCAAGTTCCTTCCCAATACAAAGATATCATCTTTAAGCTAGTGTTCTTTACTGGGACAAGCAATCTCATATAGCCCAACTCGTAACTATAATGGTGGCAGGTGGAGTTTCCCATCAACTTATTATTCTCTGTGGTTCGATGTCGGATGAAACATAGGAGCCCTTTTATTTGTTGTTGAATAGTTACGTAAGGGGGCATAACTTCATTGTCATATTTAGGCCTATAACTGTCTTCAAATTCCTCACATTGATATCCCCCTTTTTCCCAACTAGCATCCCCTAGCATCATCGACATTGGTAAATCAGGTCGTATTGTTGCTACCAACCTCTGTGGGAAGCGACTACATAATTCATCCCAACCAAAAGGAACTGCCTCCAATGGTACTCCGTTCTCACTAGAATGCGGCATTTGTGTGCATATCCAACAATTACTTTCATTTGCTATATCAGCCCTTGTGTGGGCTAAATGTAAAAAAGTATTAATCCCGTGTAATCCATCGGGTTCTAAAGGTGTGTCCCTTTCTTCCATTAAACTTCTTTTTTGCTTATGTCGTCCCGCATAATCATATATCTGTATGTCGGCCACCAATGTTGCGTTTTGTTCTCTTATTACCCCGAAACAATGTATGCAACACATAGTCCCCACTACAAGAGAACTCATTCCTAGGATGAATATCACCATTTTCAAGGAGTATCCGAAGTAGAAGTCTCTGTTTTCCCCTGATTTGTCGGCTTGTCTTGATAAGGTCTTTCCCTTTGTCCCACCTGTAGCCATCTGTAAAACATGTGAGCTACCCCTTGTATATGTTCACACCTCTAACATAATTATATGTCCATGACATTCAACATTATATACCAAACTTCCTAACCTTTGTAAGCTTCCTAACAGGTAATAGTGTAGCAGCATAGCAAACCTGTTGTGCATTTTGTGATACAAGCACCAAATTTGGCACAAATGTACATTAATATGTTGCGAACATTTTCAGATATTGGGCCACTTGAAATTCCGTAATTTTTTTTTTCAAATTTTTTCAAATTTCGTAATTTCAAATTTTTCGGGTGACACCGTCACAATTTCGGTCTTCGAGGCCGGCCGATATAGTGGGGCGGCTTAGCCCAAATATTCAAAAGAATTGTGCATTTTGTGATACAAGCACCAAATTTGGCACAAATGTACATTAATATGTTGCGAACATTGTGTGGTCAGCAATGAAGACGAGAGTCTGAATTACATGTATGCAAAAGACCTTGTGAACCAGTGAAGCAAATACACGGGTAAGCATGAATTAAATCTAGGGCATGATATAATTTCCATGATGTTTACCTCTACACTCAATGGTGGAAGGAGGTAATGTTTTGATCCCAGCTTGTCTGTATGTCTGTTTGTCTGTTAGTCCACAAAATTCCAGACAAAGCTTGTAGTAGTGGTAGTTGTAGTGGTAGTGGTGATAACAGAAATTGTTATATAGAACTGAACTTATATTATTATTATATGCAGAAAATAACTTCATTTCTATATGCCCTGCAGTGGACAGGTTAATTGGTTTATGCACTGAAGGGGTCACCCTGGTGTGCACTGCTGTGTTCTGCCTCACTGAGTTGTTCAGGTATGATGTACTCAGCACAAGCTTCCGGTCGGCCCGGAGGTGGGGGTGCGGGGCCTGTCACGGAACGTCAAAACAAACGGCCTGCCGGGGCCGCCCAAAAGTCGGGCGTGAGGGGCGCGTCCACTAATGGAACGCCTCTCGCTTCCCAGATCGAGGGCCACGTGGTCAGGAGAACCTCGCCCCTTCCGGTCACACTTTGCCTATCGGCCGGCCTCGAAGACCGAAATTGTGACGGTGTCACCCGAAAAATTTGAAATTACGAAATTTGAAAAAATTTGAAAAAAAAAATTACGGAATTTCAAGTGGCCCAATATCTGAAAATGTTCGCAACATATTCATGTACATTTGTGCCAAATTTGGTGCTTGTTTCACAAAATGCACAATTCTTTTGAATATTTGGGCTAAGCCGCCCCACTATAAATAAAAAATCCCTTAATATGTAGCATAAATCAGATTATTTGTCTTACCCTGATCCCCCTATCTCCCGGGGTTGAACTCAATCCCCTTGGTCATGAGTGTAGTTGTGATACAATTTTTTTTTTACTCATGTTGTATTAATATCAGCCGGTAATTGTATGTCATGTAGGCAAATAAATGTCACTATCCCAAGTAGGAATATCACATGTTGAAAATGTAATGTTTATCAATGCAAGGGGTGTTAAAATGTAATTCAAATGACTGTAAATCACAACTATCATTTATCTGCCACTGAATGTTCTGCTGGGCTGCTAGGTGCAGCCTCATTTTCTGTGGGATCGTCCACCTTAGCCCCATGTGCTTGTTTGCAATGAGGGGCATGAATCCAACTTTCTATTTTGGGTCCATATTTTTCCTATTCTTATCAATATCCTATGGTTTGTCATTTCGTTCCAAGATACCGCAACCAAAGGTTTTAACCAAAGCTCTACCAAACTATTTCCAATTTGAACAAAACTGCCAGTGAAACGATGATTCGAAGAATTAACTTCAAGGGGTCAATAAATTTATTCTATAGCCAGATCTAATTTTCCCATCCAATAGTTTGCCTTGCCACAGTTTGCCTTGCCCTATGATGTCACATTGAAATTACCCTTTCAGTTCCCACCATAATTTATCCAAATTTGACTACACACCCATTTACATGTCAGCCGACCACTGACCTATCAATCATGCGAAACAATAGTCCGAAATTCCCACCTGATCATCATGTGACCCTTGTCCCTTGGTTTAAAATTTGCAAAGCAATTGTTCCAACTTTGTAAATTTAAAATTGTGTGCCCAACATAAAAGATCCAATTTCAGCATGTGATCAATTAATTACTAATTTGCTTACAAGCAAAAGAAAAAATGAATAATTCTTGCTCCGAAAACTTTTCAGACCCAAGAATCATCGACAGTTATTCATGTTTGTCCAGTAATCAAATCTGTTGAGGCCAATCATCATTTGGGATTTGCAGCAATGAAGGCCTAATCATTGTCTGAGGTACTGGTACGCACTGGTACCCTTGATCTTGGTTTGCCCCATGACCTTGTCCTCCTGTTGACATACGGACATCTTCTTCTCCAATGTCCCATCTTTCCACACTCGAAACACCGGTTTCTGTCGTTTCCTGGTCTGTGCACCTGTGCATTTGTATTGCTGGGCTGCATCTCTACATCCCTGAGTTGCCACTGCAATCTCTCGTTGTCTCCTGAAACACGAAAAAATTCTCTGTACCGTCCTTTTTGGGGAGACAACTGGAAATCAGATGGGACAACCGTCACTTTCATTCCTAATTTCGAGGGCAGTTGTGCATTTGTCTCCTCCACTGTATCCTGTATCCTTTTTATTTTAAGTTCTAGATCCGTTATCCGTTCTTGCTGTTCCCGTTGTCTGGATTCACCATCCCAAAGATGGAATGCAAGCCAGTCTACCGTTAGATTCTGTCTCTTCCTGGCTTTCAATCTTTGTTCCAATCTTTCCAATCGACTTCGCTCAAATGTACCATCTCTTGGAAACTCCTCATCATGTCCCTTTGTCCACAAATACCAATTCTCGACCTGCCTTATAGCTTCTGCACCATAACGGTCGTACATATGATGTGTACAAGTACCTTTTTGTGGAATCTCTGGTTGTCCTTGTGTATTCTTGCAGGCTCCATTTCCCATTCTGCCTTTTATCAAAGTAGCGTTGGATGTGTTGTAGTTTGTTCCTCTAAAGCAGGGGCGGGCAACCTTTTCAGAGTGAGGGCCAGATGAGACTTTTGGAAGGAGATCGCGGGCCGGAGTGAAAAACGAAATCTCAGAATTACTATATTTTGTTTACATGAATAGATTGTACAAAAATTGCATTGAACACTCTACAAATCAATGAGACTGCTGGTGCTGTTTGCCATGAAGAAGTATTTCCATGTCTGGCTCGATGGTTGAGGTAGACAACAGAAGAATGTCATTGAGGTGGCGGTCCGAGAGTTGGGAGCGAAGGTGAGACTTCGTGTACTTCATTTTCGAGAAGAGCTGTTCACAGCAGTAGGTGCTGCCGAACATGGCCACAATGCGTTGGACATGGGCAATGTATTTTTGAAAATTGTTAGAAGGGAGAACGGTGTCGCGGAAGAAGGACAATGGAGAAGAGGTGCGGAACTTCGCCTTCATTTCATCGTTGCACTGCAGCTCCACCAACTCCATCTGTAAGGAGGCAGGGGCGTCTTCCACGGGGAAGTCAAAGGGAGCAGTGAAAAGCTTGAAGTCCGCAGCCAGCACCCTGACTCCTGCAAAACGGGAAGCAAATTCCTCACGTAGAGAGTTGACGACACTAACGCAAGTGCCCAGGTCCACATCGTCAGGGGCACATGCAGCAAGGCGAGGAAAATGCACAAACTGACCAGAAGCCAATTGAGCCTCCCACAAGCGCAGTTTAACCTCGAAGGCAGTGATGTGCGCGTACATGTCTGTCACGAGAATGTCTTTGCCTTGCAGCTTTATGTTGAGGGTGTTCAGGTGCGCCGTGATGTCCGTGAGCGGGGCCAGGCGAGCTAGCCACCGCGGATCAGAGAATTGATCAGCGTGGGGAAGGTTCTTCTGACGTAGAAAGGTGGCAATCTCCTGCTGTAGGTCGCACACCCGAGACAGCATGGCCCCACGACTCAGCCAGCGTACCTCACAGAAGTAGAGCAGGTCGTTGTAGTGCACGTTCACCTCGTCCATCAGTGCCTGGAACTGACGATGGTTAAGGCTGCGGGAGAGGCTGGAGTTTTTTTTTTTTTTTTTTTTTTTTTTTTTTGTATACAAGATCGAGGCTCGTGAAAGAGCGAACATTAATCACACAGAAAGACAAACAGACACATAAAACAAATAACATCGGGAGCGGTAGACAAGATGGGGAGAGAGGGGGAAGGACACAAACACAACATTTGAGAGCAGGGGCCGAGAGACATGGAGACATCGAGAGATCTGTGGGAGGGAGAGGGCTTTGGGGGGGAGGCATGTGAAGGGGGGGAGGCATGTGAAGGGGGGGAGGCATGTGAAGGGGGGGGGGGGTGGGAGAGGTATAAACATATGGACACTGCCAGGATTTCCAGGAAATAAGTTGGAATTTCAAACAAGGTGGATCTGGGGTGAATTAGTGGGGGTAGAAAAGATCAAGGTTATGGATGGGGGAAGATAAGAGATGGTGGTAAACAGCTGTTTTAAAGACCTGGAGGGAGGAGAGGGATTGAAGGGAGTGTGGGAGTTTGTTCCACAGGCGGGAGAAAAGAGGAATGAAAGAGTGAAGGTGAGCAGCGAGCCGAGATTTCGGCAGTTTAACCATCAGAGGGTTGCTGGCAGATCTTGTGCGACCTGTAGGAATATTTGGGGGACAGAGCACAGAGAGAGCTGGGGGAGCAAGGCCGGAGAGGAGTCGGTAGAAGACAGAAAGACCACCTACCTGCCTGCGGTGAGTGAGTGAAAGGCCCTCAGAGATAGCTTCATCGCGGGAGATTCCAATGATTTTGAAAGCTTTGGATTCAACCTTCAGGTTCCTCAGGTGAGTTGACGACCTTCACCACGACAGACATGACACCAACGAGGTTGGCAGACTTAGCGCACAGGGACTCTTGGTGGATGATGCAGTGCATCTTGTTAATGGGCTGAGTGTATCCGGCGGCTGCACAGTGACGCACTAGCAGCGAAGCGGCGCCCTTCTTCTCACCAACCATCGCCGGGGCACCGTCGGTCGTCACACACACAAGACGGGAGAGGTCCAGGGAGTGCTGATCAACACACAGAAGCACGGCGTCGCAGATGTCTTTCCCAGTGGTGGTGTTGCGCAGCGGGACAAGCTGGAGGAATTCCTCACACACTTGAAAGTCAGCGGTGACGCCACGGATGAAAACGGACAGCTGGGCCGTGTCCTTTGTGTCGGTGCTCTCATCCAGAGCGAGGGAAAAGGCGACGAAATTTGAGCTGCGTGTTTTGAGTGAGTTGTGCACGTTTTCCGACATATCCTCGATGCGGCGACGAACGGTGCGGGACGAAAGGCTCACGTTCTCAAAGGCGGAACGCTGCTCTGGACAGACGGAGTCCACTACAGCGAGGAGGCATTCCTTGATGAAGTCCCCATCCGCAAATGGCTTCATTCGGCGAGCAAGGATGCGGGAGACTTCATAACTGGCGCGCGTCACCTTTTCGGCCTCAGTATTCTGCTTGCGGAAGAGTGAAGTTTGTTTCTCCAAGTTGCCTGATAGTCTAACCATGGCGTCCTTCCTTTCGGTGGCAGACACCGACGCGAAGTTTGACGAGCGGTGCTCTGTCTCCCAGTGGCGGCGCACGTTGTACTCTTTTAGGACAGCCAAAGTCTTCAAGCATATGAGGCACTGGGCCTGTCCAAAGCGCTCGATGAAGAAGTACTTCTCCCACTCAGGGTTGAAGATCCGACGCTCGAGGTCCACTTTCCTCTTCTTAACACGCTGGGTCGCAGACATGATGAGCTGAAAAGGAAGAAAATTAGGTATATCAGCAATGAATAAATGATGTAACAGCAAGCAATCTGGGGCACAAAAAATCTCGGAAGACGAATTGTACAGATGAATGTATTTATTTTGCGCGCACGTGGCCAACGCTGAATATGACACAGTTTCACCGTAAAACTGAAATACAGGAAATGAATCAGTCTGCATACTTTTTTTTTTAAAGAGTTCGTTTTCCTTTTAAACAAAAGTTCGTCAATTTCGTTTTCCTTTTAAACAAAAGTTCGTCAATTTCTTTTTTCTTTTACAAACAGAAAGTTCGTTATATTTTTTTTTTCTTTACAAATAGAAAGTTCGTTATATTTTTATTTTTACAAATAAAAAGGGAGAATAAAATTATTTAAACGCAGCAAATGAAAGATAATAACATGTTCTAACAAACAAAACAAAGCAAATTGAAAGAAAGTGAAAATTGAAATAGGTTTAGAGAACTCTGCGTCGCTTACCTCTTTGTTGCAAGTTATTTGTCCCAGACACCAACGTTTGTCGCAAGCTGACTGAATCGGAAGGACGTCCGTATCACATGCCGGCTGATTTGAAAAGACCGCCTATCAGCAAGCAGGCGGTGTCTAGGCAAGACAGTTCCCCGTGCGCATGTCTTCCGGAAGAGGACGGTGCTGAAGACAAAATGTCCCTTTCTTGAATTCAGACCGGCTAAATATAAACTCTTACATTTACAAATGATATGAGTTTTACTGGGAGGTCCACGGGCCGGATTGCAATAATAAAGCCTAGCAGGGTGGCGGGCCGGACGCTAAGCCTTCGCGGGCCGGATGTGGCCCGCGGGCCGGGGGTTGCCCGCCCCTGCTCTAAAGCTTCACTCGTACCTCCAGGAAGGGTCTCTCCACCTGTTCACACGGTGATTTCCAGAGAATCTCCCTCAGCTGTGGCTTTTGCACAATCCAATCTCACAGATCAGTATTTGCAGATGAGCCGGAGGGTCAGTATGAAATGGGTGAATCCTCAGGTGTCCGCTCTGTTGACGGGGAAATCACACAATGGTAACCGCACATATATATCTGTATATAAACTCACCACCTTACTCAATTTTCCCAGGTTGTCTCCACATTGTTAATATCTCGCAAAGATATCAAAGCTTCTTTCTTGAGACCGCATTTTCATCAATCAAACAATCAATATATTCAATTCAATTTATTCAGTTCAATTTATTCAGTTAAATTTATTCAATTAAATTCAATCAATTAGATTCAATCAATTAACAATTCAATCAATTATTCAATTTCAATTAATTCATCAATATTCATCAATAAATCAAATTAATCATTTTGGATGACTCCTTGCATAAGCCCTTTCCCCAATGATGTCAGGACAGGTCCATCCATTGACCGTCACCTCTGGTTCGTACCTCATGTTAATTGATGAATCACCGTCCTGTCCTAGGGTCATATCTGACATATTTCCCCATTTTGCCTGGTCTCCACAAATTTTCTTTGCAACCACTAAAGACAACTCATCCTTCATTCGTGAGACAGCCAAAATGGATGGCAGATATTAAAGTTCTTTGGGAAAAATATCTCATCATTTTTTCTTTTAATAGTACCCAAAATCTCTTGGCAATATAAATTTCGTAAAACTCCTGAAATAAGACTGTAAAATTCCTTCAATCATGCTAAATTTTAAAACTCCATCGCTTGTAACACCCAATTTATCCCATAGGGCTTGAAAGTTCTTTCCCAAGTTCATGCAGCATTCTGCATTTGAACCCTATGATATCATTCATAATAATCATCATGATTTTATAGTCATGGTCCTATCATAATCATCTATTTAAAACGAACATTTCCTTTATCACCACAGCTATGTGGTATAATCAACAATAGAATAAAACTGTACATAGCAACAGGCTACCTCATGGCCACTTAGTATACCTATTGACAATAAGTCATAACAATATCGAATAATCATTGAACAATTCAAAAATCGCTTCCACTGCTCCAGCCGCAGCATTCGTTATTTTGTTTGCTCATTCACTATTCCTGATTCGTCATCAAGGATCTCCATCATCACACAGCGTACTTAATTCCGCATTTTAATGAGAATTCAACAGGAATTTACGACTCAAAGGAAAAAGAACAAGCAGACCTTTTGCAGGATGATCGTTACAAAAATCGTTACATATATTAAAGTATTTATAATGTCGACAAATCATATCTTAATTCTTACAAAAATTTGGTTCTTTGAATAAATCACAGCACCGGGAGAACCAGCTCCAAAAAATGGATCTTTGTGTTTATTCAGCACCCTAGTAATTGGCTCTTTGTGTACTAATTACACAGCACCCAGGCCCCGCTCATATGGATCTTTGTGCAGCGCTGCACAGCACCTGAGCAAAAGGGGTTTCATCTACATTTTCCTTATCCGGTGTACCATCCGTGATATTTGTTTGCTCATTCACTATTCCTGATTCGTCATCAAGGATCTCCATCATCACACAGCGTACTTAATTCTGCATTTTAATGAGAGTTCAACAGGAATTTACGACTCAAAGGAAAAAGAACGAGCAGACATTTTGCAGGACGATAACTGGAATTAGTCGTGAAAATATATCCAAAATACACAAAAATACACACTCGCACAAATAAACAACATTTATTCCGTTTAACAGAACAAACATTTCCTCTATCATGACATGCATGTCTTCAAAATTATATGACCAAGAGAAAAAGTAAAATTAATTAAAAACTGCGGGCAGTGATGATCCGGGGACCATACCGCTCCATCCTGATTGGACGAGTGCGTGCTAGAGTCGTTAACAACGACAGTCCAGATCCGATTGTTCAAAATTTCAACTCAATCGATCGAAAAATGAACGCAGGGATGCATTTTAAAGGTGCAGTGGCACTAACTGAGTTGCCACGAATATGGCCACGAAATTGCCAATATGGCCAATATGACAGCCACAAAATATTTTCCTTAATCAATTGGCTCATAGCATAACCAATCTGCAAGTATTTCATCCGAAGATGTATCTCTGAGGACTTTTAATTAAATAAGTCATTTATAAATCAACGAGTTAATTTATTAAATGATTAATCAATAAATCAAAATTTTCCTTGACAGCCACATCACTTGGTCAGTGTCATGTCCAAATATCAGCTTCCTTACTCAAAAGGTGCCTGAGTTAATGTAATGTAATTACTGTAATAAGATTACTGCAATTACTGTAATGATTACTGTAATTACTGTAATTACCGGAACTGTAATTACTGTAATTACCTCAGGTAATTACTGTAATTACTGTAAACTCAAACATCATCTCTCTGCCAATAACCTGTATGAAACATTCCAATCCGGATTCCGCTCCAACCACAGTACTGAAACTGCTCTCCTCAAAATCACCAACGACCTTCTCCTCTCCTCTGACGCTGGCAACCTCAACATTCTCGTCCTCCTCGACCTCAGCGCTGCCTTTGACACCATCGATCACACTATCCTCCTCACCCGACTTGAATCCACCTTTAACGTTACCGGCACTGCCCTCTCTTGGATTAAATCATACCTCTCTGACAGATGCCAGTTCATCTCCATCAATAACTGCAAATCCCCCACTGCTCCCCTCCCCCAAGGTGTCCCCCAAGGTTCAGTTCTTGGCCCCCTCCTCTTCATCCTTTACCTGTCCCCGCTCGGTCACTTAATCCGCCGTCATGGTCTCCAATTCCACTGCTTCGCCGATGACATCCAGCTTTTCATCTCCACCAAGTCCGTCTCCACCGACACCCACTCTATCCTGACAAACTGCATCACTGAAATAAAATCCTGGCTTCAAATCAACTTCCTCAAGCTTAACTGTGATAAATCTGAAATAATCATCATTGGCCCAAAAACGCTCACAAAATCCACCCATAACTTTGCCCTCAACATCGACGGTATCCCAGTATCCACCTCCCCTCACATCCGGAATCTTGGCGTCATCTTTGACCAAACCCTTTCCTTCGACAAATACACTAAACAGATCACAAAGTCAGCCTTCTTTCACCTGAAAAACATTGCCCGTCTCCGCTCATCCCTCTCCTCCACAGCTGCAGAAACCCTCATCCACGCCTTCATCACCTCCCGTCTGGACTACTGCAATAGCCTCCTCTATGGTTCACCCTCAAAAATCACCAATAAACTCCAATACATTCAGAACTCCGCTGCCCGTCTACTCACCCATTCCCGGACCCGTGACCACATCACCCCCGTCCTTTACAAGCTTCACTGGCTCCCCATCCCCCAGAGAATCCAGTACAAAATCCTCCTCTTGACATACAAAGCCCTCCATAACCTGGCCCCATCCTACCTGGCTGACCTCCTCTCCAGACACACTCCCACCCGCAACCTCCGCTCTGCTGGTACCAACCTCCTGACCCCCTCCATCCGGACCAAATTCAGATCCTGGGGGGACAGGGCCTTCTCCATCGCTGCTCCCACCCTCTGGAACTCACTACCTCACACCATCAGAGACTCCTCCTCACTCACCACATTCAAAACATCACTAAAGACCCACCTGTTCAACACTGCATTCAACATTCAACCCACAGCATTTAACCCCTGACTATCTCTTCTCCTTCTCCCTCCTTTTGCTTTAAATATTTCCCTATTGATTCTTGTCTTTTTGCAATTGTTGTTTTCATGTATTGTTATGCATTATGTTTGCCACTCTGTCAAAGCGCCTTTGGGCTTCTGGAAAAGCGCTATACAAAATAAATGAATTATTATTATTATTATTAATGTAATTACTGTAATTTAATAAGAAATGTAATTAATTAAATAAGTACTTCATTAATCGCTCATAATTAAATAACTCGTGAATTCTTATCCGATTTATTTAACATTTGAGTGTCCCCAAAACGTTGGAGCAAAACGTTGCAACAACGAAAGTGAAACGTTGTAGTGACGTTGTGGAAACGTTAGCAAAACTCAACATTTGAATGTTCCCAAAACGTTGGAGCAAAACGTTGCAACAACGAAAGTGAAACGTTGTAGCGACGTTGTGGAAACGTTAGCACAACCCAACATTTGAATGTTCCCAAAACGTTGGAGCAAAACGTTGCAACAACGAAAGTGAAACGTTGTGGCGACGTTGTGGAAACGTCAGCAAAACCCAACATTTAAATGTTCACAAAACGTTGGAGCAAAACGTTGCAACAACGAAAGTGAAACGTTGTGGCGACGTTGTGGAAACGTCAGCAAAACCCAACATTTAAATGTTCACAAAACGTTGGAGCAAAACGTTGCAACAACGAAAGTGAAACGTTGTGGCGACGTTGTGGAAACGTCAGCAAAACCCAACATTTAAATGTTCACAAAACGTTGGAGCAAAACGTTGCAACAACGAAAGTGAAACGTTGTGGCGACGTTGTGGCAACGTCAGCAAAACCCAACATTTAAATGTTCACAAAACGTTGGAGCAAAACGTTGCAACAACGAAAGTGAAACGTTGTGGCGACGTTGTGGAAACGTCAGCAAAACCCAACATTTAAATGTTCACAAAACGTTGGAGCAAAACGTTGCAACAACGAAAGTGAAACGTTGTGGCGACGTTGTGGAAACGTCAGCAAAACCCAACATTTAAATGTTCACAAAACGTTGCAACAACAAATGATCACAAGTAATTATCACATTGCAATGACCTCTAAATATTCCTAAACCAATATCCCATTAAAATCCCATTAAAATCCCATATCTTGTCACCCTTTGCATTGTTGAAAGCAATTAATTCCATAACTCAATATTACCTCAATTTATATATACTAGGGCATGCCCGCACGTACGTGCTTGCCCATACGTGCTTGCAAAAAAACATTCGTGCGAACAACAACAACAAAAAAACTTTGAAACCACGTGGCAGTAACGACCACAGAACCCCCCCCTCTATTTACATGAAATGGTTTGGTCCATTCGCAAAGCCAAAGCGAACGACCACAGAACCCCCCCCTTCTATTTACATGAAATGGTTTGGTCCATTCGCAAAGCCAAAGCGAACGACCACAGAACCCCCCCCCCCCCCCTCTATTTACATGAAATGGTTTGGTCCATTCGCAAAGCCAAAGCGAACGGCTTGCGAGTACGGTGACCATACCTTGGGACCCACTTGTCCGATTAATTTCAAACCTTGAAAAGGCACATCCTCGGGTCCCCAGCAATATACCTGGCAAGTTTCAAGTATATCGGACTGGTAGTTTGTCGAGAAACAGCGGTCGCATACAGACAGACCGACACACACACCGAGATTACTGGAATTATAGATAGATAAAAAATCCGATCCCATTAAAACCTTCAGACAAACCACTAGCAATATTATTCCTAGGACTAAATTACCAGGACCATTATCAAACATTTATCAAAATATTAGGACCATCATCAAACCAATGAATGACTCAATCCTTTAATGACTACATCCAAACCCAGACATTTTGAGTTCCGTAACTTTAATACTTCAAATTTTCCATTCCTTCCCTTCCTGATCCTTCGATGTAGGGATGGGTTCTTTTTAGGATCATGTTGCATCGAGCATTATTTTCCAAAACAGTGTGAACATTAAACCACACCAAAACCTCTGACATCCCACCATTAACACCTATTGTAAGCGTGCCGAATCAGTAAGCATCACCCCTCCTATGAGCCTCGACCAGAGGGTGGTTGTTACTCACAAACACTCGTCGCTAGCTGTTCCATTGTCTGCCGATTCTCATTCTGCTGCCTATTTCCACAAGCTGTTTTATTTCTCTGAGCTCATGAAAGTGGTGACAATGGGTGGTCTGCCATTGCTCTTCCACAAAAGCATCTTTCACCTTTCAATAAAATATTTGTACCAACCAAAATCTGCGAGTATGGGGCGCAGAGAAAATACACAAAAAGCAACAGCCCTGGCTTTGCTTCCTGGGAGCTTCCTGGAAGCTTCCTGCAAAACGCTTTGCTTCTCGCAAAACGTCCGCCTATGAGAACTAGAGGGAGGGGAGGGAGAAGGAGCGGGAGCAAGAGACAGGGTGCCGGAATGGACATGAGGGACAATGAGGGACAGTGAGGGAGTGTTGGTATGCAATTTTTATCCAATCGCCATCTTTCACAATAATTCTGGACCGGCATGAGGTGGGATTGTCTGTCATGAATTTATTTGTTGATCGAACGAGTTTTAATTTGTCTAAATCCGACCAGTCGTTCCAAAGATATAAGCCGTTTTGTCGCAATACCATAAATTGGAATGAGGTAAAAATATATATATATAAATATAATTCCCTTTCCCGGTTCCCTGTCGCTCGCCGAGCAAGTCGAGTGCTTTGAACAAGTGCAAAAAAAACAACAAAAAAAAACTACTTTACCGGCCTTACACGTCTTGGAAGCAAATGGTCGCAAGGTGCACGCATGCTCCGTTTGCTCCCAGGTCACAGTAAGGCCTTTAATGACCAGCGCCGACCTTGTGCATTTGTATTTAGACAGCGCAAAAATACGTATTTACAGAAATCATTTAGGAAAACACGAATAAATAGAATCATTTAACACGTTTCATCCTTGTATTACCTATGGACAATCGCAAGTCCCACACACCAAATCCTCCATCTTCAGAATTCATATTTCATAATGGACAGATCCCCAAGACGTAATGCTTACCTTGACGACGTCCACTCGAAATTCCAGCGGTGCCTCCAGATTGTAAGGGAATTTGTAGCGGGGGACTCAAGACTCCAATGACCGGACACAGGTTTTACAAAAGGTCTCGTTTATTAACTGGTTATTCACTTCATTCCATTTACCAAATAATACCGCTTAATTCAATGGACCAAGTTAACTCTTTTCGCATGTGGTTCTTCTCGTTCGGCCGATGTTCCTCCGCCACTCCCGTTGGTCAGAGCTCCTGGTAACAAGTCCTGTCGACTCAACGTTTGCTCTCGTTTATATGGACAAACTGGACTTAATCCTCTGTCCGCTGACCGTTAATCCTTTCTCCGCTAATGCCAAGCGGATGTACCAAGCATGTTTCATGCATGTACCAAGTCCTGGCATCAGCTCGCTCCCCTCCTGCTGTGAGTTCCGTTTACCAAACGATAGGGGGGTGTTCCAGCCAGGGGCTGTGACCAGGTGGACAAGAGATTATCATGTTCGGGCACATTCCTGCCACTCATTTACGAACTCGTCTTTCACAGAGTTTGCAGGTAAAATGTGTCTGCTTCGTTACCAGTGTTAATTAATAAGTTACCAGTGCCAATTAATAAGTTACACTGAGTTACACTTCCACAGTATCTATCTCTATTCCTTGGTATCTCTGTTCTCTGATTCCTTGGTGTCTCTCCCAGGTTACTCCCTCCTCCGGTATGATAGACCTGAGCCTCGTCCTGGAGGTGGGGTTGCTATCTTTATAAAAAAACTCTCTTCCTCACTCGCCCTGCTCTGCCCTCTCTCCACCTCACCCCCAGGAATACCTTTGGCTACGGCTTCCCCTTCGCTCCCACCTTTTGTTCATATGTGTGTTGTACCGTCCACCAAACAGTGATGACTCCATCTACATCTCGCTGTCTGATAATATGGACCAACTTCTATCTACCCATCCCAACTCTCTCTTCCTCATATGTGGTGATTTCAACTGTCACCATGCCAGTTGGCTGGGTGTGGGTACCTCTCTCACCAGCCATGGCTCTTCAGCAAAGGACTTCTGTGACTCACTGGGACTGACACAATCTGTCAATTTCCCGACCCGGATCTCAGTCAACGGAGCATCTTCTCTTCTGGACTTGGTTATGACTAACCTCCCTGAAAATGTCTGCTGCTCTTCTTCTCCAATCGGCTCTTCAGATCATGTGCTTGTTAAAGTGGACATCTCTCTGACCATTCTCAGAGAGCCTCCTCAGCGTTGACGAGTCTGGCATTTCGCCCAGGCCAACTGGCACGGTCTTCAAGCAGCCATCAATCATCTGGACTGGTCTCCCATCTCTACCGCCTCTGACATCAACTCATCCTGGGAATTCTTCCAAAGTAAATTGCTCTCTCTCATGCACAGATTTATCCCATCTCGTCTTCAGTTGTCATACCCTTCCTCCCGTCCTTGGTACACGGAATCTTGTGGTGAGGCTATTGCCCAGAAACAACTTGCTTTCGTCTCCTGGAAAGCAAATCCAACAGAAGGAAATCTCATTTCCTTTCACAAAGCCCGAAACAAGTGTGTGTCCACCCTCAGGAGAGCCAGGAAACAATATCTCTCTGTTCTCAGGACCGAACTCTCTTATCTGTCTCCCTCTTCCAAATCATGGTGGCGTCTGGTCAAATCTGTTTCTGGTGTTTGTTCCCCCTCCATCCCCTCCCTCACCTCAAAAAGCCACACGGCTGACTCCGCACGTGAAACAGCTGAATGCCTCAACTCTGTGTTTGCCTCTAAATCTTGTGTCCAAAACCCACCCCTCTCTGTACCCGTCATACCCAGTTGCTCCTGGACTCTGTGTCCTTTCCTCCTGACAAGGTGGAAAAGTTTCTGTCAACCCTTGACTCTGAATCTGCAACTGGACCTGACGGCATCAGCCCACGGGTCCTAAAATCCTGTTCTTCCGCTCTTTCACTCCCTCTCTCTGTTCTCTTCTCCCTCTCTTTTGCTCAAAGTCATCTTCCATCTGCTTGGAAATCTGCCAACATCACCGCTTTGCACAAAAAGGTGCAAAAACAGATCCCAGCAACTACAGACCAATCAGCCTTCTCCCGATTATCAGCAAAGTCATGGAATCCATCATTGCTTCAGATATGAAATCTTTCCTCTTCTCCAATGGCTTGATCTCTGATCATCAATTTGGTTTGAGACCTGGACACTCTACTCTGGACATGCTGCTTCTTCTTTCTCAACAATGGATGGAGGTCCTCAATGCCAAACAGGAAATTAGAGCAGTCTCCCTTGACATATCACGTGCCTTCGATATGGTCTGGCACCCCGCTCTGCTCACCAAACTCTCCTCTTTTGGTATCCATGGAAATCTCCACGCATGGCTGGCGGACTTCCTCTCTAGTCGTAGTCAACGTGTGGCCCTGAATGGGTTTCTCTCATCTCCTCTTCCTGTTCAGGCTGGAGTTCCCCAAGGCAGTGTTCTGGGCCCTGTGCTTTTTCTGGTCTTCATCAATGATCTCTCTGACTCTCTTGAAAATCCTCTCTATCTCTTTGCTGATGACTCTACTCTCTGTCGCTCCATTCTTCATCCCTCAGATCGGCAGTATGCAGCCTCCTCACTCTCTGCAGACCTGGACAAAATCACAGACTGGGCAAACAAGTGGAACATGTCTTTCAATCCTGACAAATCTCACACTCTTACGATGTCTCTCCGAAAAGACCGACTGGACAACCCTCCCATCCACTTTCTGAATAATCCTCTCCAAGAAGTTCTGTCACTCAAGCTTTTGGGTCTCACTATCTGCCATGATCTTTCCTGGGAAAACCACATTTCAAATCTGGCCTCCAAAGCCAGTCGCCGACTGGGCATCCTCCGTCGTGCGAAGTCCTTCCTTGGCACACCTGAGCTCCTCACCACGTACAAGGCTTTCATCCGCAGCTCAATGGAATACTGCTCTCCCCTCTGGGCTGGTGCTCCTGCCTCACACCTAGCTCGTCTTCACGCTGTTGAAACCAAAGCATTCAGAATCATTGGAATCTCCCGCGATGAAGCTAACTCCAAGGGCCTCTCACTCACTCACCGCAGGCAGGTTGGTGGTCTTTCCGTCTTCTACCGACTCCTCTCTGGCCTTGCCCCCCCAGCTCTCTCTGGGCTCTGTCCCACAAATATTCCTACAGGTTGCACAAGATCTGCCTGCAACCCTCTTATGGTTAAACTGCCAAAATCAAGACTCTCTGCTCACCTTCACTCCTTCATTCCTCTTTGCTCCCGCCTCTGGAACAAACTCCCTCACTCTCTTCAATCCCACTCCACTCTTCAGGTCTTTAAAACATCTGTTCACCACCATCTCTTATCTTCCCCCATCCAAAACCTTGATCTTTTCTACCCCCGCTAATTTCACCCCAATTCCACTTTTTTGAAATACCAACTTCTGTCCTGGAAGTCCTTGGTGTCCTTGTGTTTTATACTTCGCCCTCCCCCCCCCCCCCTTCCCACACCTCCTCCCCCCAAGCCCTCTCCCTCCCACACATCTCCCTGCTCTCAAATGTTGTGTTTGTGTGCTTCCCCTTCTCTCCCCATCTTGTCTTCCGCTCCCTCTTTTTATATATTTTGTTTGTCTGGTTGATTTGTTTGTGAGATAAATGTTAGCTCTTTCACGAGCCTCGATTCAGTATTAAAAAAAAAGGAAGAAAAAAAAAGTGCCCTTTGCCACGGGGTGGTGCGTCGGTTTTCATTTGATTTGTTGTTTTACATGCCTGTGTTTGTATGTACGTCTGCATTTGCATGTACCGCACTCTTATGTTCATTTTGTCGAGCTCCAAGCATCGCGCCTATCCGGGTCAGCAGCACGCCTTTTGCAGCATTTTTGTTGCTTGATTACCTTTAGGGCTTGTTATTGATTTATCATATTATTGTTATTAATCCCCGACTGGTTTCACCGGAGGGCACTATAGTTATCTTGCCAAAACGAAGTTTTTGCAAGATGTATTAGTCAGCTTGTATGTTTGTTTGTTTTTTTGTTTGTGGTTAATCATTTTTTTATCTTGCCAAAACGAAGTTTTTGCAAGATGTATTAGTCAGCTTGTATGTTTGTTTTTTTGTTTTTTTGTTTGTGGTTAATCATTTTTTTTCACGTTTAGATCACTCTGTAGACCACAGTTATTATTGGAAACTCCTGTAACTTCGCATATCAGAGTCCTATAGAGATACCCTTCAGCACACAAAATTTTGAAGGTCAAGGTCAAAGGTCAAGGTCACTTTGTGGTCAATCATGGAGGTCGACGAAACACTAATTTTTTGAGTAACTTTGATCGGATCGTCTCCAAACTTCATGGGAATCTAGTATATGGTCCGGCGCTCAGCTGATTAGTTTTTGGTGGCGATCGGCCTTGACCTTCATGGTTAGCGCTGGAGGTCGAAAATTATTGACCCCAAGGTCAAATTTTGAAATCGTAGGTACCATATCGAGTAATACCTCATATGAATGCCCTTGATGAGTGCTTCCCAGATCTGTAAACAGTTTGACGCTATGACGTCATTTGATGACGTCATGACGAAAAAACGGAATTTTCACATTTTGGCAAGATACGGTTCACCCTGTGGGTGACATATGTTTATTATCTTGCCAAAACGAAGTTTTTGCAAGATGTATTAGTCAGCTTGTATGTTTGTCTGTTTGTTTGTTTTTTTGTTTGTGGTTAATCTTTTTTTTTTCACGTTTAGATCACTCTGTAGACCACAGTTATTATTGGAAACTCCTGTAACTTCGCATATCAGAGTCCTATAGAGATACCCTTCAGCACACAAAATTTTGAAGGTCAAGGTCAAAGGTCAAGGTCACTTTGTGGTCAATCATGGAGGTCAACGAAACCCTTATTTTTTGAGTAACTTTGATCGGATCGTCTCCAAACTTCATGGGAATCTAGTATATGGTCCGGCGCTCAGCTGATTAGTTTTTGGTGGCGATCGGCCTTGACCTTCATGGTTAGCGCTGGAGGTCGAAAATTATTGACCCCAAGGTCAAATTTTGAAATCGTAGGTACCATATCGAGTAATACCTCATATGAATGCCCTTGATGAGTGCTTCCCAGATCTGTAAACAGTTTGACGCTATGACGTCATTTGATGACGTCATGACGAAAAAACGGAATTTTCATGAAAAAATTATTTCCTCAGTTCTCATCAAAATCTTTCAATATTTCATGTGCGTTGGTCATGAAGACATACTATTCACCATACGAAATTATTAAGGTCAAGGTCAAATGGCAAGATACGGTTCACCCTGTGGGTGACATATGTTCATTTGTTATCTTGCCAAAACGAAGTTTTTGCAAGATGTATCAGTCAGCTTGTATGTTTGTCTGTTTGTCTGTTTGTTATCTTGCCAAAACGAAGTTTTTGCTAGATGTATCAGTCAGCTTGTATGTTTGTTTGTTTGTTTGTTTTTTTGTTTGTGGTTAATCATTTTTTTTTCACGTTTAGATCACTCTGTAGACCACAGTTATTATTGGAAACTCCTGTAACTTCGCATATCAGAGTCCTATAGAGATACCCTTCAGCACACAAAATTTTGAAGGTCAAGGTCAAAGGTCAAGGTCACTTTGCGGTCAATCATGGAGGTCAACGAAACCCTTATTTTTTGAGTAACTTTGATCGGATCGTCTCCAAACTTCATGGGAATCTAGTATATGGTCCGGCGCTCAGCTGATTAGTTTTTGGTGGCGATCGGCCTTGACCTTCAAGGTCATTTTGAAGGTCATTCAATTGGGTCAATCATGGAGGTCAACGAAACCCTTATTTTTTGAGTAACTTTGATCTTATGATCTCCAAACTTGGTGGGTATATAGGGTGTGGTATGGCGCTCAGCTGATTAGTTTTTGGTGTCGATCGGCCTTGACCTTCAAGGTCATTTTGAAGGTCATTCAATTTTGACCAAAAGGTAAATTTTTCACGTTTAGATCACTCTGTAGACCACAGTTATTATTGGAAACTCCTGTAACTTCGCATATCAGAGTCCTATAGAGATACCCTTCAGCACACAAAATTTTGAAGGTCAAGGTCAAAGGTCAAGGTCACTTTGCGGTCAATCATGGAGGTCAACGAAACCCTTATTTTTTGAGTAACTTTGATCGGATCGTCTCCAAACTTCATGGCAATCTAGTATATGGTCCGGCGCTCAGCTGATTAGTTTTTGGTGGCGAACGGCCTTGACCTTCATGGTTAGCGCTGGAGGTCGAAAATTATTGACCCCAAGGTCAAATTACGAAACCCTTATTTTTTGAGTAACTTTGATCTTATGATCTCCAAACTTGGTGGGTATATAGGGTGTGGTATGGCGCTCAGTTGATTAGTTTTTGGTGTCGATCGGCCTTGACCTTCAAGGTCATTTTGAAGGTCATTCAATTTTGACCAAAAGGTAAAATTTTCAAGTTTCAGTTACCATATCGAGTAGTACCTCAAATTGAAGCCCTTGTTGAGTGCTTTCCAAACATATAACTAGTTTGACAATGTGACGTCATTTGACGGCGTTATGACGAAAAAACTGCACTTTTCATGTATATTGTATTGCTTTAGTTCGCATTGTTTAGGTCACTCTGTAGAGCACAGTTCCCTTTGGAAACTCTTGTAAGTTCGCATATCAGAGTCTTTTAGAGATACCCTTTAGCACACAAAATTATGAAGGTCAAGGTCAAAGGTCAAGGTCACTTTGCGGCCAATCATGGAGGTCGACGAAACACTAATTTTTTGAGTAACTTTGATCGGATCGTCTCCAAACTTCATGGGAATCTAGTATATGGTCCGGCGCTCAGCTGATTAGTTTTTGGTGGCGATCGGCCTTGACCTTCAAGGTTAGCGCTGGAGGTCGAAAATTATTGACCCCAAGGTCAAATTTTGAAATCGTAGGTACCATATCGAGTAATACCTCATATGAATGCCCTTGATGAGTGCTTCCCAGATCTGTAAACAGTTTGACGCTATGACGTCATTTGATGACGTCATGACGAAAAAACGGAATTTTCATGAAAAAATTATTTCCTCAGTTCTCATCAAAATCTTTCAATATTTCATGTGCGTTGGTCATGAAGACATACTATTCACCATACGAAATTATTAAGGTCAAGGTCAAATGGCAAGATACGGTTCACCCTGTGGGTGACATATGTTCATTATCTTGCCAAAACGAAGTTTTTGCAAGATGTATTAGTCAGCTTGTATGTTTGTTTTTTTGTTTGTTTTTTTGTTTTTTTGTTTGTGGTTAATCATTTTTTTTCACGTTTAGATCACTCTGTAGACCACAGTTATTATTGGAAACTCCTGTAACTTCGCATATCAGAGTCCTATAGAGATACCCTTCAGCACACAAAATTTTGAAGGTCAAGGTCAAAGGTCAAGGTCACTTTGTGGTCAATCATGGAGGTCGACGAAACCCTTATTTTTTGAGTAACTTTGATCGGATCGTCTCCAAACTTCATGGGAATCTAGTATATGGTCCGGCGCTCAGCTGATTAGTTTTTGGTGGCGATCGGCCTTGACCCTCATGGTTAGCGCTGGAGGTCGAAAATTATTGACCCCAAGGTCAAATGTTGAAACCCTTATTTTTTGAGTAACTTTGATCGGATCGTCTCCAAACTTCATGGGAATCTAGTATATGGTCCGGCGCTCAGCTGATTAGTTTTTGGTGGCGATCGGCCTTGACCTTCATGGTTAGCGCTGGAGGTCGAAAATTATTGACCCCAAGGTCAAATGTTGAAATCGTAGGTACCATATCTTCGCATATCTTCGCATGTAACTTCGCATATCAGAGTCCTATAGAGATACCCTTCAGCACACAAAATTTTGAAGGTCAAGGTCAAAGGTCAAGGTCACTTTGTGGTCAATCATGGAGGTCGACGAAACCCTTATTTTTTGAGTAACTTTGATCGGATCGTCTCCAAACTTCATGGGAATCTAGTATATGGTCCGGCGCTCAGCTGATTAGTTTTTGGTGGCGATCGGCCTTGACCTTCATGGTTAGCGCTGGAGGTCGAAAATTATTGACCCCAAGGTCAAATTTTGAAATCGTAGGTACCATATCGAGTAATACCTCATATGAATGCGCTTGATGAGTGCTTCCCAGATCTGTAAACAGTTTGACGCTATGACGTCATTTGATGACGTCATGACGAAAAAACGGAATTTTCATGAAAAAATTATTTCCTCAGTTCTCATCAAAATCTTTCAATATTTCATGTGCGTTGGTCATGAAGACATACTATTCACCATACGAAATTATTAAGGTCAAGGTCAAATGGCAAGATACGGTTCACCCTGTGGGTGACATATGTTCATTTTGTTTTTTTGTTTGTGGTTAATCATTTTTTTTTCATGTTTAGATCACTCTGTAGACCACAGTTATTATTGGAAACTCCTGTAACTTCGCATATCAGAGTCCTATAGAGATACCCTTCAGCACACAAAATTTTGAAGGTCAAGGTCAAAGGTCAAGGTCACTTTGCGGTCAATCATGGAGGTCAACGAAACCCTTATTTTTTGAGTAACTTTGATCTTATGATCTCCAAACTTGGTGGGTATATAGGGTGTGGTATGGCGCTCAGCTGATTAGTTTTTGGTGTCGATCGGCCTTGACCTTCAAGGTCATTTTGAAGGTCATTCAATTTTGACCAAAAGGTAAAATTTTCAAGTTTCAGTTACCATATCGAGTAGTACCTCAAATTGAAGCCCTTGTTGAGTGCTTTCCAAACATATAACTAGTTTGACAATGTGACGTCATTTGACGGCGTTATGACGAAAAAACTGCACTTTTCATGTATATTGTATTGCTTTAGTTCGCATTGTTTAGGTCACTCTGTAGAGCACAGTTCCCTTTGGAAACTCTTGTAAGTTCGCATATCAGAGTCTTTTAGAGATACCCTTTAGCACACAAAATTATGAAGGTCAAAGGTCAAGGTCACTTTGCGGCCAATCATGGAGGTCGACGAAACACTAATTTTTTGAGTAACTTTGATCGGATCGTCTCCAAACTTCATGGGAATCTAGTATATGGTCCGGCGCTCAGCTGATTAGTTTTTGGTGGCGATCGGCCTTGACCTTCATGGTTAGCGCTGGAGGTCGAAAATTATTGACCCCAAGGTCAAATTTTGAAATCGTAGGTACCATATCGAGTAATACCTCATATGAATGCCCTTGATGAGTGCTTCCCAGATCTGTAAACAGTTTGACGCTATGACGTCATTTGATGACGTCATGACGAAAAAACGGAATTTTCATGAAAAAATTATTTCCTCAGTTCTCATCAAAATCTTTCAATATTTCATGTGCGTTGGTCATGAAGACATACTATTCACCATACGAAATTATTAAGGTCAAGGTCAAATGGCAAGATACGGTTCACCCTGTGGGTGACATATGTTCATTTGTTATCTTGCCAAAACGAAGTTTTTGCAAGATGTATTAGTCAGCTTGTATGTTTGTTTTTTTGTTTGTTTTTTTGTTTTTTTGTTTGTGGTTAATCATTTTTTTTCACGTTTAGATCACTCTGTAGACCACAGTTATTATTGGAAACTCCTGTAACTTCGCATATCAGAGTCCTATAGAGATACCCTTCAGCACACAAAATTTTGAAGGTCAAGGTCAAAGGTCAAGGTCACTTTGTGGTCAATCATGGAGGTCGACGAAACCCTTATTTTTTGAGTAACTTTGATCGGATCGTCTCCAAACTTCATGGGAATCTAGTATATGGTCCGGCGCTCAGCTGATTAGTTTTTGGTGGCGATCGGCCTTGACCCTCATGGTTAGCGCTGGAGGTCGAAAATTATTGACCCCAAGGTCAAATGTTGAAACCCTTATTTTTTGAGTAACTTTGATCGGATCGTCTCCAAACTTCATGGGAATCTAGTATATGGTCCGGCGCTCAGCTGATTAGTTTTTGGTGGCGATCGGCCTTGACCTTCATGGTTAGCGCTGGAGGTCGAAAATTATTGACCCCAAGGTCAAATGTTGAAATCGTAGGTACCATATCTTCGCATATCTTCGCATGTAACTTCGCATATCAGAGTCCTATAGAGATACCCTTCAGCACACAAAATTTTGAAGGTCAAGGTCAAAGGTCAAGGTCACTTTGTGGTCAATCATGGAGGTCGACGAAACCCTTATTTTTTGAGTAACTTTGATCGGATCGTCTCCAAACTTCATGGGAATCTAGTATATGGTCCGGCGCTCAGCTGATTAGTTTTTGGTGGCGATCGGCCTTGACCTTCATGGTTAGCGCTGGAGGTCGAAAATTATTGACCCCAAGGTCAAATTTTGAAATCGTAGGTACCATATCGAGTAATACCTCATATGAATGCGCTTGATGAGTGCTTCCCAGATCTGTAAACAGTTTGACGCTATGACGTCATTTGATGACGTCATGACGAAAAAACGGAATTTTCATGAAAAAATTATTTCCTCAGTTCTCATCAAAATCTTTCAATATTTCATGTGCGTTGGTCATGAAGACATACTATTCACCATACGAAATTATTAAGGTCAAGGTCAAATGGCAAGATACGGTTCACCCTGTGGGTGACATATGTTCATTTGTTTTTTTGTTTGTGGTTAATCATTTTTTTTTCACGTTTAGATCACTCTGTAGACCACAGTTATTATTGGAAACTCCTGTAACTTCGCATATCAGAGTCCTATAGAGATACCCTTCAGCACACAAAATTTTGAAGGTCAAGGTCAAAGGTCAAGGTCACTTTGTGGTCAATCATGGAGGTCGACGAAACACTAATTTTTTGAGTAACTTTGATCGGATCGTCTCCAAACTTCATGGGAATCTAGTATATGGTCCGGCGCTCAGCTGATTAGTTTTTGGTGGCGATCGGCCTTGACCTTCATGGTTAGCGCTGGAGGTCGAAAATTATTGACCCCAAGGTCAAATTTTGAAATCGTAGGTACCATATCGAGTAATACCTCATATGAATGCCCTTGATGAGTGCTTCCCAGATCTGTAAACAGTTTGACGCTATGACGTCATTTGATGACGTCATGACGAAAAAACGGAATTTTCACATTTTGGCAAGATACGGTTCACCCTGTGGGTGACATATGTTCATTTGTTTGTTTTTTTGTTTGTGGTTAATCATTTTTTTTTCACGTTTAGATCACTCTGTAGACCACAGTTATTATTGGAAACTCCTGTAACTTCGCATATCAGAGTCCTATAGAGATACCCTTCAGCACACAAAATTTTGAAGGTCAAGGTCAAAGGTCAAGGTCACTTTGCGGTCAATCATGGAGGTCAACGAAACCCTTATTTTTTGAGTAACTTTGATCTTATGATCTCCAAACTTGGTGGGTATATAGGGTGTGGTATGGCGCTCAGCTGATTAGTTTTTGGTGTCGATCGGCCTTGACCTTCAAGGTCATTTTGAAGGTCATTCATTTGTTTGTGGTTAATCATTTTTTTTCACGTTTAGATCACTCTGTAGACCACAGTTATTATTGGAAACTCCTGTAACTTCGCATATCAGAGTCCTATAGAGATACCCTTCAGCACACAAAATTTTGAAGGTCAAGGTCAAAGGTCAAGGTCACTTTGTGGTCAATCATGGAGGTCGACGAAACACTAATTTTTTGAGTAACTTTGATCGGATCATCTCCAAACTTCATGGGAATCTAGTATATGGTCCGGCGCTCAGCTGATTAGTTTTTGGTGGCGATCGGCCTTGACCTTCATGGTTAGCGCTGGAGGTCGAAAATTATTGACCCCAAGGTCAAATTTTGAAATCGTAGGTACCATATCGAGTAATACCTCATATGAATGCCCTTGATGAGTGCTTCCCAGATCTGTAAACAGTTTGACGCTATGACGTCATTTGATGACGTCATGACGAAAAAACGGAATTTTCATGAAAAAATTATTTCCTCAGTTCTCATCAAAATCTTTCAATATTTCATGTGCATTGGTCATGAAGACATACTATTCACCATACGAAATTATTAAGGTCAAGGTCAAATGGCAAGATACGGTTCACCCTGTGGGTGACATATGTTCATTTGTTATCTTGCCAAAACGAAGTTTTTGCAAGATGTATCAGTCAGCTTGTATGTTTGTCTGTTTGTCTGTTTGTTTGTTAGTTTTTTTGTTTGTGGTTAATCATTTTTTTTTCACGTTTAGATCACTCTGTAGACCACAGTTATTATTGGAAACTCCTGTAACTTCGCATATCAGAGTCCTATAGAGATACCCTTCAGCACACAAAATTTTGAAGGTCAAGGTCAAAGGTCAAGGTCACTTTGCGGTCAATCATGGAGGTCAACGAAACCCTTATTTTTTGAGTAACTTTGATCTTATGATCTCCAAACTTGGTGGGTATATAGGGTGTGGTATGGCGCTCAGCTGATTAGTTTTTGGTGGCGATCGGCCTTGACCTTCAAGGTCATTTTGAAGGTCATTCAATTTTGACCAAAAGGTAAAATTTTCAAGTTTCAGTTACCATATCGAGTAGTACCTCAAATTGAAGCCCTTGTTGAGTGCTTTCCAAACATATAACTAGTTTGACAATGTGACGTCATTTGACGGCGTTATGACGAAAAAACTGCACTTTTCATGTATATTGTATTGCTTTAGTTCGCATTGTTTAGGTCACTCTGTAGAGCACAGTTATTATTGGAAACTCCTGTAACTTCGCATATCAGAGTCTTTTAGAGATACCCTTCAGCACACAAAATTTTGAAGGTCAAGGTCAAAGGTCAAGGTCACTTTGTGGTCAATCATGGAGGTCGACGAAACCCTTATTTTTTGAGTAACTTTGATCGGATCGTCTCCAAACTTCATGGGAATCTAGTATATGGTCCGGCGCTCAGCTGATTAGTTTTTGGTGGCGATCGGCCTTGACCTTCATGGTTAGCGCTGGAGGTCGAAAATTATTGACCCCAAGGTCAAATTTTGAAATCGTAGGTACCATATCGAGTAATACCTCATATGAATGCCCTTGATGAGTGCTTCCCAGATCTGTAAACAGTTTGACGCTATGACGTCATTTGATGACGTCATGACGAAAAAACGGAATTTTCATGAAAAAATTATTTCCTCAGTTCTCATCAAAATCTTTCAATATTTCATGTGCGTTGGTCATGAAGACATACTATTCACCATACGAAATTATTAAGGTCAAGGTCAAAGGTCAAGGCCACTTGGCAAGATACGGTTCACCCTGTGGGTGACATATGTTTATTATCTTGCCAAAACGAAGTTTTTGCAAGATGTATTAGTCAGCTTGTATGTTTGTTATCTTGCCAAAACGAAGTTTTTGCAAGATGTATTAGTCAGCTTGTATGTTTGTTTTTTTGTTTGTTTTTTTTTTTGTTTTTTTGTTTGTGGTTAATCATTTTTTTTCCACGTTTAGATCACTCTGTAGACCACAGTTATTATTGGAAACTCCTGTAACTTCGCATATCAGAGTCCTATAGAGATACCCTTCAGCACACAAAATTTTGAAGGTCAAGGTCAAAGGTCAAGGTCACTTTGTGGTCAATCATGGAGGTCGACGAAACCCTTATTTTTTGAGTAACTTTGATCGGATCGTCTCCAAACTTCATGGGAATCTAGTATATGGTCCGGCGCTCAGCTGATTAGTTTTTGGTGGCGATCGGCCTTGACCTTCATGGTTAGCGCTGGAGGTCGAAAATTATTGACCCCAAGGTCAAATGTTGAAACCCTTATTTTTTGAGTAACTTTGATCGAATCGTCTCCAAACTTCATGGGAATCTAGTATATGGTCCGGCGCTCAGCTGATTAGTTTTTGGTGGCGATCGACCTTGACCTTCATGGTTAGCGCTGGAGGTCGAAAATTATTGACCCCAAGGTCAAATGTTGAAATCGTAGGTACCATATCTTCGCATATCTTCGCATGTAACTTCGCATATCAGAGTCCTATAGAGATACCCTTCAGCACACAAAATTTTGAAGGTCAAGGTCAAAGGTCAAGGTCACTTTGTGGTCAATCATTGAGGTCGACGAAACCCTTATTTTTTGAGTAACTTTCATCGGATCGTCTCCAAACTTCATGGGAATCTAGTATATGGTCCGGCGCTCAGCTGATTAGTTTTTGGTGGCGATCGGCCTTGACCTTCATGGTTAGCGCTGGAGGTCGAAAATTATTGACCCCAAGGTCAAATTACGAAACCCTTATTTTTTGAGTAACTTTGATCTTATGATCTCCAAACTTGGTGGGTATATAGGGTGTGGTATGGCGCTCAGTTGATTAGTTTTTGGTGTCGATCGGCCTTGACCTTCAAGGTCATTTTGAAGGTCATTCAATTTTGACCAAAAGGTAAAATTTTCAAGTTTCAGTTACCATATCGAGTAATACCTCATATGAATGCCCTTGATGAGTGCTTCCCAGATCTGTAAACAGTTTGACGCTATGACGTCATTTGATGACGTCATGACGAAAAAACGGAATTTTCATGAAAAAATTATTTCCTCAGTTCTCATCAAAATCTTTCAATATTTCATGTGCGTTGGTCATGAAGACATACTATTCACCATACGAAATTATTAAGGTCAAGGTCAAAGGTCAAGGTCACTTTGCGGTCAATCATGGAGGTCAAGGTCACTTGGCAAGATACGGTTCACCCTGTGGGTGACATATGTTCATTTTTTTGTTTGTTTTTTTGTTTTTTTGTTTGTGGTTAATCATTTTTTTTCACGTTTAGATCACTCTGTAGACCACAGTTATTATTGGAAACTCCTGTAACTTCGCATATCAGAGTCCTATAGAGATACCCTTCAGCACACAAAATTTTGAAGGTCAAGGTCAAAGGTCAAGGTCACTTTGTGGTCAATCATGGAGGTCGACGAAACCCTTATTTTTTGAGTAACTTTGATCGGATCGTCTCCAAACTTCATGGGAATCTAGTATATGGTCCGGCGCTCAGCTGATTAGTTTTTGGTGGCGATCGGCCTTGACCCTCATGGTTAGCGCTGGAGGTCGAAAATTATTGACCCCAAGGTCAAATGTTGAAACCCTTATTTTTTGAGTAACTTTGATCGGATCGTCTCCAAACTTCATGGGAATCTAGTATATGGTCCGGCGCTCAGCTGATTAGTTTTTGGTGGCGATCGGCCTTGACCTTCATGGTTAGCGCTGGAGGTCGAAAATTATTGACCCCAAGGTCAAATGTTGAAATCGTAGGTACCATATCTTCGCATATCTTCGCATGTAACCGCATATCAGAGTCCTATAGAGATACCCTTCAGCACACAAAATTTTGAAGGTCAAGGTCAAAGGTCAAGGTCACTTTGTGGTCAATCATGGAGGTCGACGAAACCCTTATTTTTTGAGTAACTTTGATCGGATCGTCTCCAAACTTCATGGGAATCTAGTATATGGTCCGGCGCTCAGCTGATTAGTTTTTGGTGGCGATCGGCCTTGACCTTCATGGTTAGCGCTGGAGGTCGAAAATTATTGACCCCAAGGTCAAATTTTGAAATCGTAGGTACCATATCGAGTAATACCTCATATGAATGCGCTTGATGAGTGCTTCCCAGATCTGTAAACAGTTTGACGCTATGACGTCATTTGATGACGTCATGACGAAAAAACGGAATTTTCATGAAAAAATTATTTCCTCAGTTCTCATCAAAATCTTTCAATATTTCATGTGCGTTGGTCATGAAGACATACTATTCACCATACGAAATTATTAAGGTCAAGGTCAAATGGCAAGATACGGTTCACCCTGTGGGTGACATATGTTCATTTTGTTTTTTTGTTTGTGGTTAATCATTTTTTTTTCATGTTTAGATCACTCTGTAGACCACAGTTATTATTGGAAACTCCTGTAACTTCGCATATCAGAGTCCTATAGAGATACCCTTCAGCACACAAAATTTTGAAGGTCAAGGTCAAAGGTCAAGGTCACTTTGCGGTCAATCATGGAGGTCAACGAAACCCTTATTTTTTGAGTAACTTTGATCTTATGATCTCCAAACTTGGTGGGTATATAGGGTGTGGTATGGCGCTCAGCTGATTAGTTTTTGGTGTCGATCGGCCTTGACCTTCAAGGTCATTTTGAAGGTCATTCAATTTTGACCAAAAGGTAAAATTTTCAAGTTTCAGTTACCATATCGAGTAGTACCTCAAATTGAAGCCCTTGTTGAGTGCTTTCCAAACATATAACTAGTTTGACAATGTGACGTCATTTGACGGCGTTATGACGAAAAAACTGCACTTTTCATGTATATTGTATTGCTTTAGTTCGCATTGTTTAGGTCACTCTGTAGAGCACAGTTCCCTTTGGAAACTCTTGTAAGTTCGCATATCAGAGTCTTTTAGAGATACCCTTTAGCACACAAAATTATGAAGGTCAAAGGTCAAGGTCACTTTGCGGCCAATCATGGAGGTCGACGAAACACTAATTTTTTGAGTAACTTTGATCGGATCGTCTCCAAACTTCATGGGAATCTAGTATATGGTCCGGCGCTCAGCTGATTAGTTTTTGGTGGCGATCGGCCTTGACCTTCATGGTTAGCGCTGGAGGTCGAAAATTATTGACCCCAAGGTCAAATTTTGAAATCGTAGGTACCATATCGAGTAATACCTCATATGAATGCCCTTGATGAGTGCTTCCCAGATCTGTAAACAGTTTGACGCTATGACGTCATTTGATGACGTCATGATGAAAAAACGGAATTTTCATGAAAAAATTATTTCCTCAGTTCTCATCAAAATCTTTCAATATTTCATGTGCGTTGGTCATGAAGACATACTATTCACCATACGAAATTATTAAGGTCAAGGTCAAATGGCAAGATACGGTTCACCCTGTGGGTGACATATGTTCATTTGTTTGTTTTTTTGTTTGTGGTTAATCATTTTTTTTTCACGTTTAGATCACTCTGTAGACCACAGTTATTATTGGAAACTCCTGTAACTTCGCATATCAGAGTCCTATAGAGATACCCTTCAGCACACAAAATTTTGAAGGTCAAGGTCAAAGGTCAAGGTCACTTTGTGGTCAATCATGGAGGTCGACGAAACACTAATTTTTTGAGTAACTTTGATCGGATCGTCTCCAAACTTCATGGGAATCTAGTATATGGTCCGGCGCTCAGCTGATTAGTTTTTGGTGGCGATCGGCCTTGACCTTCATGGTTAGCGCTGGAGGTCGAAAATTATTGACCCCAAGGTCAAATTTTGAAATCGTAGGTACCATATCGAGTAATACCTCATATGAATGCCCTTGATGAGTGCTTCCCAGATCTGTAAACAGTTTGACGCTATGACGTCATTTGATGACGTCATGACGAAAAAACGGAATTTTCACATTTTGGCAAGATACGGTTCACCCTGTGGGTGACATATGTTCATTTCACGTTTAGATCACTCTGTAGACCACAGTTATTATTGGAAACTCCTGTAACTTCGCATATCAGAGTCCTATAGAGATACCCTTCAGCACACAAAATTTTGAAGGTCAAGGTCAAAGGTCAAGGTCACTTTGTGGTCAATCATGGAAGTCGACGAAACACTAATTTTTTGAGTAACTTTGATCGGATCGTCTCCAAACTTCATGGGAATCTAGTATATGGTCCGGCGCTCAGCTGATTAGTTTTTGGTGGCGATCGGCCTTGACCTTCATGGTTAGCGCTGGAGGTCGAAAATTATTGACCCCAAGGTCAAATTTTGAAATCGTAGGTACCATATCGAGTAATACCTCATATGAATGCCCTTGATGAGTGCTTCCCAGATCTGTAAACAGTTTGACGCTGTGACGTCATTTGATGACGTCATGACGAAAAAACGGAATTTTCATGAAAAAATTATTTCCTCAGTTCTCATCAAAATCTTTCAATATTTCATGTGCGTTGGTCATGAAGACATACTATTCACCATACGAAATTATTAAGGTCAAGGTCAAAGGTCAAGGTCACTTTGCGAAGTGAAGCTTTAGACATTTATAGGTCAAGGTCAAGCTTTAGACATTATATAAATGACGTCATTTGGTGACGTTATAAGGCAAACACGTATTTTTCAAGGTCACTCTAGAACGATTATCATCGGAATATCTCGTGGGCAGACATTCCTCAAAGAGTCGCTTCTAGTGGATAGCAGTTCTGTTCACCTCAGTGTGACCTGAAGCAAGTCACTCATGTTCACATTTTGGCAAGATACGGTTCACCCTGTGGGTGACATATTTTATATTTTTGCTGTCTGTCTGTCTGTCCGTCCATCCGTCTGGTTGTCCCACCTGTGGTTTTCCAGAATTTTTCCCCTTACCCTCTAACATATTGAACTGAAACCTGATACATGGCTTTATTATGATAAGTTACAAATCAAGTTCGAGTTTCAGGGCGTTTCAGGATTAAAAAAAAATTATTCTGAAGTGATTCTTCAAAATTGAGGAAAGATGGGAACAAAAAGCCGAAAGAGGAGACAACACGATAATTCACAAAGTTGTAGACGAGGTATGACTAAACTAGGTGGACAAGTTGGTTCGGTGACGAGAACAAGCAGATTCGATTTTGGTTCAGGTCGGAATCCAGATCCAACCTATCAGTGGATACAAAACTTAAACTGTTCAACATGGCCGCGGTATGCACTCCACCTAGTGTCGTTCTAGTTTCCCTCGCCAGATGAGAGGGTATTACATTTGGGTTTGTTACTTGCGAAAATCGAAGATTTTTCAAGTATATTGGTTGGTCTTGTGCGTTATTACCTCCGCCACCAAAGGTGGATGGAGGTTATGTTTTCACCCTTGTCTGTTCGTTTGTCTGTCTGTCCGTTTGTGATCAAAATATCTCCAAGAGTTGAGGACGGATTCGGACGAAATTTGGCAGAGATGTAGCGTATGTCACAAGGACGAAATGATTAGGTTTTGGTGAAGATCCGGATTAGGATCCGGCTACTAGAATTTTTAAAGTGATTCTTCACCATTGAGAGATAGGGCCAAACACGATACATAGCAGGATATCTCAAAAAGTTGTGGACGGATTCGAACGAAACTTGGTGGACCGGTTGTGTGTGTGACAAGGAAGAATCGATTCGATTTTGGTGAAGATCGGATTCTGGATTCGGATATGAGAATTACTTAAAATTTAAAGTGATTTTTCACCGTTGGGAGATTGGGCCAAAAACCATACATGGCGGGATATCTCAAAAAAGGTATGGATGGATTTGGACGAAACTTGTTGGACAGGTTGTGTGTTTGACAAGGAAGAATCCATTCAGTTTTGGTGAAGATCCGGATCCGGATCCAGCTAGAAGAATTTTTTAAGTGAATCTTCACCATTGAGTGATATGGCCAACCAGGCGGAGGTGTGCTCTCTACTGAGTGCCGTGCTCGTTCTGTCTGTTTGTCTGTATGTCAGTCGCCTACAGGTCACAATTTTCAACCAATCTTCACGAAACCTCACCAAGTGGTAGAGTTGGTCTTAAGCAAGAAGCCTATTGTTTTTGGGGTCAAAAGGTCAATAGGTAAACATAGGACAAAGGTCACCAACTTTGTCAAATTTCTAAATTCCTCAATTTTCATCCGATTGACTTGAAATTTTAAGAGGGTTTGTATATCTGGACACTGAATTCAACCACCAAGTGTTTTTGAGGTCATCATAGGCCAAAAGGTCAACATAGGCCCAATTTCTAAAATCCTCAATTTTTATCTGATTGACTTGAAATTTTGAGAGAATTTGCATATATGGTCATTTAATTCAACCACTGACTATTTATGAGGTCAACATCGGCCAAAAGGTCAACATAGGCCCAATTTCTAAAATCCTCAATTTTCATCTGATTTACTTGAAATTTTAAGAGGATTTGCATACCAGGTCACTGAATTAATTCAACCACCAATTATTTTTGAGGTCATCATAGGCAAACTTATTTTAGAGATTTTGCAAGTATCGTGCTATGCACAACATATTTCTTTTTTGTTTGCTTGTCCGCACAAAACCTGAGTATGTATATTAATTGCATTAGACCTTTTAGAACCCTCCATTTACAACCCCGAAGACACTTTCAAACCTTTACAACCATGAGACCCATTAGGACCACAAATACCCTAAAGACCATGATAACCCACAAATACCCGAAAACCCTCAAAACCTTTAGGCCCCTGAGACTCCCCAAGACCCCACAAGACACCTAAAACACTTTGGAGCCTTCAGAACCGTAAGAGCCTTTGAGACCCCTTAGAGGCTTAGACCTTTCTGGCTCTTTATAACCCAAAGACCATGTAGGACCCCAAATGACCTTTCAAACTCTAAGACCTTTTAAGACCCTTTATAACCTTATCACCCTTTAAGACCCAGAGGATCCAAAAAAACACTGAAGACACAGAGGATCCCTGAGACCTTTAAATACCCTGAAGACCAGAAAGACCCAAAATACCCTTGAAGACCCTAAATCCCAAAACACCCAGAGGAACCAAAATACCCCAAAGATCCTTAAATAATCTTAAAGACCCAAAAAGACCTTTAACATCCAAACGACTCCAAAGGTTCTAAAATACCCCAAATACCCTAAAAGACCCAAAATATCCTGAAGACCCTTAAAGACCCCAAAGACCCAGAGAAACCTGAAGACCCAAAGAACCCAAAGACCCAAAATACCCTAAAAAAAACCCCCAAATACCCAAAATACCAAGAGACACAAAAGACCCAAAGGGGACTCCCAGGACCCAAAGGACAAAACCACACACGTCCTGGCAAGGGTCTGCAATCTCTGATTGCTCTTTCTTGTTGATTCTTGTTTTTGATTTCTGGTTTTTGGTGTAATGATTGGGTTTAACTTTGGTCTTGATTTATTGTTTCTCCTTTCTTTTGATTTTTCTTAACCTTTTTTAATAAGTAAAAAAAAGCTTCAGCTATATATAGCAACCTCGGTCGGAGTACGAGACATCAACCCCCCAGACTCAGATAGGACACTAAACCATTACGTCATCATGCCTGGTTGTATTAACACACCAGGTCTTTATAATTTATCTCATGTTGGACTTCTTTGATCTCAACTTCATCCACGTTGTATGTTCTTCCAATGTTCTGGATTTTTCATTTATTACCATTAAATAGTAACCGCCAGACATTCAAACAAACCTTTGCTTTATCCAGGTGTGTGTTCCATTACCAATCAGCTTGTAGATCGCTCGCCAAGTGGCTTAAGCACTCAAGCAATCACTCCATTCGAAACGTTCGGTAAGGAACGGCTGGCTTGGCAAGCGATAGCAAGCTGCTTGGTAACTGAACACCTCGCAGGTCTTCCAGAAGAGGTTTGCACTGTTCTTGGCACTAATTGGACAAATGATTTCAGCGTCATCGGCAAACATGTAAACAGTTACCATAGTGATGGCAGGTCATTAATATACAGGTCCGATTACACTCCCCTTTGTGAGTGTGAGTGCACCCCATAGAACCGATCAGGACGGAAAAGAACAGTAGGAACTGTAGGAGAGGGGGAAGCACCAATAGTACGGTATGTACCGTATGCTAATAGTAATAGGGATACAGATACAGTATATTTAAATTAGCTTCTTCAGATGGAAGCGATGCAAACCTCGGGTGAAAGGATTAAATATGACGTCACCCCACCGTTCCGAAACAACCTGACTATTAAATAATAAGAAGCTGCGGTAATTCCATGGAGGAAGGAGACGTTTTTGGGCGGTGCTTGCTGACAGTAATGACGTTTGTGGGCGGTGCCTACTGATAGCAACGACGTTTGTGGGCGGTGCTTACAGACAGCAGCTACGTTAAGGAAGACCCGGTTTCGAAAGTGAGTCGAGAGGTTCGTGCTTGTAAGTGTATTTTATCCATTGATTGTCGAATGGTGTTGACGTTTTCGGTATCGATGTGCGCTGCTCCTGTATATACACAGTCGATCAAAGGTAAATACGCTAATTCGTTGTGTGTAGTACGTATGAACCTCAGTATAGAATGGAAAATGCCTTGGCGGATCTGCACCGAATTTTGCAGGTACACGTGCTCGGGGTATGTAGTATGTACACCTGTTAGACGGTCTTGGACATATTTAAAATCGCCGCAATTATCCTTTGAGGGTGGGGAGGTGAATATTAGTCTAGGTCTTGTGGGTGCAGAGGGACGACACATACATGTCTTTGTACATACTGTGATGTTGATTGTTATATTTAGGGGGAGGGGAGGGGGCGCATTCGGGCACTCAAAAAACAACATATATATATATATATATATACAGTCACGTGAAAAAGTAAGTACACCCCATGTAAAGTTTTGACTTTTTCAACATATATCAACATACAGCTATTTGATCTTCATTTCAACAATACTGACAGATAAAGGTGATATAATATGACAAATATCATGAAACATTTACATTTTGTAGTCCATTGTATAATTTAAATAAACATAAATGCAAATTTCGCATGTGGAAAAAGTAAGTACACCCTTGGCTCTAATAGGTGGTATTGCCCCCTTTGGCAGAAACAACCTCAAGTAGGCGTTTCTTATAACTGTCCACCAGTCTCTGACATCGAATGGGAGAAATTTTTGCCCACTCCTCCATGCAGAATTCTTTCAGCTGTGCGATGTTTGAGGGGTTTCTGCATGCACAGCTCGTTTCAAATCCCCCCAAAACATTTCGATGGGATTTAGATCCGGGCTTTGACTTGGCCATTCCAGAACCCTCCATTTCTTTCTTTTCAGCCATTCCTTGGTAGATTTACTGGTATGTTTAGGGTCATTGTCATGTTGCAAGGTCCACCTTCGGTTGAGCTTCAACTTTCCGACAGATGGCCTCACATTATCCTCAAGCACCCTCTGGTACAATGAAGAATTCATCATGGATTCTACGATGGTGAGCTGCCCAGGCCCTGATGCAGCAAAGCTGCCCCAAACCATAATATTTCCACCACCATGCTTTACAGTTGGTATCAGGTTCTTGTGGTCAAATGCTGTCTTTGGTTTTCGACAAACATGTCTTCTGGTACTGTGGCCAAATAGCTCTACCTTTGACTCATCTGTCCAGAGCACATTGTTCCAGAAGTGCTGGTCTTTGCCTAGGTGTTCATTAGCAAACTTTAGTTTCTTTGATGATGATCATTTGAACCCTGATGTTCTTTCTGGACAGCAAAGGTTTCCTCCTGGCACACCTCCCATGTAGATCAAATTTGTGCAGCCTCTTTCCAATGGTAGACTCGTGCACTTTGACATCAACAGTGGCAAGAGCTACCTGTAGATCCCGTGATGACATTCTGGGGTTCTTAGAGACTTCTTTCAGCATCTTGCGGTCTGCTCTCGGGCTGAACTTGCTGGGGTGGCCTGGCCTGAACAAGTTGGCAGTTGTTTGGAATCTTCTCCACTTGTAGATGATCTTCCGGACAGTCGAATGATTGATTTCAAATTGTTTGGAGATCTTTTTAAATCCCTTCCCAGACTCATAGGCATCTATAACCTTCTTTCTGAAGGCCTCAGAAAGCTCTTTTGATCTAGGCATGGTGACGCTGCATTCTTCAACAACAAAGAGCAAACCAAACTTAGTCTGAGGTTTAAATAAGACAGGTTCCTCCAAGATCCTCTCTGACGATGTTCTAATCATTTGCACCTGAGCTGGTGCACCTGATTCTAATTTTAGGTATTTGAAGTAGTGATAAATGTCGGGGTGTACTTACTTTTTTCACATGCGAAATTTGCATTTATGTTTATTTAAATTATACAATGGACTACAAAATGTAAATGTTTCATGATATTTGTTATATTATATCACCTTTATCTATCAATATTGTTGAAATGAAGATCAAATAGCTGTATGTTGAAATATGTTGAAAAAGTCTAAACTTTACATGGGGTGTACTTTCTTTTTCACGTGAACATATATATATATATATATATATATATATATATATATATATATATATATATATATATATATATATATATATATATTGTTGTGGATATGAGAATGTTTTTTTATTTTATTGTTGTGGTAAAATGTTGTTGTAAAAGGTTGTTGTAAAATATCACCCCTCCTCCCTCCGTTTGTGGTTGTATAAAGGTCAAAGGGCGTTCCCGTAGTTAGTCCATAAAACATACATGCAGGACACGATATATCTTTTTTTGACAGTTATATCCTTATTATGTGTATTAGCGTAAGGCTGTGTCTTCCATTAATTGAAATACTCCATTGCACCAGTGAAAGAGAATAGATCCCCTTTCCTTCCCATCCCCAAAAATCTCCATTTCATATTACATCCCCTCTCGTCATTGCCGAGCCTCGATTGCCCATATTACCTCCCCTCCAATAACCGCCATTGACCACGAGGCTCGAGTCGGGGAAGAAAGGCGTGTCTCCACCTCGTCATAGAGGGGAGGAGTGAGCCAGCCCCACTCGACCAACCATGAGCCAGGGGTTTGGCTAGAGAGGGCGGAGGAAGAGCGATCGGGGAGGTTCGAAAAGGTTGAGGGGCGGGGGCCTATATAACCCAAGGCAGGGCGTGTCCAAGATGAGATGCACTTTGAGTTGAGACAAGGAGGGACGAAACAAAGAGCTGGGTCATCAGAGCAAGAGCGCATGAGGAGATGGGAAGAGAGAAGGCTTGAGACCAACAGAGGTGATGAGTGCACAGCACAAGAGGGTTGCCTGACGCGAGAGATCGTGCCTTGCCTGAGAGGAAATCCCATCATTACTGAGAGAGCGAGAGGGTCGTGGCGTCGACGCAACCACGTTGGTTCCAGCGGTTGTCGTGTTCGCTTTAAACCACGACGCGAGGTCGGAACGGAACCTCGACGGCTGAACGAGCCGAACCGGCTGCCTTTGCCAGCTGAACGGACCACCTCCTGTCATTCCCCGCGTGAGTCAGTGTTTTTGTTTGTTCTGTCCTGGGAATAAGTTAAGTCTGTATAACTATAAGCTAGTATTTGCACTGTGTCACCTGCGTCTTATGTGTTGTAAATAAACCTTGATTGCTCCGTTTTGCTTGTGTAAATAATAAATCCCATTACTCGTCTGTACGTCTTCTCGTTTTATTCCTTTTTCCTCTTTGCATTCGTCGCCTTTGTCTTTTCCCTCTTGACTAGCTGTGGTGCGACCCGGCCAACGTTTGGGTGGAATCGGGTGAGTCGGGGATCCTGTTAGGTCGCGGTTAAATACCAAACCGCTCGGTAACTAACATCCTAAACCGCGATCTGTAACAATATATATATATATATATATATATATATATATATATATATATATATATATATATATATATATATATATATATATATATATATGTTGGATTTGAGACTTAGAACTTGGGACTCAGAAGACTCAGAGAAAGGAGCAACGGATATATTTATTAGAACTCGTTTACACAAGCTTGCGGACAGCAAGATGTCGCAGGAGGTTCACATGAAATGACCAACACTACAACAAGATGCTCTGAAATAATTCGATTAAAACTTGCTTTATATAAGGAATATCGGGTGTGGTTTTAGCTCACAAGATACAGAGACAGAATGGGCTCATTGGTCCTCCCACCACAGTCCCCATCCTGTTGTTCAGTTAGTTAGAGGAAGCTCATCCAAGGCCACTCATGGGTTAGCTCAGATAAGGAGATGGTCAGCCCATATGTGGCAACATGTTTACAACTTTCTGTATAGAGACCTTGGTTGGGAAAGTACAAAGGGAGTGGGCACTCATAAATGTGTCAGCCCACAGGATATTGGCAAAGTTATGAAGGAGGCTGAGAGATAGCAGCTGCAACCAAGGCCAGGAAGGGGAACAAGAGATTATGCCAACACAGGGCAAGAGCTCACAAGCACAGAACTCCTTATTAGGGTATTACACATCCTCAATGCACAAGAGAGGACTAAGTATCTTAAAAGAATACAGCAATCAGTCAAAACAAAACATATAATTGGTTATACTTGGTAATTGGTAAAGCAGTAACAAAATACAAAGGGGGAGGGGAATAATAGCTCTCCACATATATATATATATATATATATATATATATATATATATATATATATATATATATATATATATATATACAATATATATATATACAATATATATATATACAGTATATATATATACATATATATATATATATATATATATATATTATATATATATATATATATATATATATATATATATATTGTTACGGATCTCAGAGACGGCACTCCCCTTAGCAAGGGGGGGTTAATCCCCTTGGCCTGTTAAGCTGGCCGTCTCTGGTCCTGGTACTTGTAACGCTCTTTTGCGGGGTGGAATTGATGAGGGTTATTGGTCAAGGTGTTCTCCCGAATACCTTTACCAATCCCTCCGCAAAACAGGGAGACAAGTACCGCTCGAACCACGGACAAGATGGTATTTGCCGAGCGGTTTAGCAATCCGCGGCTCGAGCCATTAACAGAAGACTAACCCGATTCCGAGCGTTGGGCAAATCGTGTCACAGGTACTCAATGGGAAGAAGGGACGAAAGCGATCGGATGAGAGGAAGCCAAAGAACCAAAAAGGGTAAAGGAAGAACACAGGTTTATTGACTATCTACAAGAAATGAAGAAGAAACGAAAGGTGAGACTGTACAGGAAGAGGAAGAAGCAGATACACAGGGCAAACCTCAAAACAATCTTATATTATTCCCCAGGACAACAAACAGGACAGACAACAGACTTACACGACAAGGGAATAGCAGGCAGGAATCGCTGGACGAAGGAGAAGGGTCCGTGCAGGTGAGAGGGTAGGACGGTCCGGGCCGGTGTGCAGCGTCGAAGGTGGCTCCAGTCCACACTACGGGCTCGAGGCGAACAGCCAGCGGCAGCTCCACGTATTCGTTTTCACACACACGGTCGGACAATGTCAATTGACTATTGTATTGTGTTGGTGTTGGGCTAGCGGCTAGGGTGCCAGCTTAGGATCCTAGGATCCTGGGTTCGAATCCCGGTCGATCGCTGAATTAACGCCAGGGGGGTTGACTCAGCCTGTCATCCTTCCGAGGTCGGCTAATTGAGTACCAGTTCACTGGTAATTCCCTGCTTGTCGTAAAAGGCGACAAAAAGGGTTGGCGGCAGGAAGGGCATCCGGCCGTAAAACATTGCTTCAAAAAGGGGACCGAAAAACAACAACAACCACGGTCCCCGAAAAAGGCCAACCCCCGCTTGCGGGGAAAAATGGCCTCTAAAGGTGGTTTTTAAAAATTATTATTGTGGTCGCCATCACGGACCCACTCTTCTGCCTCACGATCCAGCGGTATACTCCCCTGGTACCTCCCTCATCTGCCGGATCACGTCTCTCTCTCGTGCCTTCTCACCGACTCTTGATCACGTCTCTCTTTGCCTTCCTCACCGACTCTCTTATTCAGGTTGCACCTTCTCACCCAACTCGTACCTTCTCTGTAAAAAGGCTTCGCGCCCGCACTTATAATGCGCGTGTTGCAAATCAATGTGCGCTTCATGGAGCCACGCCCGCGATGGTACCTCACCAGCCTTGGTTGGTCGGTAGGGGCTCGCTGACTCCGCCCCGGGTGGTGCGTCGGCGTGCCACGCCCGTGATCTGGCGGCTCCGCCCCCTTCTTCCCCGAGATGAAGCACATGGGCAATGGCGTCTTGTGGCGAGATAGAAAACCACTCGCACCGCTTTTGAAGGGAACTTTGGAGCCTACTCTTATTTCATTAATGCAACGCAGATTCAACGACTGGGAACAGATCCTTAACTGAAACAGATAATAATGAAATAACTACGAAGAGGTCCTATGGTTCGCTTCGTGTTGTTCATGGACTAACTAGGGTGCGATCTTTAACAAGCCAATTTGATGGGGATATTTACAGGGGACATTTATAAGGGGTGCATTTACTAAAATTTACTAGTGAAGGTTCTAAAAACCGTAACGCAGCACCCGTTTTTCCTCTAGGGTTGTCTCGACCTGAACTAACTTTACTTAATGTGACACTCAGGTGTAGTAGCCCTCTACTATTAACCTTACCCTGAGTGCGACGGTTTTAAAACAATTAAGTGTATTAGTACTTGTATTAGTGTGGAAAAAACACTTTTTGCACTTGTGATAGTGTTGAAAAACCACTTTTCGCACTTGTGTTAGTGTTGAAAAACCACTTTTCGCACTTGTGTTGGTGCAGGAAACCACTTTTGCACTTGTATTAGTGTGGAAAAACCACTTTTCGCACTTGTGATAGTGTTGAAAACCCACTTTTCGCTGCTGTCCCCCTGCTGCGTTGCATCCTACCTAACAGACTCACACCCACAGGATAACCGAACTGCGGAATGGTCTTTAAACTATACATAAAGCCGGTGGGGAGCATTATTTACAAAACACTATTTTGTATTTACACGGCAAACCCAGGACCTGTCATTTTGGGAGACAAAAAGAAAAGATCTGAAAAAGAGGAAGAGCATGCACTGCAGTGCACCGATACACCATACTCAAGTGCCCGGGGATGCACAATTGATATTGCAGTGCACCCTCGAGCACAAGAGCATCACAAAGCACCAAAGCACCATCAGCACCAATAAGCACCAGAAAAACACCAAAGCACCATCCAGTGCTCATTGCACACATTTCAAAAAAAAAAAAGCAAACAAACTGTTGACCGGTTCTTCTGGTTTCTGCTCCCCCTGCTCTGCTGGCCGATGTTTCTTCCTGGTGTTGTCCCTTCTTGTGGCTTGCTGCCTATTTGTAAGTAATAAAAAGGCACACAATGCGTCCATTTTTATTTAGGGCCCACAGGGGCCAACTATGGGTGGTCCACCTGTAGGGCAAAAGGGGCCACCTCACCGTGGTCCGCAAGCCAACTCTTCTCTGGCCATCATGGCTGGTCCCAGCAGAGGGGCCAGGCCCCAACACATGGGGTCCATAAGGGTGTGGTGCTTGGCCACAGAAGCGTGTGGTCCATATGGTGGTGCTAGGCCGCAAGTCGTGCGGTCCATAAGGTGGTGTATCGATCCAGGCAGGCTGTGCAGCGGCGGCTCGGGCACACAAGTGCGGCTACCTGCACACTCCCCCCCCCCCCCCCCCGGACCCAAAAGAACAACAAGCCGTGAGTGGGGAAGGAAAGGACACAGCAAGCATCGGAGCAAGGTCACAAGGGTACACATCAATACAAGGTAATGCAGAGGTGAGATGCGCATGGGAGCGAGCGGAGAAAGCTCGTCCCTATCGTACGTCACCCCCCCCCCCCCTGTCACCTACTCTACCCTTGCCCTTACCCCTTATTCACAAAACTCTACACATTTACAAATTCCGTCTCTACTGTCTCGTCTTCCCCATATCTCCCCTAATACCGAATTCGTTATCAATCCCTCTAACCAAATTTGCCATCAATCAATTCATCATCAATCCCTCATAAGGAGGAAGAGATGGAACAAACAAGCACAATATCACCCCCACGTCATGATGCGTCTCACATCCCCAAAACATTTGCAACAAAAAAACAAAACAACCATGGTGTGGAGTCATATCATCACCTCAGGTGAGTGGCTGCAGATGGTGCGAAGGGATTTCCATCCTAACTAATCCTAACTATCTTCTAAATGACTTTAACACTTTTACTCTACCCGGGGTCTTTCCCTGCCAAACCATTGGCCATCTTACACTATGTGGTTCTAAGAACCGAACTCCAATTGACCAAACTGTGGTGCTCATCAATTTGGGGTCTCACTCCCCCGATTCAACTCCCTGTTCCTTCGCACAATTTCCGGGCTGGGTCGTGTGGCTCACCAGCAGGTCTACTCGCCTGCACACCTCCGCCACTGTAGTTGCCTCCGAGCTTACCTGCTCCTTACCCTAACCTATCTACCTGGGGAAGGCCCTCTGGCGCTCTCCCCACTCGGTGCCCTCTCTGGCACTGGGCTACCCGGGTCCGTCCTCGGGCCCCCTGAACAACTCTACTGGCTCCCAGAGCCCACCTGCGGCCTCACCTGGCCGACATCCTAACAGTGGCGGAGTGCCCATTCAATTACACTCACTAACAGGCCACATGCCCCTGCCATTTCCACTTCACTAACGCACCCATCCAAACACCATTCTACCACACGCACCACAGATGCCAATATCCAACCACAATTTACCTATACCCTCTACCTACTCTTAAACTACCCTCCCTGGGTATTCGTGAAAGGGGTCCATCTTCCCCATCCACTCCTTTCGCACCAACCACTCCACTCCACATATTCCACACTACTCACTCCACACCATCCATTCCATACTCCATTCCATCCATACTCCATACCATCTATTCCGTTCAACCATTCTCCATTCACCTGTGCTTTGCTTGCACACCTGTGCCCACACACCTGGTGTCACCTGTACACCTGGTGGCACGTGCACCCGTCTTCCCTCCAGGACCATTTGCTCAATACAACTCACAATCGCACTTTTCACCATACGCTGCTCAATCACCTCCTTCACACACACTGCACCATTCACGAGCATTGCCTCTCAATTCCTCATTTCAATATGCTCACCAGCAAGAACTTCCATACGCAATGCCTCATTCAATAAACCACACCACAAACACACTGCATCATCTGATCTACCTGGTTTTCCCTCTAACTTAGTGCTTCCCGTCTTCCCTTATACTATTGCACATCCCACGTCATTAACATCCATCTAACCTATTCTACGTCCCCACTACAGGTACATATCGCTACTTAACTCTACAATTACCTATGGTCAGCTATTTCCCTATACAATTATCCAAACCCTCCCTGGCTTGGTTTTCACCGCCATAACCCCATAACTATTGCTCATGTGCCCGGGGATGGGAGGGATGGTGGATTTACCATCCCTCTACATCGGGCATCTCTCACTATCAATTTTGCCCATCCAATTTTTTTTCCAATCAAATTTGCCAATCAAATTGCCCATCAAATTTGCCAATCAACACTGCCAATCTTTTTTTTGCCAATCACTTCAGTGACGTCCTCAGTGACGAGGAAAGCTAGCTATAGTGGTGGCAGAATAACCACAGAAGATGAGTCAGGCAGTTGACCGTTTATTCCATCGTGTAGTGCTCAACTTCGCCAAAGGTGGCGCTATTCAAACCAACTGCAGCAGTGAGGAAGTATTGTTACGGATTCGGCACTTATTATTATTATTGCTGTTATTATTATTATTGTGGGTTCTAAGTATTATGGGTATTGTTGTTTAAGGGAAATGGTTATTGTGGTCAAAAGGTTAAAAGCGCTCATGGTAACAATGAGACAGGAAATCGGATCGTGACCCGGAAGAGAAAAAGAGCGAAGAAGAAGAAGACGTGAGGACAGTAAAAGACGTGCTTTGAAGCTCTGTACGGAGCGTGGTTGAGCGAACGTCGTGAGTGGACTTTGAGTCCTTGAAAGGAAGTTCGAGCGATAGGTGATATCGCCGGAGTATTGTAGAGCCTGTGTAGATGGGTATCGGCATTGAGATTCCGGAGAATCCTTGTCTAGAAGCTCTGGCTCGAGTGAGCGCCGTCCGCCATTTCACCCCGCGCTCTACCTTCATCGGAAAAGGTTTTTGTCGCGTCGGTTGGGCTTATCCTCTGGTGGTTTGCCGGGGACAGCTGTGCAATAAAGCGGCGTCTGAAGATTGCACTGCGGTTCGCTGATTGAACGGTGCAGGTGCACGTCTGGATTGCGTCTTTGGGAGTTCCCTTTCTACCACAAGTTTGCTGGGTGTTGGACCATGTGACTTCTGTGTCGCTTCGACCGTCTACGCCTCGATTGCTCTTGATCGGACATTGTTCCAACGATCGCCGGAGCGCATCAACTTCGCCTTGGAGGGTTATAGAGACATTGAGGAGGGCTCGGTTCCATTTCCTGGGAGTGCCGTGAGTTTGGTGTTACCATCTTAAGATATTGATTGTAGGGTTGATGGCCACCATTGTTGTATGGTTCTTTTTGTGTGCTTTTAATATACTATTTGTGCATTGACAACCAAGGGTGTGGTTTCCTTATTGATTTGGATTGTTTCCTTTGAGGAAACAATCCTTTGAGGCGTCAGGAAGGGCATCCGGCCATAAAAACATTGCCTCAAACAGGGAACCATGATTGTCATGGGGCCCGCAAGGCTAACCCCCGCCCTAGCGGGGAAAAATGGCCTTAAAACGATCATTCATTCCTTTGAGGGTTTCAGAGATGGTTTCATTAGTGATTGATTTCGACACGGAATAACATCTATATCTTTCTGCCGGGGTTCCTCTCGGGGTTCGGAGGTTACCGAGACCAGGAGATTGCAGAGGACTCTGTAACAGTATACCCCATCATTTTTCCCGGGGTGTTCCCAGCGGCCAAATTAGCCACTAACCCCACTAAAACCTGGCCAGTACAACCTTTTACCTCTGTGACAAATTTGGTCCAAATCAATTCAGAGGTTCAGGAGTGTATAGGTAACACACACACACAGACAGACAGACTGATTTACATTTATAGTTGTGGAAGATATAGTAGGATGGTCTTGTGACGTACCTCTGAGCACATAGTCCTCAAGAATAACACCTTGATCATTCCATAAACATGTCACTATAGAGTATGGACTAATCAAAACCTAATATGATATTTGCATGTTATTTTGATTTATTTGATTGCAAGACAACTTAAACACAACAGGGGGTAATTTGTGTTCCATGTACTCTAGGTAGCGCTGGGTTGATCGGATGGTCTCGAGGTATCCACACTCACCCCTGAGCGGTCTAACCTGGGTTTGAATCCCAACCCAGCTATAAACTCTCATACTGGTGTTTCACAAGCAAGGCGAGGCATCGGTGGGTGTGCGGACCCTCGGATGGATGTTGAACTGGGCATCCCGTCCCGTCTGCCAGTATTAGTTGGTGCATGTTGAAGATCTCATGGTGTCCTCTGTGAAGAGTCGGCGAGTTATGGCAGGCACCCTTGATAAATTCAAAATTTCAATCTGGACTGTGGGTAACAAGTGGTCTGGGGTTGTTTGAGGTTTATCTACGCCAGGTTATGCTGCTTGTTAGTGTAGTTGCTGTCTTGGCAGCAGCTTCTGCAATGCAAATAACTTGAACGTGTGGTTTGCATGTTTCGTGTGAACAGCCTTTCCTGGGACATGAATGGCAACCTACTGGTAGTGGTAAATGTGCTTCCTAACCCAACTCCCCTCCGCCAGCCCTCCATTTGTGCTTCCTGTTTTTTCAACCTTGTTTGGTGCATCTCTCTTCTAGAGCAAAAAGGTACATTGAAATGCACATAAAGCAAAAGTTGTTTTGTTTTGTAAATATACACTGTAAATGTTTTGCGTTTGCATTTCTAGAATTTCATGACCAACTTCTGTAATCTCATGAATAATCTAGAAGGCATTCGGTAAAGCGGTTACGTCTGCCAGGCTGAACAGTTTACATTTTGTATCCCACTGATGGGCCGGATCTGGATTCGGACCTGAACCTAAATGTAATCAGCTTGTTCTTGTCTCCTAACCAACTTTTCCACCAAGTTTAGTCATAACTCGTCCATAAGTTTTTTAAAACATCATGCTATACATCGTGTTTGGTCCTATATCTCAATGGTGAAGAAGATCTTCACCCAAATCAAATCAATATTGGACCTTGTGACACAACAACATGTCCACCAGGTTTTGCCATAATCCGTCCATGTAACTTTTTGAGATATCGTTTTAAATGTTGTTTTTGGCCCTATCTCTCAATTCACTGAAAAAATTCTCGTATCCGGATCCGGGTCTTCACCAAAATGTAAATATTACGTCCTTGTCACACACCAAACTTGTCCAGCAAATTTTGTCAGAATCCTTCTACAACTTTTTGAGATATCCAGCTCACAGACAACCAGACAGGGGTGAAAACATTACTTACATTCACCTTCAGTAGCGGAGGTAAATATATGATTACCTAAGATGGGAAGTACGTTTCATTGCATTTTGTGTGGTGGAAACTGAAAATTACCATAACGTGTTCCTTGTTGCAAGTGAATTGCACAACTGTTGTCAGTTCTACCTCCTATAGGTAGAACTTTCTACCTCCTATAGAACAGTTCTACCTCCTATAGGTATTGAAAAACAGATATGCGGGTGTCTTCTGATACCTCAGGGAGATGGATGCCCAATAACAACAGGAATTTTAAGACCATTGTCCCCGCTAGAGCGGGGGTTAACCTGAGATGGATGCCCCTGCCTTGCATAATCCCAGGTCACCTGTGGGCAAGGTGTAGTACCTGTCAGCCCCCCTTACCAGGGTAACGGTTCGCAGCCATGTGGTTTAAATGGCAGATGGCTCTGCACATCTGGTGGACGGGAGTCCAGTCGACTCCAACAGCACGGGCGGAAGAAGGTGAACTCCCCAACGGCCAGCAGAGGGACGGAGAGGAGTAGCGACCCTCCCCCCCCCCCTAGACCACACACTTACCGTGTGTACCAGCCAAAGAAAGGCAACATGATGGTTACGCCATCATTGCCCGAGGAGACTCGACATCATTCACAGGTAGTCCGTCACCCTGCTTGTGAAACATCAGGGTGACAGTTTTCTAGTTGAGTTGTGATTCAAACTTAGGCTACATAGCTAAGGAGGCGAGAGGGACATGTCCGTAGGCTACCCTGCCACCTTTTTGTGCCTCTGCCCCTGAAGGTGGCCGGAGGCATTATGTTTTCGGGTTGTCCATCCGTCCATATGTAGTACGTCCTTATGTACATCTCTCCGCACGGGCTAAACCTCGTTTTTCTCAGCAACCACATGTCCAATTTAGACCAAACTTTCAGGGTAGGAGTGACACCCATGTGGAATGTTTTTATGATAACTGTGACGTCATTGGTCACGTGGTATGGCATCCATCTTTGATTAAATGCAAATAATGAAAATATACGAGCATATTAGACCCGTCGCTTCACTGAAAGGAAAACCAATCTTTGCGTAATTGAAAAAAAAAGGTTGTTGTTTGGTGTTTAAAAAAAGACATCAAATGAAATAAATGGGGAAAAATAAAATAAGGACGTGTATAGGGGGAGTGTTAAAGGAATATTCATCACAGACATTTTAGATGCTGAATTGCAAATAATATACAACAACACACTAAGAGGAAGATCAAAATGAAAAAAATTCTCACCCTCCCCATCCCTCTCTTTTTTCCTTTAAATAAATTGTCTCGGGTACGTACAGTCGAGGCCAAAAATATTGGCACCCTTACACTTTTTTCAAATGGCACCATTTCTTCCAGAAAATTGTTGAAATTAAATAATCTTTTGGTATCCACATTTGTATTTCTTTGGTTTGCAGTGGAACAAAACAAAAAAGCTGAAGATTCTTAGATTATTCCACACAGAAATCCAAAAATGGCCCGGACAACATTATTGGCACCTTTTAGAAGTTGTTAGAAATAATTAGATTTCAAGCAGGTGATTCTCCTTTACTTTGGAATCGAACTCATCGATGGTGAGTTGCAGGTGCCTACAATATAAAAATCACTCATTGAACCAGTTTGAATAGAGAAAAGGAGTCATTCTGCTGTTTTGTGTCATTGTGTGCACAGCAATGAGCATGAAGAAAAGAAAGAAAACCCGAGAATTGTCTGAGGAGGTCAGACACAAGATTATAGCCAAGCATGGACAATCTCAAGGCTACAAGTCCATCTCCAGAGACCTTGATGTTCCTGTGTACACCGTACGCAATGTTATCAGGACGTTTAAGGCCCATGGCACTGTAGCCAACCTTCCTAGACGTGGCCACAAGAGAAAACTTGATCGAAGATTGCAGCGAAGGATTGTCCGAATGGTGGAGAAACCACCTCGATCAACTGCCAAACAGATTCAAGCTCACCTTCAGACAGAAGGTACGACAGTTTCAACTCGCACCATCTGTCGCCAACTCGATGAAAGGGGGTTCTATGGTAGGAGACCCAGGAGGACCCCACTGCTGAGAGAGAGAGACATAAGAAAGCCCGACTGGAGTTTTCCAAAACACACCTGAACATGCCAAAATCCTTTTGGGAGAATGTCCTATGGACAGATGAGACCAAATTAGAGCTTTTTTTTTGGTTAAGCACATCATCTCTATGTTTACAGAAAACAAAATGAAGCCTACAAAGAAAAGAACACCTTCTCTACAGTCAAACATGGAGTAGGTTCAGTGATGTTTTGGGGTTGCTGTGCTGCCTCTGGCACTGAGTACCTTGAATGTGTGCATGGCGTCATGAAATCAGGAGATTACCAAGGCATTTTGGAGCGCAATGTTCAACCCCGTATCAGAAAGCTGGGTCTCCGTCGAAGGTCATGGGTCTTGCAGCAGGACGATGACCCCAAACACATTTCAAAAGCACCCAAGAATGGTTCAAGACAAAACGCTGGACTGTTCTGAAGTGGCCAGCAATGAGTCCAGATCTAAATCCCATTGAACACCTGTGGGGAGATCTGAAAACAGCAGTTGGGAGAAGGCACCCTTCGAATCTGGGGGAACTGGAGTAGTTTGCACAAGACGAGTGGCCCAAACTGCAGGTCGAGGGGTGTTGGAAGCTCATTCATGGCCATAGGAAGCTCTTGACTGCAGTTAATTAGTCCAAAGGTTGTGCTACCAAATATTAAGTCTTGGGTGTCAATAATTTTGTCAATACCATTTATTTTTATTTTCTGATTTGAAAGGATTTATTAAGTTCTGAATCAAAAACAAAGGTTCTGTATTATTAGCAGTGACATAAAGAATTGTGGAGACAAAATACTTTTGTCAATTTCAACTTATTTATCGAGAAAATTGTGAGTTATTTGAAAAAAGTGCAAGGGTGCCAAAATTTTTGGCCACAACTACAGAAAAAGATGAGTATGATTTGGATTTGTGGAGATTCGTGGAGATTTGGAATCGACGTGGTAGATATAAAACATCTTTGTAGGGAGAGGGATAAGTGGTTATGTTTACTTCCTGAGAGTGGTTTCATTGAAATCCGATCAAAAGTTAACAAAGAAGGATTCCTGGGAGATCCTGCTGTCCGTGCAGGGATAATAACTAACGTCACGTGGTGGCATTTGCAGTTTTGACACACGTGCCCATGTACCCAGAAATGTTTTTTGTTTTTTGGGGATTACATACATTCCTGGGAGTTACCTAGAATCCACTGTAGTTAAAAAAAAAAAAAAACACCTTTAGAGGCCATTTTTCCCCGCAAGCGGGGGTGGCCTTTTTCGGGGAACGTGGTTGTTGTTGTTTTGTGGTCCCCGTTTTGAAGCAATGTTTTACGGCCGGATGCCCTTCCTGCCGCCAACCCTTTTTGTCGCCTTTCTTACGACAAACAGGGAATTACCAGTGAACTGGTACTCAATTTGCCGACCTCGGAAGGTATGTACAGGCTGAGTCAACCCCCCTGGCATTAATTCAGCGATTGACCTGGATTCGAACCCAGGATCCTCGGATCTTAAGCTGGCACCCTAGCCGCTAGCCCAACACCAGGCTAACTGTAGTTAGATTTATTGAAATCCGTTAATCCGTTCTCAAGTTATAACACGACAAACAGACAAACACTGACAGACAGTCACGGCTCCTTTTATAATATAGATCTCTCAGAAAACGCTGAATGAAATTTTTTGAAACTTGGCACATAGTCGAGTATTTCCAATGGGGAACAAAAGCATAATAATGATGACATCACAGGTGAAATGGTATACCAGCCATAAATGTTTTAATGGAATGCTTTATAATAAAAATCTGAGCATGCACATTATCTGACACATTTGTATTGAAATATTAAATTTGTGACATCATAGGTCAAATGGTTTGGTGGTAGCCATATTGGATTTAATCTAAAACCTTTTTAAAAACTTCTCCCAAACTACTAAAGTGATTGACTCGAAACTTTACGTGTCATCGACTAGGCAGGGCGAATAAAAGTTGATCACGAAAACATCATCGGTCACTTGGTGTGGCAGCCATATTGGATTGTAGGAAAAATATAAAATAATTACAAGTCAGGAGACGACGATGGTTCACGAGCGAGCTGTATTCAATGACAAAGGACGGACTATAACCGAAACAGGCGCGGACAGGCCAGGCCCGGGAATGTCAAAACGAAGGTTACTGACCTTGAAATGAGATAGAAAATAATGTATAATCAGTTATGAGGTTATTTAGCTACACAATACCGAAAATTCGGTGAAAAATGAAATGAAAAAAAAAAAGTAAAAAAAAGAAGAAAAAAATGAAAAATGAAAAATCGAGCTCCGTGGGGCTAGACACATGACATTGGCCTCACCAAATATCGAAACCCCTGTCAGATTCCACCAACTCCCTCGGAGAAGATGTAGCTTGAACTCGATTACCCCCTAAAAAGACATCTTTTTCGGGCGTGGCTCCGCCCACAATGGGCGCAATACGCCCACTCTAGGCAGGACACAACTAGATCATGATATCAACCTCCCACCCAAGTTTCATCAAGATCGGATGATATCATCGGGTAGTTATGCTGCGGACAGACAGACACACACACAGACACGCACACACATGACGAATATAGTGGTCACTTGATAACTCGTGAACCAATATCTCAGAAACCACTTACCCTGTCGATGCGTAACTTTACAAATATCTAACACCATTGCTGCAAATAGTTTATAAATGATGACATCGCAGGTCACATGGTTTTGCAGCCATCTTCGATAGAAAAATGCACCTTATCCGATCAACACGAAACTTCACAAACATGATCCCCTACCCATACATATGCAGAGTGTACATTTTAAAGGTCATACGTCACGTGGTGTGGCAGCCATATTAGCTTGAAAGCTGATATTTTAATAACCCCCTTCTCCAAAACCGCTTCACCGATCGATGTGAAACTTGTCATGGCTGGTAGAAAATTTGATACTTGAGAACAGCTGAAGGGATTTAAATCCAACTTGTTTATTTTTAGGACAGTCAACAAGGGCATCTACCCATTGTCACGGGCAGGCACTTCCAGCGACGACCTGCAGTCACATTACTCTAGTTTCATGATGCTCTTCACAGAGCTTTGGTGCTGCCGAAGCAGTTTCTTTGGCAAGGGTCATACTGGGTGGTTTGCCATTGCCTTCCCAGCATTGTCTGTGCTTTATCCTTTTAAATGCTGAGTGTCAAGCAAGGAAGCAGCAGGTTCCATGAATTTGTTTTTAATATAAAGTCTTTGGTATGACTCGGCCGGGGTTTGAACCACCGACCTCCCAGACTCAGAGCGGATGCTCTAACCATTACACCACAAATGATGGGCCAAATGGCCTCTTCTTGGGGTTTAAGTTCTCTTGTGTTTAAATAAGTTAAGAAATACATTGTGTAAACACTTTCCTTCATGGAGAACCATCCCAGCATAAAGTTTCCTTGATTTTTCTCAATTATTCTATTAGGTTTCATTGGATTTATTTGATTCCTGTAATTTCTCACTTCCATCTCTCAATGGGTCTTGTCTCATAACTGTGAAAGCTGTGGTGGGGTCCAATAATTAAATTAATCCTTAGATAAGGCTAAGCACAAAGACTGGGTCGCCACTCAGCTTGACTTCAGGATGGAGGTATGAGTTTGTAATTTGTTTGGGATCATGTGAATTTGCACCTTTATTTCTGTAGTTCACGATGCTGACACCGTGTAATCTCATAGAAGGCAAAGCACTCTTTTGATGACTGTTGGGGCTGCAGGCACCATGGACGAGATGCAAGCCGCTTCCAGCGACGACCTGCTCCGCAGGCTGGCGAAAGACAGGAATAAGAGGATGCAAAAGAGAGGACAAGAACCTGAACGTCTTTCTTTTGATCTCTGTACCGACGGAGGTTCGCTCATGACAGCTCCGCCGGAGTATGGTAAGACTGGATTGCTTTGTGGACTTGAGGTTGTACAATTGTGTCCACTTGAATGTTTTATTTGTTTCGGCATTTAATGCTTTGGCAATTTCAATTTCAAATATATTTTTTCCAATTTTCAGAATTTTGGAAGGGTTAAACTTTTACAACTTACAGCATGACATATAAACATTTGTGTTACACAGGATGATGGCATTATTGATGTTTCGGAGTATGAACTGTGTTTTTATTTTATTATTATTATTTTTTTCCAGTGTTTGTCCAAAAACCACTGACGCAATTTTCATTCGTAAAGCCCACCTGTAAAGCGTTGCCTTTGAAAGACAGTCCCCCTCGAACACGTGAGTGCATGTCAATCGCCGTTACTTTGCAGCTCATGACGGAGCTTGTACATTGATCTCGAGCAGGACAGACGTTGGTGGACACCGGTGTGCTTTTCGCATGAGTTGCAAGGACATTGGATAATTAGACAAAAGACGAATGTGCTAACACGAGCACTCGTTTTTTGATCCTTTACATTTGTGGTGTTGGCTAACAAATGTTTTGACATCATGTTCTATTTTTCACTCGGTTGTTATTCTGAGATCTGAAGTGACCGTGCTGTTCTGTGTTAAACTCATCCTGATTGCTAATTTTGTGCCACGGTTGAGCTCATTTTTGAGGCTTAAACTGGTACTGTTTTGCCCCGTTAACTTAAGTTTCAATGTTAGGGTGGGGGATGACCGATGTACCTGTATAATGTCACATGACCCCAATTATATACCGGTGCAATATAACATTACCCTACGGTGTGCAGTCGATGTTGAGAGGCGTTTGCTAGAAAGCAACGTGCGTTCTCCGTCTGGACCCTTCTCCAACTAAATCCGACCAATGGAAACTTGCAGGCACTCGCGAGGCCTGAAATCTGTACGCATCCGTCCCATGGAAGAGTGAAAACCCTCGAATAAAGATCTATAAATCCTTTCTCCATCCACCAAATATTGGTGACAGCTGGTAAAATCTGTCTCAGGTAAATGCTCTTTTTCAACACCTTGACTCATCATAGGAGTGCAAATTGCAAATGCAACAAAACAAGAAGTGCAAATCAAGTCACATTTGGCCTTGGTGTTGAGCTTCATCATCGCTTTGGGTCAAAGGAAATAAATAAAGTTTTTTTTTTTGTTTTTTTTTTGTATACTGAATCGAGGCTCGTGAAAGAGCTAACATTTACTTCACAAACAAATGAACCAGACAAACAAAATATATAAAAAGAGGGAGTGGAAGACAAGATGGGGAGAGAAGGGGAAGCACACAAACACAACATTTGAGAGCAGGGAGATGTGTGGGAGGGAGAGGGCTTGGGGGGAGGAGGCGTGGGAAGGAGGGGGAGTATAAAACACAAGGACACCAAGGACTTCCAGGACAGAAGTTGGTATTTCAAAAAAGTGGAATTGGGGTGAAATTAGCGGGGGTAGAAAAGATCAAGGTTTTGGATGGGGGAAGATAAGAGATGGTGGTGAACAGCTGTTTTAAAGACCTGGAGGGTGGAGTGGGATTGAAGAGAGTGAGGGAGTTTGTTCCACAGGCGGGAGAAAAGAGGAATGAAGGAGTGAAGGTGAGCAGAGAGTCTTGATTTTGGCAGTTTAACCATGAGAGGGTTGCAGGCAGATCTTGTGCGACCTGTAGGAATATTTGCGGGACAGAGCCCAGAGAGAGCTGGAGGGGCAAGGCCAGAGAGGAGTCGGTAGAAGACGGAAAGACTTTCACAAAAGTTCTTCACAAGTTTGGCGATGTCACAACATGTGATGAAGTTCTGCGAATCCCAAAATACATGCGGAGGAGGATTAAGCTGCAAGAGGATTAAAGTGGGACAGGGCAGAGTTAGTTCTTGGATCGACAATTATGATGTATACGTTTGAAATCCAAAAGGTGTTCGTGAAACACATGCAATGTTCATAGAGTTCACAAAACATCCACCTGTGGATTCAAAGCAGCAGGACTTTGACACAAGCAGGGTCAGTCACGGTGAAGATCAGAGTGTGTCGACACCAAGATTGTCCGAGCAATAGGTGAAAGGTGCCGAATTGGAGTCTCACTCCAGTGAAATACCAACATTATCTTGGACTGAAAAATCCACTTCCAGTCAACGTTGTACACCATGAAAGGCCTTCAATTGCAACCATTGACAACAAGTATGGCATCTGCTTTAAATGCGGATGTGGCATGGCTGTGTGTCCGTTGTGATACAAAATAACAATGGGGAACCTGGGGTACAATGGGGCGGTTTCATGACGATGAAGGAAAGAGAAAGAGAAGCTGCCACGAAAGCAACAAAGTACGTACATCTTTGGTCCATTGATAGATGCACCACCAGCAGACCCAGACACCGTTTTGAATCTGACTTTGCTCAATATACAGGAAGATGTCACCAAAGGACATGAACATAATTACATGTATGTGGTTTGTGGTCTTCAGTTATTGAAGATTGCAATCCAAATTCAATGGGCTGATTCTGTGCGTTGGACACGTCTCGTAGTAAGGCCTTGAGGAATGCACATGACGATGGCCTTCCTTGGTTGTATCGGAACACTCATGAAGGGGTCTGGCCTGGAAGACTTGGTATACGCTGCGTACAAGGGAGTGCCGAATATGTTCAACAGGGAAGCATGGCCAAAGGTACTACGAGGTTTCACAATGGATGCAACTGTGCTTTTGGAAGTATTTGTCTTGAAAGGGAATACAACACTTGAAGGTTACTGCCCCACTGTCAGTGTGTTGCCTCTATACCCCACCCCGTCACCTTGCTCTCCCGTGAGTGCAGATTTTGTATTGAGAAAATGAAAAACACTACACATCCCAGTTTGCAGAGAGAACGCCTTTCATCATTTGCATCCTGGGAAACGTAGTTTGCTGCATTTGAGTTTCGGATACCATAGTAGTTTGTGGTTACAATGCCGTCTGCAGTTGTTGTCCCCCCGTTCCCCCCCCCTGCTCCTCCTATATTGGCCTCTGATGCAAAAACAAGTGTGGGTTTTTTCTTTAAGAGAGGTCACGTGATGCGACCAACGGTATTGACGCAAGGCCACCAAAAGTGACGCCTCTGTACCACAGAATTGATATTAAAGAAGACAATGGCTGGAACATCTCTTGGGTAAGAGTCCATCCGTTGGGACTTTACTGTGATTGTGGATCATACGTACAGACGGAATATTTTTCAATCCGTATGGCTTCAGATGCCGCAGGACGACCTGAAGATTGCTGTGGGCATGTTGCTAGAAGCATTGTATCTTCGTCTGAAGCATATGCAAGCGTCTCAGCAGCGTTTCCCACAAACGACTACTCGATGTTTGAGTACCGTGATGCATGGAAAGGAAATGAAAGCAGAGCAACAACCAGGTAATTGCATATCACCATTAACTCAGCATCCTGAGCCATGTGCTTGGATGGGAGCATCAATAGGCCAAATTGTCTCCATCCATCTTTGACATTTGGAGTTTTATGCTTATCCTCCTGTTTACAACCTTTCACAAAGCTATATTTGACAGGTAGAGAGTTTGGCTTCATTCAGCAACAGCATTTTAAGCATGTTGGTTATAAAGCAACCCAGAGGACATGTATGCATTATGTGTTTGTACTTGTTCTTTCACGGCTGGGCTATAGTACCTAGAGGCCCCAAAATGTGGGTGTATGTACTTCAGAATCTGGCCTAGGTTATAAGCAACCACACGTTGGCCTTGACGTCCATTTTGAGGCCACCAAAGGCCGACATAAAGTGTATATTGGGATGTGGGGTCAGGTAGTGCTGCCGTCGGCCCGCAGACAAAAGGTAACCACCATGAGGCCAATAACTCCATAGCTTTTCAATGTCCAAAATGTCCCAAAAACACCGCCGGGAAAAGGTCTGCACCCAGACAGGCAGCGCTGGGTATACCCTTTCGTGCTCCACACTTTCGCGGGCAGTGCCAGGTAGACGGTAGTCTCTGCTAGCAGAAAATATATCAAAGGTGTGAGAAGTTGAGTGATACCTTATTATTCTGACCCTTGAACCACATGGCTATTTCTCAAATCATAACTTGTGCAACTATAATTTGCCTTCATTTGCTCATGAAGTTCCAAATAAAATATGAATTTGTTTGTTTACAGTGTTTTCCGAGTACCCAGAAGATGTGAAGGCGGCTTTTGATGAAGACATTACCGACGTCCCCTCGCTGAATTGCACCATCGGCATGCGGGAGGGCGTGCTGCAGATGTTTGAAGCTGGGATGGAGGAGTCGCTGGAGGTACCTGAATTAGAACCCACCTTGCTGAAGGCCTACTTGAAAGACATGGACTTCCTGTTGAAGATTATTCAAAATGGTCCTGTGTAAGTCTCTTCCCATCAAACCTCTGATTGCGACATGTTTAATTTGGATAGTTTCATGCCCTTTTTTTGCCACATTGAGCATCACAAGGTGGCATTTAGTTATTGATACTCAGGCTGCCCAATGGTCGTTGTCACGATTTGTCTACCGATAGCTATACCTGCTTGCACTCTTACTATTATCCCCATGCTTTTTGAAAAAGAAAACAAACTAGATTGTATTCGTATAATACTTACCCTGCGCAGTCAACATGGTGAGCCAATTCTTCTGTTTTTGAAGGTTTTTTTTCTTTGATCCAATATGGCTGCCAAAACATGTGAGCGATGACATCATCAATTCATATTCTCTAATATAATTGTTGCATAGATCACGCTCAATACATTTCAAACTGATCGGACTAAGCATTGACCCTGTCGAATTATGACGTCATAATTAAGGCACCAATGATGTCATCGTTAACATTTATTCCCCAAGGGGAGTACTTGACAATGAGCCACGTTTCAATTTTTTCCATGGAGATAGAGGTGCAACGTTTTTCGGTTTTTCCAAGATGGCGCCTGTACCACATGACGTATGACGTCATAATTATCCTAAAAATATTCTACAGGAGGAGGCTTATTAGTTGTTTTTGCTTATTGTTGCCATTATTGATTTGGTTTTGTCAGGAATGCTTCTGTGATGGAAGGATATGTACGTGCTAGCGTGACCATGTCAAACACGTGTACGGGTAGGCAGCGAGCATCGTTTGTGTGGTCCAAGGCGAAGCACCAGTGGGCTATCTTTTCCAAACTTTCAACATAAAGGTGGAAGTTTGAAAGTTTCCCTCTCTGATTGACCTTACAAAGGTGAGGATTAGAATCTCCATCTGCAGAGTAATGTGCCAGTACTGGAGGTGAGGGCTTTGGTTCATTTGATCAGTACACCAGTCATCAAATTAAAGATCACCTGGGTGTTCTTTATGTGCCTTGTGGAGAAGGATGTTTATGGTACAAGCTGTCACCTGATGTGCCTGCCATTATCATGTGAGAGTCAGGTTTATTTGACCTGCTACCAATAGGTGGTGCTGCTGGCCACCAGGGGGCGCTTGTGCAGTGGCTCCCTATCTGAAAATGATCAGTTTTGGGAATACAGTACTATTAGTCTGGGAGCCCAGGGGGATCAGCCTAGCTGGAAAGTTAACCAATTTTCATGTATATAGCAATGTTCCATGTGCATGTCCAGGTGCATGTCCATGTAAGCCTTGTAAGGAAATGGACGTCTGCCGGGCACATTCTGGTGGGTGTGGTCAGAAGGGCCATTAGAAAGGGACCCCAAAATTGAGCTACATCAGCTCTGTACGTTAACCTGATGAAACCTACTGGAAAATGTTTGGCATAGTCCCGGGTATCATGAATGGCCACTGCCAGACATTTTCAGTGGTGGGTTGTGCCCGCCAGATGCCCCCGAATGCCCCCACCCCCAAAATTGACCTAGATCAGCTCGTGAGTTAACCCTGTGAAACCTACTGGAAAATGTTCGGCATAGTCCCAGATATCATGAATGACCACTGCCAGACCTTTTCAGTGGTGGGGTGTGCCCGCCAGACACCCCCGAATGCCACCACCCCAAAATTGAGCAAGATCAGTTTGTGAGTTGACCTGATGAGAATAAAATTGAGAATAAAACAAGTCAGGAGACGACGATGGTTCACGAGTGAGCGTTATTCAATGACAAAGGACGGACTATAACTGAAACAGGCCCGGACAGGCCAGGCCAGGAAATGTCAAAACGAAGGTCACTGACCTTGAAATGAGATAGAAACAACAACAACAACAACATGCATTTTAAGGCCATTTTCCCTGCTAGAGCGGGGGTTAGCCTTGCGGTCCCCATGACAATCTTCTCCATTTTGCCCTATTTTCTGCATCTCTCCTTGTTAACCCCCTTGCCCGCATTTCTTCTTCCACCATCTTTAGCCAAGTCTTTCTCGGTCTTCCCCGTCCTCTACTTCCTTCTACATTAATTTCCATCACTCTTCTCAACCAGTCACTTTCATCCTTCCTCAACACATGACAAAACCATCTCAACCTGTTCCTCTTCACAGCATCAATCACAGGCAATATTCCCATCATCTTTCGCAATTCATCATTTGTCTTCCTCTCTCTCAACGATACTCCGCACATCCATCGAACCATTCGCATTTCCACCCTTTCCAGCCTTCGTTGCTGCTCTACGTTCATTAACCATGTCTCGCTCCCATAAATCATAACACTTCTCACACATGCAGCATGCACCTTTCCCTTCAGCTTCAGCGACACTCTCCTCCTCATCAGCACGCCACTCAGTTCCCGAAACTTCTTCCATGCACATCTCACTCGAGCAACCGTTGCCGAGTCTGATCCACCTTCTTCATTCAGCATGTCTCCGAGGTAGCAAAATGTTTTCACACCTTCCAGCTTCACGCAGTCTCCAAGATCCAACTCAACATTTCCTCCATCTGCAGCTCCCTCTGTGCACACATTACATTTGAATGTAGCTGCCACACTGGTAAATGACCCTCTCAGACTACTACATTTTTGATGAACCCACTCAGCGCACATTGTACATTGAATGGAGTTCACTCCGACACCCTTCCTGCACACAGCACACGGCCACTTCCCAGTTCTTTCCACCTCACCACATGCTTTACCACTTGCCATCACCTTCGTCTTTCCGATATTCACCTTCAGACCTTTTGTCTCCATACATTCCTTCCACTTCCACATAAAGGTGGAAGTTTGAAAGTTTCCCTCTCTGATTGACCTTACAATGGTGAGGATTAGAATCTCCATCTGCAGAGTAATGTGCCAGTACTGGAAGTGAGGGCTTTGGTTCATTTGATCAGTACACCAGTCATCAAATTAAAGATCACCTGGGTGTTCTTTATGTGCCTTGTGGAGAAGGATGTTTATGGCACAAGCTGTCAACTGATGTGCCTGCCATTATCATGTGAGAGTCAGGTTTATTTGACCTGCTACCAATAGGTGGTGCTGCTGGCCACCAGGGGGCGCTTGTGCAGTGGCTCCCTATCTGAAAATGATCAGTTTTGGGAATACAGTACTATTAGTCTGGGAGCCCAGGGGGATCAGCCTAGCTGGAAAGTTAACCAATTTTCATGTATATAGCAATGTTCCATGTGCATGAGATAGAAAATAATGTATAATCAGTTATGAGGTTAGTTAGCTACACAATACCGAAAATTCGGTTCGATTCCGACAACTTTGAAAATTTGACCTTTGTGACCTTCAAAGGTCAAAGGTCGAAGATTCTGAAATTTGTTGGAAAACTTGTATTTCATGATGTATGTGATAATATAAGATCACGTACGACATTTCACCCTACCAGGGAGCGAACAATGTAATAAAACTATCAAAAATCGACTTTTCTAAATTTCGTGACCTTGTGACCTTGACCTTGGGGCGAAAATGAAAAATCGAGCTCCGTGGGGCTAGACACATGACATTGGCCTAACCAAATACCGAAACCCCTGTCAGATTCCACCAACTACCTCGGAGAAGATGTAGCTTGAACTCGATTACCCCCTAAAAAGACATCTTTTTCAGGCGTGGCTCCGCCCACAATGGGCGCAATACGCCCACTCTAGGCAGGACAACTAGATCATGATATCAACCTCCCACCCAAGTTTCATCAAGACCGGATGATATCATCGGGTAGTTATGCTGCGGACAGAGACAGACAGACAGACACACACCCATGACAAATATAGTGGTCACTTTGTTTGATAACTCGTGAACCAATACTATGGAATAACAGCAACATAACTTTTTAAAATCAGATGTTTTATTTCAAGTCATGGGAAATGCAGGGATTTGTAAGGTATAACACGTCATTTGTCGTGGGTATCGTAAAGACGCTGACGTTATCTGTTAAATGTAATACATTGCCGAAACTATTATTGGTTCACGAGTTATCAAGTGACCACTATATTCGTCATGTGTGTGCGTCTGTCTGTGTGTGTGTGTCAATGAAAGGCAAGATTAGAGTTGTTGTAAGGTATTCTGATGTTATAATGATGATCATATTCTCAGTTTCTCGTGCCTTAATTACCTGATCAACTTTGCCAGTCATTTGCATCAGTTTGTTGTATCGTGCTTCATTGACATCTCGAGTCTTGCTTTGTCCGTACATGCGGCAGACAAACTCTGATGCGACATGCGGATCAACACTACCATCGACCTCACCCATACTGATGAATAGGTTGACGTAGCAGCCAGTTTTGTCCTTCTCTCCGAGATCGAGGGGTTTACTTTTGCCTTTCCTGAAAAATCGATGTACAAATTCCAAATGTAACCATTCCACCACTGCTCCAATGATTTTACTTTGATGGAGACATTTTATTGAAACGCAAATATCTTGTGCCTACCTGTAAAAGGCCGAGGTGAAGTCTCATCCAGTGAAGGCATGGTATCCGGGCAGTGCTCTGGGAAGTCCAGGTTTGCGATCTTCAATGACGTCAGCAATGTTGGTCACGTTGATATACCTCCTGCTGTTTCCCATCCCACAGTCCATGATGATGTTGGCCATCGACCGGGCTTCTCTGCGTTGCTGTCCAAGGGCGCCAATCAGTATCACTAAGACATCGGTGTCGGATGCCCTCACCATGACATTCCCTGCTGTAATATTTGCGATATGGAAAGCAATCAGCGTATCGGCCTCTTCATGGTCGCCTTGGAGGTGTGCTGGGCTGGTTACAGTAATATGATGGTGCTCCTCGGGGACGGACTGGAAGCATTCGCCACCGTAAGAAGCAAGCAAGGTCTTTCCACCAAAGATATTCCAGTAATGATCCTTACCCCACTCTTTTAAGAGAAACTTGGCGAGTTCATTCTTGAATACTCTATTGGTGTGAAGTTTTTGTCCGCTCTGTCTGATTGTCTGATCTGGCCCGGCTATTACATATACTGAGTCAAATGCACCCCGCAACTTTCTCTCACTGTCCTTTATGGAGTTCTCCACGTACTTGTCGAGACAAACATGTACTTCACTTGCCCTCCCTGATCATACCACTGACAGCAATTGATGCATATGATGCCCCCATGTTTTGTTGCAAGAGGACGGAATGGAGAAGAAGTCCTCCGTCATAGACCTGTACATAACTAACTCCTCGGTAACTCGGATTCTGTGATTGTTTCCATCTGGAGGGACTCAATCTTTTTCAGCAATGCTGATTTTTCGGTTTTCACATGCGCCCCATCACAGTGTGCGAGTGACAGTGGGTACGTGGTAATTGGGTAAGAGAGAACCTTCCGAAGGTCAAATGTTGTCTTCTCTGCAACGACTACGATCATACGTACAAACATATCCCTCAGGCTCTCAGCATTTGTCTTGGCTTTCTGTGAGGCGAGTAGCATAGCTTTGTTCTTCACGTTCTGAGCAGCAAAGTTCTGTACACACGTGCGTTTCACACGTTCAAGAAACCGACTGCTGTTGCTGTCCCATTCATCTTGAAATTTGTCTTTCATCCTGACCCCTTTTCAGCGTATTGAGTAGATATGCTTCGGCAGCCTTAGATGCTGCTTGACCGGTTGCAACATTCACCAAGGAAGTTGGAGCATCATCTGTGAACGGATTGCAGAATTCATCAATTTTTGCACTCAGTGCAGCCATCTGACGATTGTCCCTTTTCATTCTTGAGGGACGACATTGAGCTGTTGCATTTTCCCCCAGTTCAAGCTCGGCGAATGTTCTTAGCTCGGTGACTGCCATAGCCTGCTGGGTCATAGTCATAGACCACCGTCGCATTGCGTTCTCAGAATTCCGTCCAGCTGAAGCTGGAGGGGTGGGGGGGAGGGGGCATTTGGGGGTGTCTGGCGGGCACACCCCAACCCTGCAAATGTCTGGCAGTGGCCATTCATGATACCGTGGACTTTGCTGAACTATTTCCTGTAGGTTTCACCGGGTTAACTTAAGAGCTGATCTCGCTCAATTTTGGAGTACCGGTTATGCAAGTCTGGTGGGCACAACCCACCACTGAAAATGTCTGGCAGTGGTCAATGGTCATTCATGATACCTTGGACTATGCCGAACTTTTTCCAGTAGGGTTCATCAGGTTAACTCACAGAGCTGATCTAGTGCAATTTTGGGGTCCCTTTCTAATGGCCCTTCTGACCACACCCACCAGAATGTGCCCGGCAGACGTCCCTTTCCTTACATGGACATGCACCTGGACCATTGCTATTTTCATGAAAATTGGTTAACTTTTTGCAGCTAGGCTGGACCCCCCTGGGCTCCTGGTCTATATACGTGTACCAAGTTTGATGCTTTTACCATATTTTGCATAATTTATTTTGGCATAATACATTGTCAAAATCAGCCCCACTACAAGGGGATTGTTAGGGAAGTAGATGGGAGGATTCACCAGATTGTCTTTTCAGAGAGACAGAGTGAGAATGTGACATTTGTCAGGATTGAACGACTTGTTCCAATTGTAGGACCAGCTCGTGCTTCTATCAAGTTCTGCAGAGAAGGAAGACGCTGGTGCCTGCTAAACTGAAGGATGATGGGTGTTACAGCAGAGTGTGGAGTCATCAGCAAAGAGATAGCGAGGTGTATGCAGTCAGAAAGGTTGTTAATGAAGATTAGAAATAGGACTGGACCCAATAAATTGTCTTTGTGCATGCCAACCTTGACAGAGAGAGGAGAGTGAGAAGATCTCATCGAGAGCCACGCGTTGACTACAAGTTTATGTTGCACACATCTTCTATATACTGTATAACTATAAATGTCGATCTGTCTGTCTGTGTGTTACCTATACACATCTGCACCTCTGGAAGGATTTGCTTTGTATCAAATTTGGCACAGAGGTAAAAGGTTGTATCGACCAGGTTTTTGTGGGGTAATCGGCTCCTCCGGCCACCGGGAAACCCCCGGGAATTCCCAGGAAAAATGATGGGGGTATACTTCCTCGCTGTTGCAGTTGGTTTGAATAGCGCCACCTTTGGTGAAGTTGAGCACTACATGATGGAGTGAATTTCCCCGGACAACTTCCTTGACTGTCATCTTGTGTCGTTTCCTGTTACTGGGGACGGGTACTTTTGCTACTGCACTATAAAATTCACTTTATTTCTTTGACTTTGTGTATATGTGAATATATGTATGTGCATTATACATATATACACAAAGAATTAAGTTAAGCACCCCCCCCCGTTTTTTTACAACCTCGCACATTACATGTTTGTTGTCGTCAAAACAGTGTAATATACCCATGATATTGCTATATTTTCTGGAGAAGTGATATTATGGTCACATAAAAACATAACAATCATGCCGTTTTCAATATTTTATTCTGAATAATTTAAGGTGAAATTTTTTGGGAATTTTAGGCATATTTTCACCTCAATTTAAGTATGGAGCTATAGGTCCATCACGGACAGTGTGGATGACGTTTATGTTTTCTAACGTACAGTCATTGTTCTGAGAAGACCTCTAGCGATCTTTGCGTCAATAACGTGTGTAGGACCCACGTGATCGGATCACTGACTCAACCAATCACTTTTTTTCACTTTGATCACTCAATTTCATCAATGGATAATTGCTAATGTCATACCAATCATTATTTGATCTCACATACCTTAGAATATATGCCAATGTATACATATACACAAAGAATATATATTAGGGGGTGCTTACCTTAATTCGTTGTGTAGGGGTGCTTAACTTAATTCTTTGTGTATATATCTTTGTAATGTGTACTGGTTGTGGTGGAGTTGACCCCATACACATCAGAATTGCCATAATTTCTAATCAAGAGAATACCCTAACTCAGGCCAATAATCCATACAAACGATAGGAGTTTGTCTGGGCTGGGTGGAAAATAATAAAATTTTAATGCTGGATCAAGAATAATGAGATAAAGAATACTCGACAGGCGGAGAGATGATAGCTGTTGGTGAACCCATTGTGATAGTCCAGCTCTCACAGTGGTGGGGACATGTGGGGAACCACAATAAATGGGGGGTTGGGTACAGGGCTATTGTTCTAACGAGGAATGTGGGATGATGGGAACACCAGATCCATGTGACTAATGCCCTCCATGCTAATAAATAAATAAATAAATAAATAACCTTAATTAAAAATCGGCCCACCTTTGCGACATTCACAAAATACATACGCAGACATGGAATTATGTACAGCACAACAGCAGGGGGTCCCCTTGTTACCACTTGTGTTCCACCAGCCCATCCTACTAAATGTATTTCAACACAGTAACCAATCTTTTTCTGCTACTGTAGAATACCATGTAATTACTATCAAATGCAGACTTTTGCTGTTGAAATTTACGGTTCTTTATACCTCCAGAAAGACCTATTGTTCAAGGAGATTGAAAATCCTCTCTGCGAAGTTCGAGTTGCATCAACTCACAAACCACCTCGCCGAGATGGTGGAACTCAAGGTTGATGGAGAGCGCGACTTCCAGTCTGTTTGCAAAGTAAGTGACCCTATTGCTTTAATGGAAATTTGATATTGTAGCAGTGTACCGTCATGTGATGTTTTTAAAAAAGTTTCTGAAAGATAATTGGTTTCTTTAAATATCTTTTTGTGGATTAACAGGTTGACACGCACATACATGCAGCTGCTGCGATGACGCAAAATGAGCTGCTGGATATCATGTGCAAAACATATGAACATGATGGTGGCATTAAGGTTTGTGGGGTTGTGGGTGAGGATTTGCTTTGAGGGTGGCTCAAATTGACCTCGACTTTTGTTGAAAATGTTGAAGGCGACAGGCCGGCCCAGTTGCCTGGACCAAATCCGAAGAACCGGGTCAAAGCGGGAGCGCCGGCCAACAGATTCTGGCACTCTGAGACTGCTTGGGCCTGTTTTCCATGTTACCAGATTCCAATGGAACTCCTGAGCCAAACAGGCGACTCACTAATAGGTGCCGTACATCTCATCTATCTATAATTCCAGTAATCTCTGTGTGTATGTATGTATGTATGTATGTATGTATGTCTGTGACCGCTGTTTCTCGACAACCACGGGTCCGATATACTTTAAACTTGCCAGGTATATTGCTGGGGACCCGAGGATGTGCCTTTTCAAGGTTTCATATTAATCAGACAAGTAGTTAGCGAGCTATGTCCAAAAAACGATTCAACCAATCAGAGAGCAGCGAGCTATCACGTGTGCCGAACGTGGCGAACAGACTCTGCCTCGGACGGCACATTTGAGAGCGTATTCATTTATTTCACGTTGGCAAACTATGTTGGCGTTAAACTATGTTTTAAAACTAATTAAAACTACTTTGCGACTGTGCACGCTATGGCGATTTCTTTACCAAACTCCGCAAGCCGTTCGCTTTGGACCAAACCATTTCATGTAAATAGAGGGGGGGGATTGTCACCGTACTCGCAAGCCGTTCGCTTTGGACCAAACCATTTCATGTAAATAGAGGGGGGGGATTGTCACCGTACTCGCAAGCCGTTCGCTTTGGACCAAACCATTTCATGTAAATAGAGGGGGGGGATATAATTTTAGATATATATATAGTACGGGCATGCCCTAGTTATCCCAATTAGCGATCTGAGCGAAATTGCCGGACGCAGGTGCTACTCACCTGAACCAAGTCTCTCCTTTAACGGATGTGTATAACTCGTATACTAGCACTCGACACACTCAAAATCACCCAGAGACCAAATGATTTTATAATGTGTTTTTAAAAACAAAAGGTTTGGGAATACAGGAGGAGAGAATCAAGGCAATTATTAAAACCCCACTACCTAATACGCGCCTTGAGTCAACGAACAAACTGCTGATCCTTAATTACTTAATCACTTAACCCTAGATAGGTGTACCCTGGGTATACCTATCAGTACATTGAAGGAGTCCGGACTCCAGCAGAATACGGATAAAAGGATGGCAAGGCACAAACTCGTCCGAGAAGATGTTTATTCGTAAAACCAACTCGGGAACACTAAAAAGCCCCTTTATCGGGCTGCCTTAAAAAGCAAAACCGAAACCGAAAGCCACGCCTCTCAAGCGAGGCGTGCTTCGGTGGTCACGTGATCCACAGGTGTAGCTCATTATACCCGCACGCGCGGCACGCTTTGGCGGTCACGTGACCAGCCACTCTGGCGCCGTGGATCCCCGCCGGTGACGTCACCGGCTGGAGCAAGGAGATTCTGATGCCGGTCTTGCTTGGGGGACCCACGGGTCGCTACACACGCCCCCCCAGAATGGACTTGGTCCAGGGAGGTCAACCTGAGGGGGGTCCGGATGACCCGACCGAAACGACCCCTGGCCGGTCACGGGGGGGGGGGGGGGGGGTCCGGTGTGGTGGTGGATGGGACGGGGGGTGTAGTGGACGGGGGGCGGCCGCACCGCGGTGGCAGAGCCAGCCGTGGCGGCTGGCCGACGTCCATGTGGGCCGGTTTGAGGTGGTCCAGCGAGATCCGGTCCGCCCGGCCGCCGATGCTGACGATGAAGGACTTGTTGTCCCGGCGTAGGACCCGGAAGGGTCCGTCGTAAGGTGGCCGGAGCGGCCCCCGGTGCGCGTCGTGGCGCACAAAGACGTACTCCGCCGTGCGGAGTGCTGGGGGGACGTAGGAGTGGGGGTCGCCATGGCGGGACGTTGGCACCGGGGCGAAACGTTGGGCGGCCTCCTGGAAGTCCGTGCGCTGGCGCGCGGCGGACCAGGGGCTGGTGGCGTCGGGCACGAACTCGCCCGGGACGCGGAGAGTCTGGCCGTACACCAGCTCGGCGGTGGACGCCTGGAGGTCCTCCTTGGGGGCCGTGCGGAGGCCCAAAAGGACCCATGGGAGCCGGTCGGCCCACCCGTCGTCCTGGAGGCCGGCCATGAGTGCGGCCTTCATGGAGCGGTGAAACCGCTCACACAACCCGTTGGCTTGGGGGTGGTAGGCCGTGGTGCGGTGCAGAGTGACTCCCAACGAGCGGGCGACCGCGCCCCAAAGTTCGGACGTGAACTGTGGGCCGCGGTCGGACGAGATGTCCGCCGGTGCGCCGAAGCGCGCGACCCAGGTGGCGATGAACGCCTGCGCCACGTCGGCGGTGGTGGAGGTGAGGGGCACGGCCTCCGGCCACCTGGTGGTACCCTGGTGACCCCGCCGTGGATCCCTGCCGGTGACGTCACCGGCTGGAGCAAGGAGATTCTGATGCCGGTCTTGCTTGGGGGACCCATGGGTCGCTACAACATAATGCATATAGATATACCCAGGGGTGCACCGAGTTAGGGTTAATAGGCCAAATTCTCACCACAGACCTAATAGACAAGAGAGATTGGACAAGACTGAAATACCGCAGACTGTGCCTCAAAGGGAAGCACCTTTGTCCAGGTGGAGACATGAACGGGCAAGAGCTGTCCATGCTGCGGACACGAACGGGCATGAGGTGTGGCCGCATCTAGCAGTGGAGGCATGGCTGGATGCTGTGGCACGCAAATGCTTGTACAAACCCCCCTGTTGTCTGGATGCAGCTTCCTCTGTCAAGTCACCAGGCTTCTCAGTTCTCCGCTGTCCGCAGTTCATACCACCACTTTTCTAGCTTCAGAATCCGACTCGCATCCATGACACCATTAGCTCCTCCCCTCATGGCTGTTATTGGTCCTTGGCTCAGTCTGTGGGTGGGGCAACCCTTCCCAACCTTTCAACGAGATTGTATTGTGCGGTTTTTCTGTAATGGGGGATTCCCGTTTTAACTTGGCACCTGATGGAATGTCAGAATGCTTAAAGCAACATACTAGACAGATTATGAAGGGAAGTACATTAATATGGGTGTCAAGACTTCCGGTTCTGGTCTTTGAGCTTTGGCCGTGCAGATTTTCGCCTCTGCCAACTTCCTCAAAGATAAGTCTTCCCGGTCATTTTTGTCGCGGTTTTACTGTTTATTTTGTTGTCCCCATGTTGTGCCGATTTGTGTGTGTTCGTCGGACTTTTCGTCCCGGATTATTTGATGCCTACCTTTTCCTAGTTTGAGTCCATGATCACTTTTTATTGGCTTTTCTCTCTAATACCTTCAGCCCCTTTGTTTTCTCCTCAATCCCCTTACCTGTTCTTCAATTCCTTCCATTTATACCCCCTGTTTAGTGTCTTAAATATCAAAAAAGACAAAAAAATTATTTAAATTCCTTCTTACATTCAAACCTTACACCTTCTGGACCACACTACTTCCTCTCTCTGCAATTTTTCCCATTTCCACTCTGCATTCCCACTGTGATTGTGAAGGTATTCATCACACAGCTCAACTTTCTTTTCTTTAACCTATTGCTTTGCCCTTGTTCTACCTAACCTTCCAAAAAAAAAAAAAAAAAAAAGGAAAAGGTAACTGCTCCCATCGTCCCAACCATCTGCTTATATACACCTCCACGACCTCCCCAGATGGTATTCATGGTGCCTTTTATAGTCAGGGCCCTTAGGGATATTTTGGTTCAAATTCTTCCAAAAGCATCAAATTTGGCGCAGATGTTGCCCATGCTGTACTCTTTCGATTTTTGACGGGCGCCAATGGCGGGCGGTATGATCCGGGGACCATACCGGTCCATCCCGCCATGTCACCTGACATATGACGTCATAATTAGGATATGCATCCAATCACATGACATACTATAAGTGGTCAAAGTTCACTTGATCGAAAAGTGAATCGATCGAAAAATGAAGGCAGGGATCCATTTTTAAGGTTTTCATAAAATCCAATATGGCCGCCAGGTCACATGACCTATGACGTCATATTTATGACATGTATACAATCATGTATACATGAACCCGGATCATGATCGCACAAAAATTTAACACAAGGATATGGCATACAGTTCATAAAACATCAAAATCCGTACCTTTGTAATTAGACTGATGAACTGCATATGCCTGAAAATTAGGAAATGGACATGTAAATATTTCCTCTAATTGTCAAAAATAAGGTCAGAGTTCGATGACCCAACCCAGAAACATAAAATGGTGAACCTCGTGTAAATCTTGACAAAAAACTCAAAAACCGACATGTTTGACCCAAAAATTACCTTTAAGATGCCTTGAGGGTTGACCTTGACCTCGAATCATCAAAATAACATCATAATTGGATTCCTCAACCTCGAAAACCCCTGAAAAGTGGTATCATACATGATTCCAACCCTTTTGGTTATTTAACTGATTTTCCTCTAATCCGGGTGGCGGCCATTTAGTATTTCGCTAATATGGGGCCCCCGGGGGGGGGGGGGGGCGCCCGTCTTGGCGCCCGTCAAAAATCGAAAGAGTATGGCATGGGCAACATCTGGGCCAAATTTGGTGCTTTTGGAAGAATTTGAACCAAACGGCCCCAAAATATCCCTAAGGGCCCTGACTATTACAATGTTCCAACTTCCTATTTCTCCCATTTTGAATTCTCTATTTTATTACAATTCGCTCTTATTCTTCCTCTTCAAAAGTCTGCTTTATGAGAATATGAGAATTTGGAGAAGACAAATCAATAATGTTGTGAAAAGGTGAAAGGTCAGTGTCACCTAAAATCATCGATTTTTATCAAATTGACCTGAAATTTTAATTTACAGTTTGAATTTTGTCATCAAATTTTCAACAAAGCTTTATTATGACAATATGGAGAGGACAAAGTAATCATTTGGTCAAAAGGTCAAAGGTCAGCATCACATAAAATTGTCAATTTTCATCCAATTGACCTGAAATTTTAAGAATTTGCATATTGGGTCACTGAATTGCTTTATCAATCAAAAGCTAGAAGCCGATTGTTTGGTTTTTAGATCAAAAGGTCAAAGGTCAAATGTCAATGTTGCATAAAATTGTCAATTTACATCTGATTGATCTGAAAATTTAAGAATCAGCATATTGGGTCACAGAATTGGTTCACCAATCAAAAGCTAGAAGCTAGTTTTTTTTTTTTTTGGTTCAAAAGTTTAAAGGTCAATGCTGCACAAAATTATTAATTTTCATTTTGGATTTTTTTTTTTTTTGCTGGTTTCGTCATGTTTAGCATACAGAAGACGAAGAAAGACATCTGAATACAAAGCGGACGTCGAAGGGGTTTACCTTTTCAGATGCTTTCCAGTTATTACTATTTTTCAGTTTTGATAGTTTTATGGGAATTTTATAAACAAAAGTCGAGATTGACTTGGAACCACCCTCATAATTTCCGTGACATTGTGTTCTTCATGAAACTGTGGTGCAGCCTTTTACAACCATTTTTGGATATTCCTCCTGCAGGTGTACAAAGACAGTTCTGGCCAGGAACTTGATCTTCGTGAGTTGTACCACAAGCTTCATCTCAACCCTCAGAAAATTCGGTTGGACACACTGGATGTGCATGTGGTAAGATGCTATAAAATATCCACTGGCCTGTTTCCAATGTAATTTGCGAACTGGGCTGTGATCCATCCACTCACAAGGCTGCTAATTCATAACAGCCTCAACTCGGTTTTTGATGAAATAACCAAAGTGCATGACTTGTATATTTTCGTAACAGACATGTTTTTTTGCTAGAAAAGCAATTATTCGAAATGTCTCTATAGGACAGAGACACATTTGATCGGTTTGACAACTTTGGGAAGAAATACAATCCTCTGGGCAGATCGGAGCTGAGACAAGTTTACCTCTACACGGACAACCTGATACAAGGACGCTATTTTGCTGACCTCATCAAGGTGTTGCAATTGGATTTTTTAAAACTGAATGGAAAGCATTACTATGTGAGGGAAGCTTGTAAAGAGTAAAATTCGATTAGGTTCTCATTTAATTTTTTTTTAATTGTGAAACTCTTCAAGTGCTGCACAAAGTAGTATATTTACATCAGTCACAGATGTTTCGAGAGTCATTTGACAAACTCTATGAACATGCCTTCCTGTCGATGCTTTCTTATTTTTGGCCTTCTTTCTCTTTCTCTCATCTCGAGGATTTCTTCCTTCCTTTAAAATTTCCGTATCCATACCATGGTCGATTTCTCGCAATCCAACTTTTACCTTCTCAATACTGAACACCATCAAGGTTCTATTCTTGACTTGCTTCTTGTTTTGCTTATATCCTCTTGATTTTCATCGCTCTTCCTTCTTTTCACACAAAGTGTATTCATTCATATGCTGAAGGTTGGAAAAATTCAGTATTTGGATTTAAAAAATGGGTTTTTTTGTATACAGTCGTACAATTGTGAGCATCATCCCATTCAAATGACTAATGCTGTATTGACACAACCTATTTACGAATTTGTAGGGGGTGGCAGCCAATTACCAGCAAAGGGTTGGAAAGTGCTTCACTGAGCTGCGTATATCAGTGCGCGGAACATCACTGGATGAGTGGAGTCGTCTGGCTGACTGGTTTGTGGAACAAGAAGTCTACAGCCCTCACATACGTTGGGTGGTGCAACTCCCACGGCATTTGTGAGTGAGAGTTTGTGAGTGCATGCGCAAAGGTTGTTTGTATCTTGCAGCACGTTTGCAACAAATCAACTTTGGCACGTGTTTTGTAGTAAGCTCTCGATAGTAAGCAGATGTTCTGGTTCTACGTAGACGGTGTAAAAGTTTTTATTTGAACTAAAATAATTGGGATGACTTGCATCCTGTGACCTTGACAATACGTGATTGTGTTATTGCCTCACACTCGTTTGTTAAGCTGCCACTAATATATTTGCATCTCTGTAAGATTGATAGTTAATTAGTCTAGGTTTATGGGGGCTTAAGGGGGTCTCAAAGTCAAAAGGATCTAAAATAATGTCTAAAGGGGTTTAAAGGGTCTAGCTCTAGAGGGGTCTAAAGGTCTGGAGGAGTTTACGTGGTTTAAAGGATGTAAATATCTAAAGGTGTCTAAGGGGTTTAAAGGGTCTCAAAGTCGAAATGGTCTAAACTCTAAAGGCTTAAGAGGTGTGACTGATGTTCTAACAGTACATAATTAACAAGAAGAAAAAGACATAAAATGTCATAGCCCCCATGGTTTTAGTAATTTTGCTGTCCGGAGTTGAAGGCCGTCAGTCGGCCATCTTTGGTCAGATTACTAAACAAAATCTTCTGCATATGTATACTCTCATGTATTGTCTTTGTGCCAAGATTGAACAAGATCTGTCCATGCATGTCGAGAAATGGTTGGGGACATGTTTAAGTAACAAAATGGCCGCCAATCGGCCATCTTGGATCTGATCTCGAAAGAAAGTGACATGCATATGTAACTCATTCATTAATCTGTGTGCCAAGTTTGAACAAGATTGGTAAATGCATGTCCAAGAAATGGTTGAGGCTGTGTCTTTGATCGTGAAACAAAACGATGCATATATGTATACCATCATGTCTTGTCTTTATGCCAAGTATGAACAAAATCGGTCTATACATTTTTGAGATATGGTTGCGGATGCACGCATGGATGGACGAGACCCAATCCATAAGCCCCCGTATCGGACTAAGTCCAACAGGAGCTAATAATAATAGACATATAGTAACATGGGTCGAGTGAGGCTTCATGGCTTCACGGCTACTTTCACTGTGTTTTTTGTTTTTATTATATAGATTAGTGAGGTACCCATGCTATGCATGGGTGAGAAGCCAGAAGCAAACAGACAATGCAGAAACGGCAAATGCTAACGCATGAAACCAATAAATTCCACATTCCTGTTGCACCTTCAGTCGCACGTCAGACATGGACAGCAAGTTCGTTAAGGACTTCCATGAAAAACGTACCCATTGGCAAACAAACGGGTACATTTGTTCCATACCCACTAAATGGTGAATCTGCATATGGCGATCCGCGAATTCACATTTAGAAAGTAGAAACCGTCACGGCATTTCGTCATTCACTTGAACTCGATATCTCTTTTTTTCATTTCCAAACAGCATAACTCCAATCACAAATGAAATAACATTAATATAAAAAATAAACTTTTAACAACATTCGTGACATAAACAAATATTTAAATCCTGATGTGAAGTTCCGTACGGTTGGGTGAATACAATTACGAATTCAAAATCGTAATTGTATTCACTCAATTCCAATCATCAATTGATACTTTAACAAAACGTTTTTTTTTTTTTTTTTTTTTGTATACAAGATCGAGGCTCGTGAAAGAGCGAACATTAATCACACAGAAAGACAAACCGACACATAAAACATATAACATCGGGAGCGGTAGACAAGATGGGGAGAGAGGGGGAAGGACACAAACACAACATTTGAGAGCAGGGACCGAGAGACATGGAGACATCGAGAGATCTGAGAGAGGGCGAGGGCTTGGGGGGGGGGGGCATTGGAAGGGGGCGGTGGGAGAGGTATAAAACATATGGACACTGCCAGGACTTCCAGGAAAGAAGTTGGAATTTCAAACAAGGTGGATCTGGGGTGAATTAGCGGGGGTAGAAAAGATCAAGGTTTTGGATGGGGGAAGATAAGAGATGGTGGTGAACAGCTGTTTTAAAGACCTGGAGGGAGGAGTGGGATTGAAGGGAGTGAGGGAGTTTGTTCCAGAGGCGGGAGAAAAGAGGAATGAAAGAGTGAAGGTGAGCAGCGAGCCGAGATTTCGGCAGTTTAACCATCAGAGGGTTGCTGGCAGATCTTGTGCGACCTGTAGGAATATTTGGGGGACAGAGCACAGAGAGAGCTGGGGGTGCAAGGCCGGAGAGGAGTCGGTAGAAGACAGAAAGACCACCTACCTGCCTGCGGTGAGTGAGTGAAAGGCCCTCAGAGATAGCTTCATCGCGGGAGATTCCAATAATTCTGAAAGCTTTGGTTTCAACAGCGTGAAGCCGAGCTAGGTGTGAGGCAGGAGCACCGGCCCATAGGGGAGAACAGTATTCCATTGAGCTGCGGATGAAAGCCTTGTATGTGGTGAGGAGCTCAGGTGTGCCGAGGAAGGACTTCGCACGACGGAGGATGCCCAGTCGGCGACTGGCTTTGGAGGCCAGCTTGGAAATGTGGTTTTCCCAAGAAAGATCATGGCAGATAGTGAGACCCAAAATCTTGAGCGACAGAACTTCTTGGAGAGGATTGTTGAGAAAGTAGATGGGAGGGTTGTCCAGTCGATCTTTTTGGAGAGACATAGTAAGAGTGTGAGATTTGTCAGGATTGAAAGACATGTTCCACTTGTTTGACCAGTCTGTGATTTTGTCCAGGTCTTCAGAGAGTGAGGAGGCTGCAGACTGCCGATCTGAGGGATGAGGAATGGAGCCGCAGAGAGTGGAGTCATCAGCAAAGAGATAGAGAGGATTTTCGAGAGAGTCAGAGAGATCATTGATGAAGACCAGAAAAAGCACGGGGCCCAGAACACTGCCTTGGGGAACTCCAGCCTGAACAGGAAGAGGAGATGAGAGAAACCCATTCAGGGCCACACGTTGACGACGACTAGAGAGGAAGTCCGCCAGCCATGCGTGGAGATTTCCATGGATACCAAAGGAGGAGAGTTTGGTGAGCAGAGCGGGGTGCCAGACCGTGTCGAAGGCACGTGATATGTCGAGGGAGACAGCTCTAATTTCCTGTTTGGCATTGAGGACCTCCATCCATTGTTGAGACAGCAGAAGCAGCATGTCCAGAGTAGAGTGACCTGGCCTGAAACCAAATTGATGATCAGAGATCAAGCCATTGGAGAAGAGGAAAGATTTCATATCCGAAGCAATGATGGATTCCATGACTTTGCTGATAATTGGGAGAAGGCTGATTGGTCTGTAGTTGCTAGGATCTGTTTTTGCACCTTTTTTGTGCAAAGCGGTGATGTTGGCTGATTTCCAAGCAGATGGCAGTTGACCTTGAGCGAAAGAGAGGGTGAAGAGAACAGAGAGAGGGTGAGATAGAGCAGCAGAGCAGGATTTTAGGACCCGTGGGCTGATGCCGTCGGGTCCAGTTGCAGAATCAGAGTCGAGGGTTGACAGAAACTTTTCCACCTTGTCAGGAGGAAAGGACACGGAGTCCAGGAGCAGCAGGGTACGACTGGGTATGGTGGATACAGAGAGGGATGGGTTTGGGACACAAGATTTAGAGGCAAACACAGAGTTGAGGCATTCAGCTTTTTCACGTGCGGAGTCAGCTGTGTAGCCGTTTGAGGTAAGGGAGGGGATGGAGGGGGAACAAACACCAGAAACGGATTTGACCAGACGCCACCAGGATTTGGAAGAGGGAGACAGATAAGAGAGTTCGGTCTTGAGAACGGAGAGATATTGTTTCCTGGCTCTCCTGAGGGTGGACACACACTTGTTTCGGGCTTTGTGAAAGGAAATGAGATTTCCTTCCGTTGGATTTGCTTTCCAGGAGACGAAGGCAAGTTGTTTCTGGGCAACAGCCTCACCACAAGATTCCGTGTACCATGGACGGGAGGAAGGGTATGACAACTGAAGACGAGATGGGATAAATCTGTGCATGAGAGAGAGCAATTTACTTTGGAAGAATTCCCAGGATGAGTTGATGTCAGAGGTGGTAGAGATGGGAGACCAGTCCAGATGATTGATGGCTGCTTGAAGACCGTGCCAGTTGGCCTGAGTGAAATGCCAGACTCGTCGACGCTGAGCAGGCTCCCTGAGGATGGTCAGAGAGATGTCCACTTTAACAAGGACATGATCAGATGATCTGATCGGAGCAGAAGAAGAGCAGCAGACATTTTCAGGGAAGTTAGTCATAACCAAGTCCAGAAGAGAAGATGTTCCATTGACTGAGATCCGGGTCGGGAAATTGACAGATTGTGTCAGTCCCAGTGAGTCGCAGAAGTCCTTTGCTGAGGAGCCATGGCTGGTGAGAGAGGTACCCACACCCAGCCAACTGGCATGATGACAGTTGAAATCACCACATATGAGGAAGAGAGAGTTGGGATGAGTAGATAGAAGTTGGTCCATATCATCAGACAGCGAGATGTAGATGGAGTCATCACTGTTTGGTGGACGGTACAACACACATATGAACAAGAGGTGGGAGCGAAGGGGAAGCCGTAGCCAGAGGTATTCCTGGGGGTGAGGTGGAGAGAGTGCAGTGCAGGGCGAGTGAGGAAGAGAGTTTTTGATAAAGATAGCAACCCCGCCTCCAGGACGAGGCTCAGGTCTATCATACCGGAGGAGGGAGTAGCCCGGGAGAGATACTATGGAATCAGAGACATCATAAAGGAGGAAAGTTTCTGTTAAGCAGATCACGTCTGGTTTGACAGAAGCAACCTGTATGGAGAGATCAGTTAAGTTTGAACGAAGGCCCCGGATGTTTGAGGTCCATACCGTTAATGAAGAGGAAGGGGGAGCATCAGATACAGAACAGGGGGGAGGAGGGGTAGGGTAAGATGTGGAAGAGGTGGAAGAGGTAGGGAGAGCTGTTGAAGGTGTGTCAGATATTTCAGAATAGCTCGGAGAAAGGGAAGGATGGGGCGGACAAAAGGTTTGATGGTGATTGGGTGAGCCACAATGAGGTGTTATTTGAGGAGGGGGAAGAGCGAGGCAGAAGGTTGGGGGAGATGGAGGTGAGAGTTTGAAGGGGGAAGAAGCGGGGAGGACGCTTTGAGGAGGGGGAGTGAGAGGGGGGAAATTGAGAAGCAATGAGGGTGGGGAGATTTGAAGGGGAGGGGTGAGGGGGGAGTTTGGGAGGGAAGGGACAAGGGGAAGGATTTGAAAGGGATGGGATATGGGGGAGATTTGGAGGGGAGGGGTGAGGCAGGAGTCTAGGAGGGGAGGGGCGAGGGGGCGTCTTGGCGGGGAGGGGTGAGGGGGTAGTTTAGGAGGGAGGGGGCAAGGGGGGAGATTTGAAAGGGATGGGTGATGGGGAAGATTTGGAGGGGAGGGGTGATGGGGAAGATTTGGAGGGGAGGGGTTATGGAGAAGATTTGGAGGGGAGGGGTGAGATTGGATTTTTGAAAGTGTACGATTTATGGGAAACGAACATTTATTGCAAAATGAGTTTCTTGTGACCGAGTTAAAAATACGTTTAAGGACGCTGGATGGAGGATGGAGTGCAGGAGAGTTTAGGGAATGTAGAAAAAAGGCACTATAGGAGATGGATATTTTTTTTAGGATGAATTGATTTGGTGAGCAAGTCGAAAGCAGCCTTTTATAGAAGAAGATGAAAAAGGTGTTATAAAATATGACGGAATACATAACTTGAGGGGAAAGTGTAAACATTGAAGGTTAATGAGTGAAAACTATCTGGGGAAATGGGGGAGAAACACGTGGTCGAAGAACGAACGAACGAATAAGAATGAATAAACGAATGAGAACAGAGAAGGGAATTTTTTTTTTTTTATTTTTTTTTTTTTTTTTGAGTTGAGATTTACACAAGGAAGTAGGCTATGGGTGAAAAGACTGGGAATACAGAGAACGAAAGTTATTGGATCACAAACGACGGACCGCTGAGAGAAAAACAAAGCCTCAAGGTTGTACAGTGCACACTGTACAAGGCCTCAAGACACGACACGAATTAACACGATTTTCAATACAGGTATGAAAGATTTGCACCGAAAAATCTTCGTCGGGACACAATATACGTACAACACCATAAATAAATACAGTTTTAACGAAAATACAAATGGGAACAATCACTTAACTTCGATTTCAAATCGTTCGCGATGCGGCAAAGGCCTTGCTCGCGACACGGCAAACAGACGATCAATTTATGAAAGATAAACACCGAGAAACAACCAAAGCTGCACACAATAACTTCACACACCGAAAGATAAATACAGTTTCGACAAAATACAATTGTGAACAGACTTAACTTCGAAAAACGTGGAGACCGTGTGGAGCTTCGAAAATCCCTCCCACCGTCTCCGAGATCTCGCGAGACCTTAATCGAGACCGATTAACACGATTAACCTTTAACGATTTAACATTACGATTGAATGACGGTTGTATTTGGATATTATCAAACCCGCTCATGCCCGTCATCTGTCCACTTCCGCATTCGCGGCAGGTTCATAATTATCATCAAAATCTAAACAGTATTTGTAGAATTTCAATAAAAGCCACATCACTGTTCATATCGGTAAATATTATTCCATCATGTTTGGGAAACTTGGAAAATTTGGAAAAACAATATAGCCTATTTTACTCCCAGGGGTCCCAGGAATACCCACCCAAAATATCTTTGCGATCTGTTGAGCCGTTTTTGCGGTACATTCGAACGGACAGACAGACATTTGGTGAATTATAGGAAGATTAGGGGAAAAGGACGTCAAAATGATTGGGGGCCAAAACTCAACACATCACAGAGAATTACAATACACACAAGGTGATGAATTATTTGCAATATATAATAGTCCAAGAAATGAGACTTACCCTCGGAAATCGAAAAAAGACATGTATTTTGCAGGTTTTCAATGGATCCAATAGCGTTGAGGTGGTTTTTTTTTATTATCCAAACCTAGCCCTCGATCTTCCTTGAGAAATGCAAAACGACCAAACAAATAAACACACACAACCAAACTTTCTTCTTTATATATTAGATTAAAAGATGATGACATCTGCTCAAGCGACCTCGCCCCCCCCCCCCCAAAATGGCGATTTGATTACGTCATATATCACGTGACCTGCCACGTCAACTCGAGGATACTTTTGCTGCGGGACTTGTGTTTACGTGCTGGTGCGGCCTACATATTCTCTGAACTCTGAAAAAGTACTAAGAATGCCTGGTAGATGTATGGTTGCTGGTTGTAGCAATACATCCAAAGATGGTGTGAGTATGCACGTTTTCCCAAAGGATCCAGCTGTAAGGAAAATATGGATAGCCAGGGTAAAAGTGCACAACATATTCAAGCGTCATTTGCAGCGTCCATTTTGAAGAAAACTCGTGCGACACCAGCCTGTATTCCCAGTTAGGGATGAGTAGATGTAAGCGATTAAAAGCCGACGCGATCCCCACGAAGATTAGAGATTATTCTTATCTATTGGACAAGTAAAAGGACAGAACAGCTGCGGAAGGCATGAGAAGCTGAGGGAAAGGAACATTTTCACTTTTCACCCCTCAGCCCAATGGGCTAAGGGGTATTGTCGTCACGGGCGTCGTCCGGGCATCCGTCAACTTTTGGTTTCCGTCAATTTCAAGGAGAACTGCTTGTCCGATTAAATCCATTTTTGCAGTGTGTGTTGGGGTTGAGTTGTGGAAGGTGCCTTTCGAAAATGGGCGCGCTGTGATTTTCAATATGGCCGCCACGGCAGCCATCTTGAAATTGGTTTCCATCAATTTCCAGCAGAATGGCTTGTGCGATTAAATCCATTTTTGCAGTGTGTGTTGGGGTTGAGTCGAGGAAGGTGCCTTTCGAAAATGGGCACGCTGCGATTTTCAATATGGCCGCCACGGCAGCCATCTTGAAATTGGTTTCCGTCAATTTCGAGCAGAACGGCTTGTCCGATTAAATCCATTTTTGCAGTGTGTGTTGGGGTTGAGTAGAGGAAGGTTCATGGGTGCGAAATGGGTTAATGGGTTCATGGGCAAAAATTTCATTACTTGCAGTTCCTACTTCGCTTCAAATAACAAATTATCATCAATGCTTCCTTTCACCATGCATGGGCTGAGGGGTTACGCCCTATTTGCGGTGCTATTTATGTGCATTTATATTTAGCATCAGCCATGATCGCCACCACTTTACTTAATGTATGTTTTGCCCAAATATGACACACCCCCCCTCCCCGTAACGCTTTAAGAGATGCCCCCTAAAATTTACGTAATACACAATGAAGACACCACCTCCTCCTATTTCGTACCTTAATCCCGGGATGCTATTTATCCCGTTGTTTTTTCAGTTACTGTGAACTATATTTGAAAAAGTAAATGCGGTACAGTGTGCCGTCGATAAAATCAAGCAACAGTGAAATCCCTGTAATGACATCATTGGACTAATCTCTCCGAGTGATAATAATAATAATAATACATTTATTTTATATAGCGCTTTTCAAGAAGCCCAAAGACGCTTTGACAGAGTACAAAAAACAAGTGCAAAAAGACAAAAATAAATAGGTAAATAATCAAAGCAAAAGGAAGGAGAAGGAGAAGAGATAGTCAGGGGTTAAATGCTGTGGGTTAAATGTTAAATGCAGGGTTGAACAGGTGGGTCTTGTGTGATGTTTTGAATGTGGTGAGTGAGGAGGAGTCTCTGATGGTGTGAGGTAGTGAGTTCCAGAGGGTGGGAGCAGCGATGGAGAAGGCCCTGTCCCCCCAGGATCTGAATTTGGTCTGGAAGGGGGGGGGGGGACAGGAGGTTGGCGCCAGCAGAGCGGAGGTTGCGGGTGGGAGTGTGTCTGGAGAGGAGGTCAGTCAGGTAGGATGGGGCCAGGTTATGGAGGGCTTTGTAGGTCAAGAGGAGGATTTTGTACTGGATTCTCTGGGGGATGGGGAGCCAGTGAAGCTTATAAAGGACGGGGGTGATGTGGTCACGGGTCCGGGAATGGGTGAGTAGACGGGCAGCGGAGTTCTGAATGTATTGGAGTTTATTGATGATTATTGAGGGTTAACCATAGAGGAGGCTGTTGCAGTAGTCCAGACGGGAGGTGATGAAGACGTGGATGAGGGTTTCTGCAGCCGTGGAGGAGAGGGATGGACGGAGACGGGCGATGTTTTTCAGGTGAAAGAAGGCTGTCTTTGTGATTTGTTTAGTGTATTTGTCGAAGGAGAGGGTTTGATCAAAGATGATGCCAAGATTCCGGATGTGAGGGGAGGTGGATACTGGGAAACCGTCAATGTTGAGGGCGAAGTTATGGGTGGATTTGGTGAGCGTTTTTGGGCCAATGATGATTATTTCAGATTTATCATAGTTAAGTTTGAGGAAGTTGATTTGAAGCCAGGATTTTATTTCAGTGATGCAGTTTGTCAGGATAGAGTGGGTGGCGGTGGAGATTGACTTGGTGGAGATGAAAAGCTGGATGTCATCGGCGAAGCAGTGGAATTGGAGACCATGACGGCGGATTAAGTGACCAAGGGGGGACAGGTACAGGATGAAGAGGAGGGGGCCGAGAACTGAACCTTGGGGGACACCTTGGGGGAGGGGAGCAGTGGGGGATTTGCAGTTATTGATGGAGATGAACTGGCGTCTGTCAGAGAGGTAAGATTTGATCCAAGAGAGGGCAGTGCCAGTAATGTTAAAGGTGGTTTCAAGTCGGGTGAGGAGGATGGTGTGATTGATGGTGTCAAAGGCGGAGCTGAGGTCGAGGAGGATGAGAATGTTGAGGTTGCCGGCGTCAGAGGAGAGGAGAAGGTCGGTGGTGATTTTGAGGAGAGCAGTTTCAGTACTGTGGTTGGAGCGGATTCCGGATTGGAATGTTTCATACAGGTTATTGGCAGAGAGGTGATGTTTGAGTTGAGTGGCTACAGCGCGTTCCAAAACTTTTGACAGAAAGGGTAGGTTGGAGATGGGTCTGAAGTTATTTAGGGTGTCAGGGTTGAGTCCAGGTTTTTTCAGAATGGGGGTAACAGCAGCAATTTTGAGGGATGGTGGGACGATGCCTTTAGACAGGGAGGAGTTTATTGTTGCAGTGATAAGTGGAGAGAGAGCAGGAAGGGAGGCCTTGACAAAGCTGGAGGGGATGGGGTCCAGAGTGCAGGTGGCAGTTTTCATTCCTATGAGGAGTTCAGAGAGGTCATTAGGGGAGACTGGGGAGAATTGAGACAGGGGTTGGCAGGATAAGGGGGGGCAGGTGGTTTGAGGGGGAGCAGGTGCGGTGGTGGTTAAGCTGGTGTAGATGTTGTCAATTTTGCTTTGGAAGAATGAAAGGAAGGAGATGCAGTTGTCTACTGTGAATGACTGGGTGGTGGTGTCCAGGGGGCTGAGGAGTTTGTTTATTGTAGAGAAGAGTGCTTTTGGGTTTCCGGAGCCAGAGTGGATAATTTGAGAGTAGTAGGCGGAGCGGGCGCGGGAGAGGGCATCTTTGTAGTGCTGCAGGTGGTCCTTGTCGGCTTGGGAGTGAATTGTGAGACCTGTTTTATTGCGGAGTCTTTCAAGTTGGCGAGCACGAGTTTTCATCAGGCGGAGTTCAGGGGTAAACCAGGGAGCAGAATGGGTGAAAGAAACTGTTTTGGTTTTTATAGGCGCAAGCTGGTCGAGGCAGAAGGAGAGAGTGTGGTTGTAGTAGTCAGTGAGGTCAGAAGGGGTGTGGAGGTCAACGAAGGGAGAAGTGGATATTTTTTCAGAGAGGGTGGATGAGAATGAGGTAGGTGAAAGAGTTTAGCTTACGGAAGTTGATAATGCAATAATGCCTTGGTGCTGGGGTGGGGATGTTGATGGTCATCGTGATGGCTAAGTGGTCAGAGAGCGTGAGGTCGGAGCTAGAGAGATGGTGCAAAATTAATCCAGTAGAGCAGACAAGGTCCAGAATGTGACCACGGTTATGGGTAGGAAAGTTGACATGTTGAGTGAGGTTAAAGCAGGTGGGTAAATCAGTGAAGTCAGTGGTTATTGTGGAGTCAGTGGAGTCCATGTGGATATTGAAATCACCGAGGAGGAGGATTGAGGGGGAGAAGGAACAGAGCTAGGTCAGAAAGTAAGAGAAGTCAGACAGGAATGATGGGTGTGGTTTGGGAGGGCGGTAGACGACTGCCATGACTGACTGTGTGTGACCAGAGTTTAAAAGCCAGGTGTTCAAATGATGGAGCAGATGAGATGGAGATGAGGCTGGTCTTGATGTCCTGTCGGTGAATTACGGCAATTCCACCACCTCGGCCCTCCGAGCGTGGTTTATTGATGTATGAATAGGTGACCAAAATGTATGACCAAAGGTCAACCATTTTACTAGCCGGATCCACATTCAGATCTTCACCAGAATCGAATCGATTTTTCATTGTCACATACGCTAAATCTCTGCCAAATTTCGTCCAAATCATTCTGCAACTTTTTGAGATATCCTGATATGTGTTGTCTTTGGCTCCATCTCCCAATGCTGAAGAATCACTTTAAAAAACGATGCAATCGTTTCTAAATATGTTCAATTACTTTCATTACCTCCGCCACCAAAGGTGGATGGAGGTTATGTTTTCACTCCTGTCTGTCTGCCTGTCTGTTTGTTTGTTACTTGGGAAAAAAAATAATATTTTTTGCAAGTATGTTGCTCACTCCGGTTTGTGTGTTTGTTTGTGTGTTTGTTTGTCTGTCCGCTCACTTATACTTGCCTACAGCTCACAATTTTAAACCGATCTTCACGAAACTTTACCAAACGGTAGAGTTCGTGGTCCGACAAAATCCTATATATTTTTGGGGTCAAACGGTCAACATAGGCCAAAGGTCAACCACCTTTTTCAAATTTCTAAAATCCTCAATTTTCATCTGATTGACTTGAAATTTGAAAAGGATATACATATCGGCAAACTGAATTCAACCACCAACTATTTTTGAGATCAGCATAGGCCAAAAGGTCAACATAGGCCAAAGGTCAACAACCATTTCAAATTTCTAAAATCCCCAATTTTCATCCGATTGACTTGAAATTTGAATAGGATTTACATATCGGCACACTGAATTCAACCACCAACGATTTTTGAGATCAGCATAGGCCAAAAGGTCAACATAGGCCAAAGGTCAACAACAATTTCAAATTTATAAAATCCTCAATTTTCAACCGATTTACTTGAGATTTGAATGGGATTTACATATCAGCAAAATAATTCAACCACCAACTATTTTTGGGATCACCATAGGTCAAAGGTCACCAACAATTTCAAATTTCTAAAATCGTTATGTATATATATATATATATATATATATATATATATATATATATATATATACATATATATATATATATATATATAGTATATATATATATATATATATTTTTTTTTTATATATATATATATATATATATTATATATATATATATATATATATACTAGCTGAAAGCACCCTGCGTTGCCCGGGTTATTTTTGAATGAATTTACTTCGATAATTCAGCTTTTACTCGCGGCCGTAGAAGAATGACTACTATAATTCAGCTGAGCTTTTAATTGTGAAATGGGCCCAGCTCGGCCGACGTGGCCTCGACCGGCCTCGCCACCTAGCCTATAACCTTCCCGGGGCCCGTGCCGACATTCTTGGTTCTTTTTGAATGAATTTACTACTATAATTCAGCTTTTACTCGCGGCCATAGAAGATTGACTACTATAATTCAGCTCGGCTTTTAATTGCGAAATGGGCCCGGCCCGGCCGAAGCGGCCTCGACCGGCCTCGCCACCTAGCCTATAACCTTCCCGGGGCCCGTCCCGACATTTTTGGGATTAGAGGTTTCCTCCTATCTTTCCCCGTTCAGGAGATTAGCTTGCGCAGACCAACAAACAAAAACTTTCTTTTATAATATAGAGAGATATATACGTACATACTAGCTTGGCTCGGCTCGCTGCGCTCGCCTCACCACGCGTCGTTACTGAGGAGCGGGCTTATTGTAGCCAAGGATAATGACTGTACCTGAGTTGCTGTGTTGTCATGGTTTACACCAATCATAATACAGACTTGGCATTTAATATGGAATTTATTTTTTTCTTGACGGGTTTACCTTCTTAACTCAGTACATCAATCTGGTGAGTTTCTTTTACACTTTGGTGATTTATTTGTTAAAAGAACCATGTCACATTGTCTGTCGCAGCAAGAAGTCAACAACAGGATTATATCCCAGGTGGCGTGGCAAAATGTATGGACAGGTGCATTTGATGATTGGCTTCACAGTCGGGTATACAAGGGTTGTTGCGTTCTGTATTAGTGGAAAACAACTGCTGCACGTCTCCAAAAGTTATTGCCGCTTCCTCTGGAGATGGTCCGTCAACTCGACAATGCTGTTTGTCATAGAGTGGTGGCTTTACGAAATTTCGGCATGAAACAGCGTGCTATTGCTCGGCAGTATGACATCACTCAAGGTCAGGTGTCAAAGAACCTGAAACGAAATGCTCAGAGGGGTGTCCCGACTCCAATACCGAGGCCAGGACGTCCCCGTAGAACCACAAGGAGGGATGATCGCCAGCTGCACCGGTTAGTCTGCAATGGCCGTACCAAGTCAGCTAATCGGCTTAGGGCTGAGTGGCAGCAACTGACAAATGTGCCTCTATCCAGAAGGCTAGTCAACCAATGACTGGTTCAAGCAGGCTATCGTGCCAGGCATCCCCTGAACAAGCCACGCCTGACCAGACAACACCGCGAGCGCCGATTGCAGTGGGGCAGAGAGCACCGTCAATGGCAGCCAGGGCACTGGAATCACGTGATCTTCAGTGACGAGTCTAGATTTCTGGTCTATCGTCAAGATGGCCGCGTCCGAGTGCGCAGACAAGTGCATAAAGCCTACAACAAAGATTGTATAGTGCCAAGAGTCCAAGCTGGAGGTGGTGGGGTGACCGTTTGGGCTGCTTTTCATGCAGGGGGCAAAACTGACCTGTTTGTTCTGAACGGAAACCTGAACCAGTTGAAGTACAGGGTCTGGAAGAAACAGGGAACCAGTCTGGAAGACAGGTACAAGTACAGGGAACCAGTCTGGAAGAAACATTGCTTCCATTTGCTCGTGCAGCCTTTTGAGGAAACTTTGTCTTCCAAGATGACAATGCACGGCCTCATCGTGCTCGCATGATCCAACACTTTCTTGCTGACTGTGGTGTAGAGCATATGGAGTGGCCTGCCCTGTCCCCGGATATGAATCCGATAGAGAACTTGTGGGCAGAATTAACGCGTCAAATCGACAACTTGGACCAGCAGCCGACCTCTGTGCGTGAATTGCAGCAGGCTATTGTCATTGCATGGCAAGCGATTCCTGTCCAAACCTTGGCAAATCTCGTGAACAGCATGCCTCAACGTGTACGTGCTCTCCTGAATGCTCGTGGGGGTTACACGAAGTACTGAACTGTAATTTTACTGTCCGTAATCCCAGTCGTAATTTAACTTTTGTTTTCGTTAAAAAAAATTTTGGCCTGATGTGCAAAATAAATAGATACTTCTGGAATACGTACAGAAGTTTAACACAGTACTGGCCGTGACTTGAGTTCGATATCGGTTTACATCACTTTCAAGGATCAATTTATTTGTTTCGAAATGTCAAATGTGGTTTTTGTTTCTTTTAAAGGTCACATTAACAAAATCTAGAATAATTTCAACATAATTCCAATGAACTTTTGGTTCTAAGACATCTTGAAAAGTAAGTTCACCCCCACAAAAAAATATTCCATATTAAATGCCAAGTCTGTACAAACAATTATTTTGCATAAACTGCTGACGGCACCTAGCCCTACTTATTTTTATACCCTCTTTTTCTTTGCTTCCTTGCAGCCAGGATAGAAACCTGCATAGTTTTGGGTCTTTGTTGGAGAACTTTTTCAGACCAATTCTGGAGGCCACAGTAAACCCTGGAGATCGCTCTCATCGAAATCTACATCTCCTTTTGAAATATGTAAGAGGCTATCTTACTCATCAAAATGATCTTTTTAAGACTGACAATTTCTCAGAGATTAAAATAACAGTCAAAAACATCTTTAAATCCTATTTACCTTTTCATGTATTCTTTTGTTTATTGTATTTTTACTCTTGTTTTGTTGAAATTTGTTTTCAGGGAAGCAATCATCATGGGTGATTGTGATGATTGACATTTAATTTGAGATTACGGGAAGTTGCCTTCCTTCCAGTTTGGATTATTCGAGGCACTTTGCAGGCCTCAGTCTGCAGCGGTTCTGATGGTGCCCCAATAATTAAGTGTGAAACACTCAAGGTTTATAAATATTAAAACGTTTTTTTTTTTTTTGTTTTTTTTTTGTATACAAGATCGAGGCTCGTGAAAGAGCGAACATTAATCACACAGAAAGACAAACCGACACATAAAACATATAACATAGGGAGCGGTAGACAAGATGGGGAGAGAGGGGGAAGGACACAAACACAACATTTGAGAGCAGGGACCGAGAGACATGGAGACATCGAGAGATCTGAGAGAGGGCGAGGGCTTTGGGGGGGGGGGGGGGCGTGGGAAGGGGGCAGTGGGAGAGGTATAAAACATATGGACACTGCCAGGACTTCCAGGAAAGAAGTTGGAATTTCAAACAAGGTGGATCTGGGGTGAATTAGCGGGGGTAGAAAAGATCAAGGTTTTGGATGGGGGAAGATAAGAGATGGTGGTGAACAGCTGTTTTAAAGACCTGGAGGGAGGAGTGGGATTGAAGGGAGTGAGGTAGTTTGTTCCAGAGGCGGGAGAAAAGAGGAATGAAAGAGTGAAGGTGAGCGGAGAGCCGAGATTTCGGCAGTTTAACCATCAGAGGGTTGCTGGCAGATCTTGTGCGACCTGTAGGAATATTTGGGGGACAGAGCACAGAGAGAGCTGGGGGTGCAAGGCCGGAGAGGAGTCGGTAGAAGACAGAAAGACCACCTACCTGCCTGCGGTGAGTGAGTGAAAGGCCCTCAGAGATAGCTTCATCACGGGAGATTCCAATAATTCTGAAAGCTTTGGTTTCAACAGCGTGAAGCCGAGCTAGGTGTGAGGCAGGAGCACCGGCCCATAGGGGAGAACAGTATTCCTTTGAGCTGCGGATGAAAGCCTTGTATGTGGTGAGGAGCTCAGGTGTGCCGAGGAAGGACTTCGCACGACGGAGGATGCCCAGTCGGCGACTGGCTTTGGAGGCCAGCTTGGAAATGTGGTTTTCCCAAGAAAGATCATGGCAGATAGTGAGACCCAAAATCTTGAGCGACAGAACTTCTTGGAGAGGATTGTTGAGAAAGTAGATGGGAGGGTTGTCCAGTCGATCTTTTCGGAGAGACATAGTAAGAGTGTGAGATTTGTCAGGATTGAAAGACATGTTCCACTTGTTTGACCAGTCTGTGATTTTGTCCAGGTCTTATGTCCAGGTATTAAGGGTGACAGTAAGCTGGTATGGACGAGCAGACCTGCATGATGTTTACACGATGGTAGGTGACGAGATTGATTGCGAGTTGGTGGGAAGGGAGGGAAACGACACGTGTGTTCCATCAACCCATCACGTGACCATCAACCAACCGTGTATAAGTGAATGTAGACCGTGTATATAGAAAGATGGTCACAATTAATTGACCGTGTTGGAGTGTAATCGTGCAAATCGTGATCATCTGCCATGATCTTTCCTGGGAAAACCACATTTCCAAGCTGGCCTCCAAAGCCAGTCGCCTACTGGGCATCCTCCGTCGTGCGAGGTCCTTCCTTGGCACACCTGAGCTCCTCACCACATACGAGGCTTTCATCCGCAGCTCAATGGAATACTGCTCTCCCCTCTGGGCTGGTGCTCCTGCCTCACACCTAGCTCGTCTTCACGCTGTTGAAACCAAAGCGTTCAGAATCATTGGAATCTCCCGCGATGACGCCATCTCCAAGGGCCTTTCACTTACTCACCGCAGGCAGGTTGGTGGTCTTTCCGTCTTCTACCGACTCCTCTCCGGCCTTGCTCCCCCAGCTCTCTCTGGGCTCTGTCCCCCAAATATTCCTACAGGTCGCACAAGATCTGCCTGCAACCCTCTTATGGTTAAACTGCCAAAATCAAGACTTTCTGCTCACCTTCCCTCCTTCATTCCTCTTTTCTCCCGCCTCTGGAACAAACTCCCTCACTCTCTTCAATCCCACTCCTCCCTCCAGGTCTTTAAAACGGCTGTTCACCACCATCTCTTGTCTTCCCCAATCCAAAACCTTGATCTTTTCTACCCCCGCTAATTTCACCCCAAATCCACTTTTTTGATGTGACTTTTGTCTTCTTTCCTGGAAGTCCTTGGTGTCCTTGCGTTTTATACCTATCCTGCCTCCCCCCTGGCCCTCTCCCTCCTACACATCTCCCGATGTCCCTGCTCTCAAATGTTGTGTTTGTGTGCTTCCTTCCCTTCTCTCCCCATCTTGTCGACCGCTCCCCTTTTTATATACTTTGTTTGCTTGATTTGTTTGTTTGATAAATGCTTTTGATAATTAGCTCTTTCACGAGCCTCGACTCTGTATACAAGAAAAATAAATATATATATATATATATAATAATAATAATAATAATAAATAAATAAATACAAACCCATGTAAATGGAGGGTTTACTATACTTGTTGTTTTGTATAAATGCAGTATACTTGCAAAACGAAAATCAAATCACTTGCCTTGTGTGGCAGGTGACTGGCTTCGACAGCGTTGCTGATGAATCGCCGGAAGAGAAAGTGTTTCTGGCAGAAGCTCCTCCTCCAGAAAAGTGGCTAAATAAGGAAGATCCTCCGTACTCGTACTACATCTACTATATGTATACCAATATTGCAGTCATCAACTACTGGAGGAGGTATGTATGACTGACCATGTGAGATATGGGCGGAAACAGACTGGCGAACAGGAAGTGCTAAGGGGAAATGCATTGCACCGTTCAGTGTCGAGTCTCATCTCTGATGACCTGACGGTTCAGGTGTTGCAGCTTCCATCGATTCCAACATTAACGAGCTTTGAGGAGGCTATTGGCTGTGGCTGAAATGAGGATCTCGTGCACTGTTTCCATATGGAGAATGATGATAAATGTCACCTCTAATAATTGTAAAAGGAGCAATAATTTTTATTTAATTATTTTCGGAATCTTTGGTAATTTTCTTTTAGTTATTAAACCTCTTGCTAGGAAGCGGAACATGAACACGTTCGTCTTGAGACCGCATTCTGGTGAGGCTGGACATTTCACTCACTTGCTGGATGCCTTCCTCACTTCTGATAATATCTCCCATGGCATCAACCTCACCAAGGTTTGACAAATCAGAATTCTGTTCCCATATCCTTATGGTCAGTCTGGGGAGCTGTGATTTTGTTTGGAAGATAAAGCCAAATAAATCGTAAATCAAAGTTAATTTGTTGAAAACAAACTTCGTCAGACAGTGAGATGAATGTTTTGTTTTCCTCCTCCTTCCACCAACAGAATCCTGTGATTCAATACCTGTACTACCTCGCACAAATACCAATCGCCATGTCCCCCATCAGCAACAACAGTCTCTTCATGGAGTACGATCGCAATCCTTTTTATGAGTTCTTCCAAAAGGGACTGCTCGTCTCGTTGTCCACGGACGACCCTCTGATCTTCCATACGACCAACGTAAGTTCTTCGATTCTACATTTTCACCTTTCCGCTCTACGACTCAATTCGATATTTGATGTAGATTAACATTACCTTCTGTTACATCCAAAACTTTATTTTCAATACTTCATGAAACTTTTACCACCTCATAATCTACAATTTTGCGAATAATATATTTATATAATAATACCAAAATAATATATCTAATGCAATTTATTCAGTTGCATGCAATACAGTGAAATTTGGTTTGGCCAACCACAAGATGGATCCATCGAGTATTCTAATCTATAAACAGCCCGTAATTGTATTGCACCTCATGAGAGGGAGGCTCAGGGTTCATCCTTGTCTTCTGGTGTACCCTTCCTAATAACCGGACATGCTTTTAACAGATACAGGTTCCAAACCAGACTTTCACATTCCAGAAGCTAGCATAATAGTGATTTGTAAAAAAGAATGAAACTTGTAATATTTAGCTCCCTAAAGGGATTGCTGTGACTGAGCCAAGCACCTGATTGGCTTTCCTCATAGACTCAGAAACATGGAGATCAAAGTTGAGGGCAGTAACGCCAGGCCTTGTTCCATCATACTTTAAGATGAGATGAGTACTTTCGAGATAGGTCAGGAAAATGTTTTGAGAAGTTGACGATGCTTTGGATATACATTTTGCATACTTGGCAATCAAACGGAAGACCAAAATGCTGCATTGGAGTCAGGAGGAACCCAAAGAAGTAAAGAGCAAAGATGGAGTCATCAGGAGGAACCTGAAGAAGTAAAGAGCAAAGATGGAGTCATCAGGAGGAACTTTGAGAAGTAAAGAGCAAAGGTTGAGTCATCAGGAGGAACCTGAAGAAGTAAAGAGCAAAGATGGAGTCATCAGGAGGAACCCGAAGAAGAAAAGACCAAATATGGAGTCATCAGGAGGAACCTGGATAGGATTTGGGTTTCATTCATTCACTCCACAACCTTCAAACCCATCCACGCGCAGCCAAATGAGAACTTTCTGCAATAATTCACTTCTCCTTGGGCAGATAGATAAAAAAGAGAAACAAGTACAGATACATTCAAAGTACACCGCCCCCATGCCAAATAATTAAATATCCTCCAGCGCGGCATTGCCGGGGCAGCCGTGCAGCTCATAGAGACTGCATTTGGAGGGATAGGTGCACAATATTTGATTGATTAATTGCATAATTAAAATCAATAAAAGAATGTCATAAAATATTTTCTTAATCAATTGGCTAATAGCATAACTAAACCACTAGGGCTTCATCCGAAGATGTAAATTTTAGAAATTTAATTTAAAAAGTCATTAATTAAAAAATTAAAAAATTAATTTATTAATCAATAAATACTTAATAGATTAATTGATTAATCAATAAATCTAAAATGCCCTTTACAGACAAATCACTTGGTCATTGTCATGTCCAAATATCAGCTTCCGAGCTCAAAATGTGCCTGAGATATTGGCCAGATGAGAAAGAAAATAAATAAATGATTAATAATGAAAACAAATAAATAATAATCGTTATAAAATTAAATAATTAATCAATTGCCTAATAGAACACATAAACCACCATCATTTCATCGGAATCTGTAACTAAAAATAAAAAATAAAAATTAGTCATTAATCGAATAATTACATAATTAATCGATTAATTGATTAATCAATAAATCAAAAATATCCTTTACAGCCAATTCACTTGGTCATTGTCATGTCCAAATATCAGCCTCCTAACTCAAAAGGTGCCTGAGATAATGGCCAGAAGAGAAAGGAAATGTATAAGTACTTAATTAATCACTAATAATTAAATAACTAATTGATTAATGAATAAACAAAAAATGCAGTTTTTGACAAAGTACTTACTCACTATTGTGCCGAAATTTCAGCTTCCTAGCTCAAAGGATGGCTGAGATATCGCCCGGACAAACAAACAAACAAGAAAATAAAAATAAACATATGTCACCCACAGGGTGAACCGTATCTTGCCAAGTGACCTTGACCTTTGACCTTGACCTTAATAATTTCGTATGGTGAATAGTATGTCTTCATGACCAACGCACATGAAATATTGAAAGATTTTGATGAGAACTGAGGAAATAATTTTTTCATGAAAATTCCGTTTTTTCGTCATGACGTCATCAAATGACGTCATAGCGTCAAACTGTTTACAGATCTGGGAAGCACTCATCAAGGGCATTCATATGAGGTATTACTCGATATGGTACCTACGATTTCAAAATTTGACCTTGGGGTCAATAATTTTCGACCTCCAGCGCTAACCATGAAGGTCAAGGCCGATCGCCACCAAAAACTAATCAGCTGAGCGCCGGACCATATACTAGATTCCCATGAAGTTTGGAGACGATCCGATCAAAGTTACTCAAACAATTAGTGTTTCGTCGACCTCCATGATTGGCCGCAAAGTGACCTTGACCTTTGACCTTGACCTTCATAATTTTGTGTGCTAAAGGGTATCTCTAAAAGACTCTGATATGCGAACTTACAAGAGTTTCCAAAGGGAACTGTGCTCTACAGAGTGACCTAAACAATGCGAACTAAAGCAATACAATATACATGAAAAGTGCAGTTTTTTCGTCATAACGCCGTCAAATGACGTCACATTGTCAAACTAGTTATATGTTTGGAAAGCACTCAACAAGGGCTTCAATTTGAGGTACTACTCGATATGGTAACTGAAACTTGAAAATTTTACCTTTTGGTCAAAATTGAATGACCTTCAAAATGACCTTGAAGGTCAAGGCCGATCGACACCAAAAACTAATCAGCTGAGCGCCATACCACACCCTATATACCCACCAAGTTTGGAGATCATAAGATCAAAGTTACTCAAAAAATAAGGGTTTCGTAATTTGACCTTGGGGTCAATAATTTTCGACCTCCAGCGCTAACCATGAAGGTCAAGGCCGATCGCCACCAAAAACTAATCAGCTGAGCGCCGGACCATATACTAGATTCCCATGAAGCTTGGAGACGATCCGATCAAAGTTACTCAAAAAATTAGTGTTTCGTTGACCTCCATGATTGACCACAAAGTGACCTTGACCTTTGACCTTGACCTTCAAAATTTTGTGTGCTGAAGGGTATCTCTATAGGACTCTGATATGCGAAGTTACATGCGAAGATATGCGAAGATATGGTACCTACGATTTCAACATTTGACCTTGGGGTCAATAATTTTCGACCTCCAGCGCTAACCATGAAGGTCAAGGCCGATCGCCACCAAAAACTAATCAGCTGAGCGCCGGACCATATACTAGATTCCCATGAAGTTTGGAGACGATCCGATCAAAGTTACTCAAAAAATAAGGGTTTCGTCGACCTCCATGATTGACCACAAAGTGACCTTGACCTTTGACCTTGACCTTCAAAATTTTGTGTGCTGAAGGGTATCTCTATAGGACTCTGATATGCGAAGTTACAGGAGTTTCCAATAATAACTGTGGTCTACAGAGTGATCTAAACGTGAAAAAAAATGATTAACCACAAACAAAAAAACAAAAAAACAAACAAAAAAACAAACATACAAGCTGACTAATACATCTTGCAAAAACTTCGTTTTGGCAAGATAACAAACAAACAATCAACCAGAGTGAAAACTGAGTACTCCCTTTCAGCGTGCGTCATTGCCGAGCCCCCTTCAGTGCCTGGTAATTACGTTATGCAGCGGCTGGAGATGGCATAGGAAAGGAGCGGTGTACAATAAAGAGTAAAAGAGATAAAAAGAAAAGAAACAGCAATAATTAGAATGAATAAAGAGATTTGTGAAAAAACAGAAAGAAATGTGAAAGGAACAAAGAACAAAGATGTCGGGAAGAACCCAGATAGATACATTTCAGCAGTTACTCCCCAGGCTCAAACGCAGTAGCAGGTATGAGCTACCAGATGTCTGCCAACCTCTTGAATACCGTATGCGTCAAATGTCTCCACCAGAGGCTGAAGGTCTTTGTAGGCCCACCACCGATTTGGCCTAACTTTATTCCAGGGATATTTTCCCTTATGATATTGCAAAAGATAATGCATGAACCCAAATTTCTCTACGTTGTAACCTCTGACACTGAAGGTGGGCGGAGGTTATGTTTTCAACCCTGTCTGTTTACCTGTTTGTCTGTCTCTGAACATTATATCTCAAAAGGTTGTGGACGGATTCGGCGGAAATTTGGTGGAGAGATTGGGTGGGTGACGAAGAAGAATTGATTATATTTTCGTGAAAATTGGAATCTGCATCCTGATCAGATAATTTTTAAAGTGATTCTTCACTATTGAGTGATAGAGCCAAAAACCATATACAGTAAAGTACGATGTCTCAAAAGGTTGTGGATAGATTCAGACGAAACTAGGTGGATGAGTTGGTTTGGTGTCAAGAACAAACCGATTCGATATGGGTTCAGATCCAGATCCAGATCCAACCTATCAGTGGGATACAAAACGTAAACTGTTCACTCTGGCGGAGGTATGCTCCCTACCGAGTGCCGTTCTAGTTTTACCATTGATTAGGACCAATTTATTCCATCCCCCTTTTTATGCCTTCGCCGACTAAGTCGCCGGGCTTAACCCCGTTTTTCTCAGCAACCATATGTCCGATTGAGATTGAGATGAAACTTACAGGGTAGGAGTGACACCCATGCAGAATGTTTTTATGATAATTGTGACATTGTGGCGGTTACAGGTAACCGCCACAACATCATAGGTCACATGCTATGTCCGCCATCTTGGATAGAAAAACGAACCTTATCTGATCAACACGAAACTTCACAAACGTGATCCTCTACCCATACATATGCAGAGTGATGGCATATACCAGTTGTGGGACTATGCGGAAGCATATTGGCGACACAGTCGCATTGTTCTAGTTTTTTTTAAAGGGATTCTTCACAATTGAGAGATATGGCCAAAAACGATATATAGCATGATATTGTTACTGATCGCGGTTTAGATGGTATGATGGGCCGAGCGGATGGTCCAACCGCGACCGAACAGTTATTCCCCGATTAGAACCCGATTTCACCCAAACGTTGGCCGGATCGCACCGCAGCTAGTCAATAGGGAAAAGACAAAGGCGACACGGATGTGAAGAAGAAGAAGAAGAAGACAAAAAAGGTTGGAAATACTACTAAATTTATTCCTACTATTTACATGCTCAAAGTAACCAAGGAGAAGGAAAGATAATAAAATAATATACAGAAGAATCAGAGACACAGTGCAATTATTAACTTATACAAGCTTAATTAACCCAGGACAGAACAAACAGAACAAACTCACGTACACAAGAAGGGTGGAAAGGCAGGAGGTGGATGGCTGGAGGGAGAGGAAGGTCCAAGGGGGTCCTGCAGCACAACCGGCGCGTTTAGCAGCCGCCGTTCCTTCACGGCCCTGCTCCAAACCGCCGTTCAGGCCCCCAAGCTGCTGTTGTGGCTGCTGTGGACGTCGCGTGCTTTGCCAGGCCTTGTCCGACTCGTCTGGTCCAAACCCTCAACTCTTTCTTGGTCCGCTCACTCTTTACCACCGACTCCTCACCGCAACCAACGCAACCAACTGACCACCACCACCGACTCCTCACCGCAACCAACGCAACCAACTGACCACCGACTCCACTGACTGACTCCTCACCACTCTCTCTTGACGACCAACCCACTTGCTTCTTGCGTGCGCGCCTTTTATAGCGCCTCCAGCGATTAAGCCGCCGGCCTTCAGGACACGCCCATCGGTGTGCTCACCTCGGCCCTGGTTGGTCACGTGACCCTCTCGCTCCGCCCTTGATGACGACGGGCGGGCACGCCCCTCTATGACGAGGTGGAGACACGCCTTTCTTCTCCGACCCTGCCTCGTGGTCAATGGCGGTTATTGGAGGGGAGGTAATTGGCAATCGAGGGTTGGCAATCACGAGAGGGGATGTAAAAGGACATGGAGATTTTGGGGATGGGAATGAAAGGGGATCTATTCTCTTTCACTGGTGCAATGGAGTACTTCAATTAATGGGAGACACAGCCTTACTCTAAAACACAGAATAAGAGATAACTATCAACCAGGGGTATTCTATTATTTGGCTGACGTGTATGCTTGTGGACTAATTATGGGATGCCCTTTCACCTTTACACAGCTCCGGAGGCAGGGGGCGCAGCATAAACAATAATAATAATAATACAGCACACAATCAAAAAAATACAGTCCTCATCTCCGCAACAATATTTTTACATCTCTCTTGAAATATTTTCCTGTACGCAGCTTGCAATTAATTACCTAAGCACGATGAATCAGAACATGCCACTTCCGGTGGCATAGCCCATATGTAATTGTGTTTCTGTGTCACACTGATTAAAAAAGAAAAAGAAGAAGAAGAAGTTTGTATGCCATGTACCATTTCTGCATGCACAGGTAAAAACATACCTTGAAATGATGTGGGATTATATAAATGTTAATGCAATGGTGTATACGGCACATTGAATTCTTGCATCAAAGTTGCTGTTGGTGTGATATAGTTGCTCCTTTCCTTACAAATTGATTTTATTTTAATTCCTATAGCTATGACTGTCAAGTTTCCGTGATGTGTATGAGACGATTTGCCAGGACCCCTTGATGGAAGAGTACGCGATGGCATCTCATTTCTGGAAGCTAACACCGTGCGACATGTGTGAGATCGCCAGTAACAGTGTTCGCCAGAGTGGCCTCTCGCACAAGGTAATGGTGTATACGTTCACGAACACCGAGCTATAGCGTCTTTGGAGTTCATAATGTGCATTATATTTCATGGTCGGGAAGATTATCTAGCTATAGCCTCGGCCTCTTTCCATTTTCCTTGTGACGCACGCATCTTTTGGAGGAGACGCTGAGATGGCTATCCTTATAGAAGTAAGCCTTTTGATATTCAAACACATTTTCCGTGTGGCAGGAGAAGCAGCTGTACCTCGGATTGAGGTATCAGGAGGAAGGAATCGATGGCAACGAACTGAACCTTAGCAACGTGGCTCCGATTCGCGCTGCTTACCGACATGAAACTCTCTCCCACGAGCTTTACGTGTTGAAGACCGCACATTTAAATTGACTTTGGGCACGTTACCTGGAAAGAGTTTAGCATGTTACTCGTTACCTCCTTTTCCTGAAAGGCCCTGTCATGTCCATGTTGTTTATCCCATGTATCCCACCCCAGCCCTTTCCCTTCCACAGATCTCCTGATGTCTCTGTTCTCTACTATTGTTGTGCTTCCCCCCTCTCCCTCTCTTGTCTCCCCTCCCTTTATTATATGTTCTATATGTTAGCTCTTACATGAGCCTCGACTTAGTATACAAAAAAGAGCTCCATCAAAGGCTGAATATCAATTGCAGTTTGAATCAGCGATTGTTTTGTATTTGTCAAAATTCGTGGTTTTACTTTAATTTTTATGTTTGTGAATTTTCCTCTAGCCTGATGTAATGGTTTTGTGAGGATTTAAGGTGAACATGTTGAACTGAAAATACCTCTTGGAGTTGTGCACAACTTATCTTCCATACAAGAGATAACCTACAGTGGGCACTATCATTGGCACAACTGCACCCCAAGCAATCATGCTTCCCACAGCTGCCTATATCCTGCATATGAATGAAGAAGAACAAGCTGCACATGGAAGAACGATGGAAATGTATGACATGAGAAGTAAAAATTTATTTATAGACAATGGGTTCTGTTTGTAAACATGTGCTATGACAACAGGTTGTTTTTCTAAAAGCCTTGTGTTTTGTTGTAGCAAATTTGTATTGCAACACAGAAGTTTGTGTACGCATGTTTTGCTTTTTCAAGTTGGATAAATGAAATTATACAGTGCAAGAGTGATAGACTTTTCTGTGCCGAGATTTTCTTGCGTGTGTTTAACAGCTTCCCCAAAATAATGTAATTGAGACGTATGGGAAAAATATTGTCATGTTATGGCTCCCACATGCACCAATTGTATGCAGCTGGCATAGAGGCTGAGCACGTCGAGGTCGTGCTTCGAGAATGGCCGGCTCAAGGCCAAATTTGGTCCCTGCATGCACCCGAGCGGAGAATGTGTTAGTGCACTGAATGAGATGTAAACCACCACCACAGTAATTAGTAAAGTATCACAATTTTGACTACAAATGATAATAATCAAATGGGCCATAATGATTTTAGCGTGGGAAGAATGAAATGTAGACACCAAACTGGGCCAATTGGCATGCTGCCAAATAGGGCAATCAATCAGTCTTATTCCTCTTCCCCAGGGCATTGGGGGCGGTTGAGCAGTGCTGTGGAAGCTCATGCTGCGGTGCACTGAATGAGATGTAAACCACCACAGTAATTAGTAAAGTATCACAATTTTGACTACAAATGATAATAATCAAATGAGCCATTATGATTTTAGCGTGGGAAGAATGAAATGTAGACACCAAACTGGGCCAATTGGCATGCTGCCAACCAGGGCAATCAATCAGTCATTCCTCTTCCCCAGAGCATTGGGGGTGGTTGAGCAGTGCTGTGGAAGGTCATGCTGCGGTGTCGATAACGACATGCTTAAAGTACCCCTCTCTCGTGCAGCCCTAATGTTGAGCTGCACAAGGGGAAACGCCCCTGTTCTCGACTGTTGTTGTGCTTCCCTCTCTCTCCACCTCTTGTCTCCCGCTCCCTTTATTACAGTATATGTTCTATATGTTAGCTCTTATACGAGCCTCGACTTCGTATACAAAGAAAAAAAACAGCTTCACCATTCCTTAACACTGTTAGTTACAACACCATCTCCCAGAGGTGCACAAATATAGGATGACTCAGAGCCGTAGATAGAGAGAGTTCGGTGAACCCGGTTTCAACGTGTCTGCCCTATGATTGGTTAAGCGTTGTCATGTGATTCACAGGCGCCATGTTGTTACCCAACCTCCGTAACTAGCAGAACGCGCATCGCATTGCATGCATTCGCTTCGTTTTTCATCAGTCAAAAAAAAAAAAGCCGTGCTGTTCGGCATAAGGTTGTTCTAATCGTTCAGACGGGAAAAATCAATGCACCGTTTTCCCCGCAACCCAGAACGAAGGAAAATTTGGGAGACAAAGGTTCGACGAGAAGGCTGGAAACCAAACGACAACTCTTTCTTGTGCGAAGTAAGTCTCCATGCCTCTCACAGACTCAGTCTTACGTAACACTAACTAACAAAGTAAATTGCAAGACACATGCTTAGGTCAATACACCTGGATATGCTCTGGCCTACACCATCAGAGTTGACCTCATCTAGGCAGACTGGGGGCTAGGCCTAGGGTCTAGTCCAAGATAGATTAGGCCTACCCAGGAAATGGTAAGGCTAGTCTAGTCCAGACGACAATGAGGAACAAACATCAGGATCAACCTGTAAATGTGAGTTAATGTGGTGATGTGCACAGAAGGTACGCTAGAGGGGGCGTGGCATCACAACACATCGCCACAACACAAAGCGGCGTTACCCCCACGAGATTTATGGACCTGAGTCTAGCCAAATTCGGTCCCGGATGATGCTAGGCAAATGGAGAAAAGATGTACCGAACAGGTTGGAAAGTAAGAACAAAATGTACAGCCTTTTATTTAGAAGGCACAGAGAAACAGAACCAAAGATTCACCTTAACAATTATTACCTATCATAATAACCCCGACTTGGCACCTTCACACTCTGACACACACACTCAGGGAATAACACTCTGGTTAAGGGCGTACCGATGTACGTGCTGGGATGCCTCGCAATTGGCTACGGGGTCTGGTGTGTGCGGCTCGCAGTTCGATGAGGTGAGGTCCGCAGGACCGAAATGTCGGAGGTTCGAAATGTGGGAGGTTTTTTTGGGTCACCCTGTATAACGGAATGTATGTGGGAAGAGTGTGTTGGAACAGAGTGCGATACAGAGTGTGAGATGGATGAAGAGAGTGTGCGAGGATGCACACCAGAGCGTGTTGGAGCGAGTGTGCGGGGATGCACACCAGAGCGGGTGATTGGGTATGTGCAAGAGTGCACACCCATGGTTGTTACAGAGGATGTAACGGGAGAGGAGTGCGTGGAAGAGAAGTGTGTAACGGAGTGCGTAAGTGGTATGAGAGCACCAGGGTGTGCGCAAGGATGTGTATTATTGGAGTGTGTGAGTGGCGTGGGTGCGCCTGAGTGGTGTGCACCTGAGTGTAGAACGGAAGAGTGTGCACGAGAGCGTGCGGTGGCAGAATGAACGGAATGCATGGGATGTATGGGGGGCGTTGGAGCGCCTTGGTGTACGAGTGAGAAAAGGGTCGCGTGATGTGAGAATGCGACTCAAGCATCGACGCAGACCGGGGCAGCGTTTAGGGCGACGTACAGCCGACGCGAGCTCTCGGGGCGTGGTGCGCTTTGTGTGCTGCGGGAGCCGGCGGGGATCGTTGCCGCGGCAGCGTGCATGATTCGGGCCGGGCCCCGCCCTGTTTGTTCGGTGCCGTGCCGTGGCACAAGGGGCGAACGGCACAATTCCGGGGGAGGTAGGCCAGGTCGAACCTTCGCCCCCAGGTGGGCGCGGTGCTCCGGCTGGGGGAGGTTGGGTCATCGTGCCGGAGACCGGAAGGCTCTGCGCAGAGATGGCGCCTCGAACCTCGGTCCAAGTATGCCTCCTCCCCAGAAGTAAAAATGCCGGACGGACCCAACCAACAGGAGACTGACCACCCGCATACATTGCTTCGCTTTTCGAAGCCGAGCTGTGAAAATGCATTCCCGCACGAGAGGCTCGTAGTTAGTGGACAAATAGAAATAGTGATGGCGAATGGTAGTTTACCATTCACTCCGTTGGGGCACATGAGCTTTAGGTTATAGGGTTTGGCAGTGTAAACTAGCCGAGGGCGGGCTAAGATAATTGTTAGGGACTTAGAGAAATGACCATAGGAGACATAAGATTTAAGTAGTGACATTGATCCTGGTAGAGGGGACGTAGAGAGATTAGTTGGTTGATAATGACGAGGGATGTGCTTCGTGTAAAGGTAAGACAGGGAAAGCACCAGTATTAAAGGGAAATAGATAGTTAGATGATGCTGTGTGTGTGAGCTTGAGGATGCGCTTTAGGCGCAAATGAGGAATTGTGAATGAGAATCTTTGTGGTGAGAGTGAGCAAATGAGGCAATGGTCGAGAATGGTGTGTGTGTGTGTGTGTGTGTGTGTGTGTGTGTGTGTGTGTGTGTGTGTGTGTGTGTGTGAAAGTGTTTGATAGAGTATTGTGGACAAGTGTAAGTGTATTGAGTGATTGGCTTGCATGGGGTGCAAGTGAGACTACTGAGTGGTGTGGAATAAATGGTGTGGAGTGAGTAGTGTGGAATGAGTGGTGTGGAGTGCATGGTGCGAAGGAGTGGATGGGGGAAGATGGACACCTTCACGAATACCCGGGGAGGGTAGTTTAAAGTTAGGTGGAGGTAGTAGGTAAATTTATTGGATATTGACATCTGTGGTGCGGGTAGTAGCAAGTTGTTGCTTTGAGGGGTGCATGAGTAAGTGGAATGGCTGGGCGTGTGGGCTTAATTGGTAAGTATGGTTATTGGAGCACTCCTCCACTGGTAGTCTGTCAGTCAGGTGAGGCCGCAGGTAGGCTCTGGGAGCCATGTAGCATTCAAGTAGAGTTCAGCCGGGCCCGAGGATCCGAGAAGAGGACCCGGGTAGCCCAATGCCAGAGAGGGCATCACGGGGTGAGAGAGCCAGGAGGGCCTTCCCCAGGTTAGGGTAGTTGAGGAGCTAGGCAAGCTCAGATGGCGATGTCAGTGGCGGAGGTGCGCAGGTAGGTAGACTTGCTGGTAGAGCCACACGACCCAGCCCCGAAATTGTGCAAAGGCACAGTATTGAAAAAGGGCGGGAGTGAGACCCCAAATTGGAAGAGCACCACAGGATGGTCAATGGGAATTGGTTTTTAGAACCGCATAGTTTAAAGATGCCAAGTGGCAGGGCATGACCCCAGGTAATTTAAAGAGTTAATGTTATAAGAAGGATAGTTAGGATGAAATCTCTTCGCACCATCCGCATCCACTCACCGAGGTGACAGGACTCCACACCAGGTTTTGCAAATGATTTGGAATGAAAGACGCATCATGACGTGGAAGTGACATTGTATTTATTCCATCCCTTCCTTCTTGGGAGGGGTTGGAAACGAATTTGGTTTAGGGGGAGATATGGGAGACAAGATGGCAGAGACGAAATTTGTAAAGTGTAAATATGGGGAAGGGCAAGGGTGGTGTAGATTGACATGGGGGGTGATGAACGGCTCAGTACGAGCTTTCTCCACTCGCTCTCCCGCGCCCCTCATGTCGCATTACCTTGTTTTGATGTGTACCCTTGCGCCCTTTCCCCCGCTAACCTCTGCGTTGTCTTCCTCTCCACCCATGGACCCATGGTCTTTTGTTGAGGGGAGTGTGCAGGTGTCCTGAGCAGTACGGCCGCACCTTTGCGCTGCACCATGCTGCCTGCCGCCTGCACCAGTACACCATATGGACCACACGTTCTGTGGCCTGGCACCTTTGCTGGGCAGACAATCATGGCAAACATTACCTTGCCCTACGGACCACTGTTTTTCAAGTGGCCCCAATGCCATGCAGTCGGACTGGCCCTGCTGCCCGAAATAAAAAGCAGACACGGTTTGTGCCTTTTTATTAATCTTTAGTGTGTCAGGACAAGAAGATCTCAGGTTTTGACGAAGGCACATCGAAGAACATGAAGCAAGAAGACGTTGCAGCCCACCAGCCAGCCAAGCACAGGGCATCATGGTTTATGGAATGGTTTTTGTGCATAGTGATTATTGTGCATTTTGTTTTGGTGATGGTGCTTTTTGTGCATTTTTTCTAATTGTGTGCATATGGGTGTATGGTGTATTGGTGCAGTGCATGGCATTTGTGTTCCCTCTTTTCAAACATTCCTTCTCTATTCCCACAAAAGACAGGTCCTGGGTTGTAGTATTGTAAATAATTAGTAGTCTTGTAAATAACGTGCTCCCCACCGGCTTTATGTGTAGTTTGAAAATAATTCCGTAATTCGGTTAATTGTGGACATGAGTCAGTTAGATAGTACACAACGCAGTAGGTGGGATATATCTAGTGTTTAAAACTGTCGCACTCAGGGTGTTAGGTTAAAAGTAGAGGGAAACTACACCTAAGTGTCACACTAATTGTTAAAAAGTAGTCCTGACCCTGGTATCAGAACCGGTCGGGCTCACTGGTATGTGTGTTTGGCTCGGGGACGAGCCTGGCGAAAGGAGGGGTGCAGTGTTGCGGTTTTGGAAGTGTACATATTTGAGTAATAAAGGGTAAAGGTTGCACCCCATAGTTAGTCCAGGAGCAACACGTAGGTCACCTTCGAATGTTAGTTATTTCTTAGTATATGTGAGATAAGGCCATTTCCAATAGTTATCATCTGCGTTGTGTAAAACAAATAAGAGTAGGCCCCGTTCATTCTGCAGCCCTCACCTCCAATCGACTCCATTGCACACCATCCAGTCTGCACCCCATTGCCCCTCGCATTAGGATGCTCGCAGTTTGTTACGCATTGGGCCGGCAGCGTTAGCTGCCAGTTGCTCACTCAAACCAGCCAAATGCCACGAGGTAAGGCCCAAAAAGGGGGCGGAGCGCAAGGGTGGGGGTGTGGCCATGTCAGGCAGCCATTAAGGGTGGAGCCGGTAAGACCCCAACAACCAATCAGGGCTGAGGCGACATCGCCTGACAGGGTGTGGCAAGAGATTCCAGAGGGTTCGCTGGGCGTGGCAATAAAACCCTTTGCGCGAGGCCCCCACTTCAGACATGAGGAGGACGTGCGCTGAGTCAGATCCCCCAGGAAAGCACTGAGCTCGAGTTATGAGAAGGGAGAGGCGCTCGTCGAGTTATGAGGAGGACGTGCACTGAGTTAGATCCCCCAGGAAAGCGCTGAGCTCGAGTTATGAGAAGGGAGAGGCAGGCGCTCGAGTTATGAGAAGGGAGAGGCAGGCGCTCGAGTCTCGGAGTGGAGTTATGACGAGAGACGCGCTGTGACAAGTATTCAAGCATTCGCATGCATACGGCAGTGGCAAAGGGCTTGGACTTGGTTGGAGCGCATTGCATTGTTGTGCAAGGTCGACTGGGAAAGGCGCCTTGGTGACATCATTGTGAAAGCATTGTGGAAGTGGCGCATTGTACCGAACTATTCCGGGAGCGCTTATAAGGCGCCGGTACAACTATTACGTACGCCAGTATAATCGCCAGCTTACCGATCCACCCCCCCCCCCCCCCCCCCCATATAATTGTCCGATCCGCGCCACCGACACGGGGCGATCTTGCCTGCCGTCTACCATCATCATCTGCTTCGTGGTACGAGTCGGGGACCGGAGCTAGCTGTGGACACCATCGGTGGACCCTCAACCCGACCATCTACAAACCCCGTGTGAGTGAGTGAGAGTGTGACTGAGTGTGAACGGGCCCGTGTCCAGGGATAAGTATAAGACTGTATAAGGCTGCCCTGTGTATCTGCTTCTTCTTCTTTACTGTACATTGCTTTTTCTTCTCTTCCTCTTCGTATTTGTACAAAGTGTAATAAATTACCTGTTCTGCCTGTTTTCCTCTTAATTCGACCGTCTTAGTGATTTCTCCATTGGGTAAGCGTGGCACGATCAGGAACCGCTCCAATCGGGTTAGTTCCTGTTAACGGCCCGAATCGCGGCTTGCTTTCGCTCGGCGTGTCCACTGAAACCGTGGTTCGGGTGGGGTTATTTCCTTGCTTCACGGCCGGTGTTAGTACTTCGGTAATAAGACTAATTCGGTTTACAACCCTATTTAACACCGACCGGAAGGAACGTGATAGCCCCGGATCGCCTCGGCTCGTAAAAAGACAAGGGGATCAATCCCCCCTTGGTAAGGGGAAGGCCGACGTTCTGAGAGCCGCAGCAATATATATATATATATATATATATATATATATATATATATATATATATATATATATATATATATGTGTGTGTGTGTGTGTGTGTGTGTGTGTGTGTGTGTGTGTGTGTGTGTATACTGCATATATACATCCTTCCGAGGTCGGCGAAATGAGTACGAGGGTACTGGATCCTCTCTCAAGGAGGTTGGTGGCAGGATTTGCACTCTGGCCGCCATAAAAACACCTCATTCCGTAGCACACACACACAGTGGTGTGTGTCTGGATGGTGCTGAGGAGTCGTCCAAGGATGCAGCGACGTACTGATCCAGTGTAAGCTCCCATATATTTATATCTACATATATATATATATATATAAATATAAATATATATATATATATTGTTACGGTTTCTGCGCGACCCTCCTGCCCTTACCAAGGGGAGATTAAGCCCCTTGTTCTTTTTGGGTCGTCGCAACCGAGAGACTTGAATCCCCACTTCCGGTCGGACGCGAGACAGGTTTTCGGGATGATATTCGCACGTACCTAAGTACTCACGTCACCGCGGAAGAGGGGATCAAGCCTCGAAAGAACCACGTGTAATTTGAGTACGTCCGAGCGGATGACATACCACGTGGTCCGTGCAAATCTCTGGTATTGGAACCCGATTCGAGCGGTTTTATTCGTACCACGCTTAGTCAATAGATGGAAGGGACAAGACGGTCGAATAAAAGGAAGAACACAGGTTTAATTATTATTACGTACAAGGCGAAGAGACACAGAGCAGAACTTAAACAGTCTTAACTTAATCCCAGACACGGGCCCGATCACACTCACAGGGGGAAATGAAGAAAGGATGATGTTCAGGCGCTGAACGCGCCGGTTTGGTCGTCCAGGAACAGCTTCGCCCGGCGTGGCCCTCCCTGGTCACAGCACGTCCCTCGATGAAGGCAAGCAGGTGGCGGGAGGGATCACGCTCTCACTCGCATAACTCAATAGAGGTTCTGCCTCAAGCTCAACCGAGCGTTTAACTTGTAAGAGCACCTTATAACTTGGTTCATGCGCGTCTTCTCTCTCTCTTCTCTCTCTCTCAACTCTTGAACCCTCTTTCTCTTCTCTTTGGTTCAGCGCACCTCCCTCAGAACTTGTTCACTTCTCAAGTGCCTCTCCCCAACTTGTTCAAGCGCCTCTCTCCCCAGAACTTGTTTGGCTTCTTTCCGCCTTCCTTCGGCCTGCCTCGACTTGTTAGGCCGGCCACGTGTTATTTCGCGCCAAAAGCCAAAGTATCGAGGCAGCATAAGCAATGGAAGGACCTAACTCTCATTATTCTACTCAACGCAAAACTAACACAGGAAAAGGACTATGCTTACATTTACTAAGACATAACTGAACTATCGCGAGGCTACGTGTTGTTGTGTGACTAAACTATGAGGGGGAAATTAACCTTTATTGCAAAAACTCCAAACCGCAACAATATATAATATATATATATATATATATATATATATATATATATATATATATATATATATATATATATATATATATATATATATGTATATATATATATATATACATACACACACACTTACATACATACACACTGGAGTAGGTAAAGGTAAATAATTTGAGTAGGTAAAGTCAATTGTTGCATTACTTTCACCAATATAAGTTCAATTCCCATGGCAAATTTCCACACGTTGCAACAATTCGTGTCAACCTGTGAAGAAGTTGTAGTTATAACCACATTGTTACAACTTTAGAGTGCCTTGAGCCCTGTCCTAAAGTATAAGCCACCAATCAGTTTAGTTTGTTGTTTTCTCACCTCTTCAGGTCTTCTCCCACCAAAGTTACTATAAAAATACTTTTTAGCTCCTTCGTCTTTCAACATTAACAAACAAATGTTCGTCTGTAATTTTCCATTCCAGATATGACTCAAATATGCATGCACTCAGCATAGTAATAAAAATACCTCATTTTCTTCTTTTATCATGCCATCACCATTGTTACAACTCAACATATAGTCTTTCATGCAATGTAAAGAAAACAGTACAAAGTTGCATGTGCAGTCCACTCCAGGAGGAAGACTCCCACCAACTCATGTGCAAGGTGAGGTTGACATACTTACAGGTTGACAACAGTGAGCAGCCATTTGAATCGAACCCACACCAGTTAATGGAGAAATAAACAACCAAATCTATTTATTTATTTTACATTGGTCGAAGGCTCATGGAGGATCGAACTTGAACATTAATCACATTCAGGACAAAAACATCATCAGATGTCACTATACTTCAAAATGTGAATTCCGAAATTAATAGGAAAAAGGACAAATGTCTATCAAGGTATATGGGATTTGTACCACCTGATTCCAGAGTCAACGAAAAGGTTTCGGGTCACCAGGTCATTGACTCCACTCTTGTAAATGCTCTTTTATTTTATTTAGGCTCCATTATAAAAAAGATAGATACACTTGGATAATAAAACAGTGAAGGCAACATCGAAGAAAAATGAATAAAAACGTGTTTGGGCATAGGCAAGGTGTCTTGTTTTGTTTAGGGTGTGCCCAATTTGAAAAATATTGGCAGGTAAAAATGTCAAATATACAATTATGTAGGGCGAGCATTAAAAGTTTGTTTGCCACAAATGAATTTGACATTTCTATTTATTTATTTTTTTGCAGGTGATTCATGGCACACCTAACAACAAAGGAAATAATCTTCATTGTTGATGAGAATGTACATCTGAAATCAAAGATCGGAGTGCCGAGAGTTAATGCACCAACCTCGAAGACTGCAATATGTCGTATAGTTTAAAGTGGAGAGAGACGGACTCCTGCATGAACAACAATGCAGGACACTTTGGACATCCGAGGAATATTCCAGAGACCGCCAACAGAATTAGCGAAGCGAAGCAAGAACATCCAAACAACTTACCTTTTCTTCTTGGAAGGAAAATCTGACCGAAGACATTCTCAGTGCTTTCTAAAAAGTCCGCAACAAGTGTGTGGACTCTCAGGAGAGCTAGAAAACAACATCTGTCCAAACTCAAGAATGAACTTTCAAACTTGTCTCCCTCCCATAAAACTTGGTGGCACCTTCTTAAGTCTGTCTCTGGTGTATGCTCCTCTTCGATCCCTTCCCTCCGTTCAAATGGCACCACAGCCGACTCCGCCAGTAAGAAGGCTGAATGCCTCAATTCTGTGTTTGCTTCCAAATAATGTTTCCTCAACCCCTCACTCTTGGTGCACATCCTTCCCTGTTGTACCCAACTACTCCGGGACTCTGTGTCTTTTGCGCCTGAGGAGTTGGAGAAGGTTATTTCAACCATCGACACTGACTCTGCCACTGGACTGGACGGCAACAGCTCAAGTGTCATAAAAACCGGCTCTGCTGCTCTTGCACATCCTCTCTCGGCCCTTTTCACCCTATAATTCTGCTCGGCCATCTTCCATCTGCTTGGAAATCCACCAACATCACTGCACTACATAAAAAAAGCTGCAAAACCTGATCCCCTTAACTACACACCGATCAACTTACTTCCAATCATCAGCAAGGTCATGGAATACATCATTGCAGTTGATATGAAATCCTTCCTTCTAATATAAATATATGAGGTGTGCGTGTGTATGTGTGTGCATATGGCATATTTTTGTGGAGTTCTTTTGGAGCTTTCTGATGTGGAGTGTGATATACCAAGACCCTGAGTTGATTGTTTGTTTGTTTTTCTATACAAGATCGAGGCTCATGAAAGAGCTAACATTAATCACACAAAAAGTCAAACCGACACAGAAAACACAAAATAAGGGGAGTGGTAGACAAGATGGGGAGAATGGGGGAAGGGCACAAACACAACATTTGAAAGCAGGGACATCGAGAGAACTGTGGGAGGGAGTGGGCTTGGGGGGAGGTGGGAGAGGTATAAAACATATGGACACTGCAAGGACTTCCAGGAAAGAAGTTGGCATTTCAAAAACGTGGATCTGGGGTGAATTAGTGGGGGTAGAAAATATCAAGGTTTTGGATGGGGGAAGATAAGAGATGGTGGTCAACAGCTGTTTTAAAGACCTGGAGGGAGGAGTGGGATTGAAGGGAGTGGGGGAGTTTGTTCCAGAGGTGGGAGAAAAGGGGAATGAAAGAGTGAAGGTGAGCAGAGAGCCTAGATTTTGGCAGTTTAACCATAAGATAGTTGCTGGAAGATCTAGTGCGACCTGTAGGAATATTTGGGGGACAGAGCACAGAGAGAGCTGGTGGAGCAAGGCAGTAGAGGACTCGGTAGAAGACAGAAAGACCACCAACCTGCCTGCGGTGAGTGAATGAAAGGCCCTCGGAGTTAGCTTCATCGCAGGAGATTCCAATGACTCTGAAAGCTTTGGTTTCAACAGCGTGATGCCGAGCTAGGTGTGAGGCAGGAGCACCAGCCCAGAGGGGGGAACAGTATTCCATTGAGCTGTGGATGAAAGCATTGTATGTGGTGAGGAGCTCAGGTGTGCCAAGGAAGGACTTCGCACGACGGAGGATGCCCAGTCGGCCACTGGCTTTGGAGGCCAGCTTGGAAATGTGGTTTTCCCAAGAAAGATCATGGCAGATAGTGAGACCCAAAAGCTTGAACGACAGAACTTCTTGGAGAGGATTGTTGAGAAAGTAGATGGGAGGGTTTTCCAGTCGGTCCTTTCGGAGAGACATTGTAAGAGTGTGAGATTTGTCAGGATTGAAAGACATGTTCCACTTGTTTGACCAGTCTGTGATTTTGTCCAGGTCTGCAGAGAGTGAGGAGGCTGCAGACTGCCGATCTGAGGGATGAGGAATGAAGCGGCAGAGAGTGGAGTCATCAGCAAAGAGATAGAGAGGATTTTCCAGAGAGTCAGAGAGATCATTGATGAAGACCAGAAAAAGCACAGGGCCCAGAACACTCCCTTGGGGAACTCCAGCCTGAACAGGAAGGGGAGATGAGAGAAATACATTCAGGGCCACATGTTGACTACGACCAGAGAGGAAGTCCGCAAGCCATGCGGGGATATTTCCATGGGTACCATAGGAGGAGAGTTTGGTGAGCAGAGCTGGGTGCCAGACCGTATCCAAGGCACGTGATATGTCAAGGGAGACAGCTCTGATTTCCTGTTTGGCATTGAGGACCTCAATCCATTTTGTGCTAATTAACAAAAAAAATCCGGAAGAATTTCCATGTTTAAAATGCATGCCATGTTAATGTGTATAGAGCAGCCTTCCACAGCACACAACACAACAACAACAGGCATTTTCAGGCCATTTTCCCTGCTGGAGCAGGGGTTAGCGTTGCGATCCCCAAGACAATCTACTCCATTTTGCCCTATTTTCTAAATCTCCCCTTGTTAACCCCCTTGCCCGCATTTCTTCTTCCACCACCTTTTACCTTCCACCTCCAGACTAAGTCTTTCTCGATCTTCCCCATCCTCTACTTCCTTCTACATTAATTTCCATCACTCTTCTCAACCAGTCACTTCTATCCTTCCTCAACACATGACCAGACCAGCTCAACCTGTTACTCTTCACAGCATCCATCACAGGCTCTATTCCCATCATCTTTTGCAATTCATTATTTGTCTTCCTCTCTCTCTCAACGATACTCCACACATCCACCGAACCATTCGCATTTCCACCCTTTCCAGCCTTCGTTGCTGCTCTACGTTCATTACCCATGTCTTGCTCCCATAAATCATAACACTTATCACACATGCAGCATACACCTTTCCCTTCAGCTTCAACGACACTCCCCTCCTCGTCAGCACGCCACTCAGTTCCCGAAACTTCTTCCATGCACATCTCACTCTAGCAACCGTTGCCGAGTCTGATCCACCTTCTCCATTCAGCATATCTCCTAGGAAGCAAAATGTTTTCACACCTTCCAGCTTCATGCCGTCTCCAAGATCCAACTCAACATTTCCTCCATCTGAAGCTCCCTCTGTGCACATCTTACACTTGAATGTAGCTGCCACACTGGTTAATGACCTTCTCAGACCACTACATTTTTGATGAACCCACTCAGCGCACATTGTACATTGAATGGAGTTCACTCCGACACCCTTCCTGCACACAGTACATGGCCACTTCCCTGTTCTTTCCACCTCATCACATGCTTTACTACTTGCCATCACTTTTGTCTTTCCGATATTCACCATCAGACCTTTTGTCTCCATACATGCCTTCCACTTGTTCATCTTCTCCTTCAGTCCAGCCATACTCTCCGCAATCAACACCAGATCATCTGCATACAACAACTCCCACAGAAAACCCTCCTTTACGTTCCGAGCCAGCACCTCCATCACAGCTACAAATAGTAGTGGACTTAGTACTCACCCCTGATGCACTCCCACCTTCACCTCAAACTCACCACTGTTCCCGTCCTTCGTCCTTACAGCTGCGCACGCTCTCTCGTACATTGTGTTACGGATTCGGCCCTTCCGTGGGGGTGGTTTTCATCCACGTGAAACATTTCTGGTTAGGTATTATTATTCTTATCGGGGTTGGAAGGAAACGGCGATTATTGTTGTTTAAAGGAAATGGTTATTGTGATTAAAAGGTTAAAACCGCTCATGGTAAACATGAAACAGGAAATCGGATCGTGCACCGGAAGACGTCGAGCAAAGAAGAAGAGGGCGTGAGGAAGAAGTGGAAAGACGTTTTTGTTGAAGCTCCGTACCGAGGGTGGTCGAGCGTACATCGCGAGTGAACTTTGAGTCCTTGAAAGGAATCTCCTGCAAATGGTGTTATCGCTGGAGGAGTGAAAAAGCCTGCGAAGTCAGGTACAGGCGTGAGGTTCCGGAGAATCCTCGCCTAAAGGCTTTAGCTCGAGAAAGAGCCGGCCGTCATTGTGGACCCTCGCGCGTCGTTCACTGGACAAGGTTTTTTGCCGCGTCCGCTGGTCTCACCCTCCGGTGGTCTGCCGGGGCTGAGTGGGCACTAAAGCGGCGTCTGAATATGGCACTGCAGTTCGCTGATTGAACGGTGCCTGTGCACGTCTGGATCGCGTCTTTGGGAGTTTCCTTTCCACTGCCCATTTGCTCACGTGACAGTCCACGCCTTGCCTACACCTCCTTATTCGCCATCGCCCCTTCGCCGCATCTCCGCTGAGTTAGAGACATTGAGGGGTTTCTGTTCCATTCACTGGGAGTGCCGTGAGTTACATGACTTCGGGGTGGTGTTTTTTTTTGTTAATTAGCACAAAATGGATTGAGGTCCTCAATGCCAAACAGGAAATCAGAGCTGTCTCCCTTGACATATCACGTGCCTTCGATACAGTCTGGCACCCAGCTCTGCTCACCAAACTCTCCTCCTATGGTACCCATGGAAATCTCCCCGCATTACTTGCGGACTTCCTCTCTGGTCGTAGTCAACATGTGGCCCTGAATGGATTTCTTTCATCTCCCCTTTCTGTTCAGGCTGCAGTTCCCCAAGGCAGTGTTCTGGGCCCTGTGCGTTTTCTGGTCTTCACCAATAATCTCTCTGACTCTCTGGAAAATCCTCTGTATCTCTTTGCTGATGACTCCACTCTCTGCCGCTTCATTCCTCATCCCTCAGATCGGCAGTCTGCAGCCTCCTCACTCTCTGCAGACCTGGACAAAATCACAGACTGGTCAAACAAGTGGAACATGTCTTTCAATCCTGACAAATCTCACACTCTTACAATGTCTCTCCGAAAGGACCGACTGGAAAACCCTCCCATCTACTTTCTCAACAATCCTCTCCAAGAAGTGCTGTCGCTCAAGCTTTTGGGTCTCACTATCTGCCATGAGCTTTCTTGGGAAAAACACATTTCCAAGCTGGCCTCCAAAGCCAGTCGCCGACTGGGCATCCCCCGTCGTGCGAAGTCCTTCCTTGGCACACCTGAGCTCCTCACCACATACAAGGCTTTCATCTGCAGCTCAATGGAATACTGTTCCCCCCTCTGGGCTGGTGCTCCTGTCTCACACCTAGCTCGGCTTCACGCTGTTGAAACCAAAGCTTTCAGAATCATTGGAATCTCCTGCGATGAAGCTAACTCCGAGGGCCTTTCACTCACCGCAGGCAGGTTGGTGGTCTTTCTGTCTTCTACCGAGTCCTCTATGGCCTTGCTCCACCAGCTCTCTCTGTGCTCTGTCCCCCAAATATTCCTACAGGTCGCACTAGATCTTCCAGCAACCATCTTATGGTTAAACTGCCAAAATCTAGGCTCTCTGCTCACCTTCATTCTTTCATTCCCCTTTTCTCCCACCTTTGGAACAAACTCCCCCACTCCCTTCAATCCCACTCCTCCCTCCAGGTCTTTAAAACAGCTGTTGACCACCATCTCTTATCTTCCCCGATCCAAAACCTTGATCTTTTCTACCCCCACTAATTCACCCCAGATCCACTTTTTTGAAATTCCAACTTCTTTCCTGGAAGTCCTTGCAGTGTCCATATGTTTTATACCTCTCCCACCTCCCCCCAAGCCCACTCCCTCCCACAGTTCTCTCGATGTCCCTGCTCTCAAATGTTGTGTTTGTGCCCTTCCCCCTCTCTCCCCATCTTGTCTACCACTCCCCTTATTTTGTGTTTTCTGTGTCGGTTTGACTTTTTGTGTGATTAATGTTAGCTCTTTCATGAGCCTCGATCTTGTATAGAAAAACAAACAAACAATCAACTCAGGGTCTTGGTATATCACACTCCACATCAGAAAGCTCCAAAATAACTCCACAAAAATATGCCATATGCACACACATACACACGCACACCTCATATATTTATATTAGAAGTAAGGATTTCATATCAACTGCAATGATGTATTCCATGACCTTGCTGATGATTGGAAGTAAGTTGATCGGTGTGTAGTTAAGGGGATCAGGTTTTGCAGCTTTTTTTATGTAGTGCAGTGATGTTGGTGGATTTCCAAGCAGATGGAAGATGGCCGAGCAGAATTATAGGGTGAAAAGGGCCGAGAGAGGATGTGCAAGAGCAGCAGAGCCGGTTTTTATGACACTTGAGCTGTTGCCGTCCAGTCCAGTGGCAGAGTCAGTGTCGATGGTTGAAATAACCTTTTCCCACTTCTCAGGCGCAAAAGACACAGAGTCCCGGAGTAGTTGGGTACAACAGGGAAGGATGTGCACCAAGAGTGAGGGGTTGAGGAAACATTATTTGGAAGCAAACACAGAATTGAGGCATTCAGCCTTCTTACTGGCGGAGTCGGCTGTGGTGCCATTTGAACGGAGGGAAGGGATCGAAGGGGAGCATACACCAGAGACAGACTTAAGAAGGTGCCACCAAGTTTTATAGGAGGGAGACAAGTTTGAAAGTTCATTCTTGAGTTTGGACAGATGTTGTTTTCTAGCTCTCTTGAGAGTCCACACACTTGTTGCGGACTTTTTAGAAAGCACTGAGAATGTCTTCGGTCAGATTTTCCTTCCAAGAAGAAAAGGTAAGTTGTTTGGATGTTCTTGCTTCGCTTCGCTAATTCTGTTGGCGGTCTCTGGAATATTCCTCGGATGTCCAAAGTGTCCTGCATTGTTGTTCATCCAGGAGTCCGTCTCTCTCCACTTTAAACTATACGACATATTGCAGTCTTCGAGGTTGGTGCATTAACTCTCGGCACTCCGATCTTTGATTTCAGATGTACATTCTCATCAACAATGAAGATTATTTCCTTTGTTGTTATTTGTGCCATGAATCACCTGCAAAAAAATAAATAAATAGAAATGTCAAATTCATTTGTGGCAAACAAACTTTTAATGCTCGCCCTCCATAATTGTATATTTGACATTTTTACCTGCCAATATTTTTCAAATTGGGCACACCCTAAACAAAACAAGACACCTTGCCTATGCCCAAACACGTTTTTATTCATTTTTCTTCGATGTTGCCTTCACCGTTTTATTATCCAAGTGTATCTATCTTTTTTATAATGGAGCCTAAAGAAAATAAAAGAGCATTTACAAGAGTGGCGTCAATGACCTGGTGACCCGAAACCTTTTCGTTGACTCCGGAATCAGGTGGTACAAATCCCATATACCTTGATAGACATTTGTCCTTTTTCCTATTAATTTCGGAATTCACATTTTGAAGTATAGTGACATCTGATGATGTTTTTGTCCTGAATGTGATTGATGTTCAAGTTCGATCCTCCATGAGCCTTCGACCAATGTAAAATAAATAAATAGATTTGGTTGTTTATTTCTCCATTAACTGGTGTGGGTTCGAATCAAATGGCTGCTCACTGTTGTCAACCTGTAAGTATGTCAACCTCACCTTGCACATGAGTTGGTGGGAGTCTTCATCCTGGAGTGGACTGCACATGCAACTTTGTACTGTTTTCTTTACATTGCATGAAAGACTATATGTTGAGTTGTAACAATGGTGATGGCATGATAAAAGAAGAAAATGAGGTATTTTTATTACTATGCTGAGTGCATGCATATTTGAGTCATATCTGGAATGGAAAATTACAGACGAACATTTGTATGTTAATGTTGAAAGACGAAGGAGCTAAAAAGTATTTTTAAAGTAACTTTGGTGGGAGAAGGCCTGAAGAGGTGAGAAAACAACAAACTAAACTGATTGGTGGCTTATACTTTAGGACAGGGCTCAAGGCACTCTAAAGTTGTAACAATGTGGTTATAACTACAACTTCTTCACAGGTTGACACTGATTGTTGCAACGTGTGGAAATTTGCCATGGGAATTGAACTTATATTGGTGAAAGTAATGCAACAATTGACTTTACCTACTCAAATTATTTACCTTTACCTACTCCAGTGTGTATGTATGTAAGTGTGTGTGTATGTATATATATATTTTTATATATATATATATATATATATATATATATATATATAATATATATATATATATATATATATATATATATATATATATACACATACAGACTTGGTATTTAATATGGAATTTTTTTTTTTCTTGACGGGTTTACTTTCTTAACTCAGTATATCAATCTGGTGAGTTTCTTTTACACTTTGGTGATTTATTTGTTAAAAGAACCATGTCACTGATTGTCTGTCGCAGCAAGAAGTCTACAACAGGATTATATCACAGGTGGTGTGGCAAAATTTACGGACAGGTGCATTTGACGATTGCCTTCACAGTCGGGTATACAAGGGTTGTTGCGTTCTGTATTAGTGGAAAACAACTGCTGCACGTCTCTAAAAGTTATTGCCGCTTCCTCTGGAGATGGTCCGTCAACTCCACAATGCTGTTTGTCATGGAGTGGTGGCTTTACGAAATTACGGCATGAAACAGCGTGCTATTGCTCGGCAGTATGGCATCACTCAAGGTCAGGTGTCAAAGATCCTGAAACGAAATGCTCAGAGGGGTGTCCCTACTCCAATACCGAGGCCAGGACGTCCCCGCAGAACCACAAGGAGGGATGATCGCCAGCTGCACCGGTTAGTCCGCAATGGCCGTACCAAATCAGCTAATCGGCTTAGGGCTGAGTGACAGCAACTGACAAATGTGCCTGTATCCAGAAGGCGAGTCAACCAACGACTGGTTCAAGCAGGCTATCGTGCCAGGCATCCCCTGAGAAAGCCACGCCTGACCAGACAACACCGCCAGCGCCGATTGCAGTGGGCCAGAGAGCACCGTCAATGGCAGCCACGACACTGGAATCACGTGATCTTCAGTGACGAGTCTAGATTTCTGGTCTATCGTCAAGATGGGTGCTTCCGAGTGCGCAGACAAGTGCATGAAGCCTACAACAAAGATTGTATAGTGCCAAGAGTCCAAGCTGGAGGTGGTGGGGTGACCGCTTGGGCTGCTTTTCATGCAGGGGCAAAACTGACCTGGTTGTTCTGAATGGAAACCTGAACCAGTTCAAGTACAGGGCCATTCTGGAAGAAACATTGCTTCCATTTGCTCGTGCAGCCTTTCGAGGAAACTTCGTCTTCCAAGATGACAATGCACGGCCTCATCGTGCTCGCATGATCCAACACTTTCTTGCTGACCGTGGTGTAGAGCATATGGAGTGGCCTGCCATGTCCCCGGATATGAATCCGATAGAGAACTTGTGGGCAGAATTAATGCACCAAATCGACCACTTGGACCACCAGCCTACCTCTGTGCGTGAATTGCAGCAGGCTATTGTCACTGCATGGCAAGCGATTCCTGTCCAAACCTTGGCAAATCTCGTGAACAGCATGCCTCAACATGTACGTGCTCTCCTGAATGCTCGTGGGGGTTACACGAAGTACTGAACTGTAATTTTACTGTCCGTAATCCCAGTCGTAATTTAACTTTTGTTTTTGTAAAAAAAAATTTGGCTAATGTGCAAAATAAAGAGATACTTCTGGAAAACGTACAGAAGTTTAACACAGTACTGTCCATGAATCGAGTTCGATACCAGTTTACATCACTTTCAAGGATCAATTTATTTGTTTAGAAATGTCAAATGTGGTTTTTGTTTCTTTTAAAGGTCACATTAACAAAATCTAGAATAATTTCAACATAATTCCAATGAACTTTTGGTTCTAAGACATCTTGAAAAGTAAGTTCGCCCCCACAAAATAATATTCCATATTAAATGCCAAGTCTGTATATATAGACTGGTGGAAAAATGTTCAAATTCCACTTCAGGGGGTACGGAATGTTAGGAGCAGGCATCCATGTCAGCTAGTTAATATGACCCATACTGAACATATTTCAGGTGGATGCCCATTGATTTGGGCCTTTAAAATTTTTTTATACCAAAAACAAAATGGCCGGACAAATAGAAAATGTATAACTTAGAAAATGTCTGATAACTTCAGTTGTACTGAAGCTGTGGTTCTGAAATTTGACATATATCATCGCAGCAATACCAGTAAAGTGTCCAAGAAGTATTAGGCCATTCCATAACGAATTGATAAAGTTATATACAGATCAGTCACAAAAATGTACAAAAAATCTCAAAGCTGAACTCTGTTAATTTTCAAATCACGTGACTTATCTTGACTTTTACTGTGGGTATGTTTGTGTAGTTTGGTATATTTTACTCCAGTGATACCAGTAAGATGTCCTGCAAATATCATGCCAAACTATACATATTTGATAAAGTTATGTGCATATTTATATACAATAGTCAGATTTGACTATTAAGAAAAATATGTTAACCTTTACCAAAAATATGGTTCTGAAATGTTGCATTTGTATCTCATTGATACCTATGAATTGTTCTAAATATATGAATTGTCCTAAATATATTGATGCAAAGATATTATGTTTTAATCACATGTTAAAATCATTTATTATATAATAAATTATTTTAGCATAATGTGATTTTAGCATATGTGTTTAAAACATAATTTCACCAAATCATTAGGCGTTAAACCTCTCACAAACTTGAAACTCATTATGGAAAGATTCACGTATTTTCTGTTCGTATCCACCATGTTGGGCGCGGCCGGAAGTGTCTCGTTATCAGGTCAGCTTCACTTCCGGTGTTTCCGCTTCCGTTCAGCGTCAGTGTTGCCTGATGTTCAGACCGATGACCGATGTTTGAGATGAACTTCAGCTTTTCACCAGCTATACAGGTGCAGCATTGATCTTTTTTGGCTTGAACACGGACATCTTTGCGACGGGAAAACGCTGATTGAAAAGTTTGATACCTACAGCCCGCAGTCCGGCTATCGTGAAGTCGGGCTGCACAAATTTCAATTTTTTATAGGATTCGACATTACGGCAGTAATGGGACGGCACGGTCGGGACGCCACGTAAAAATGCCGGCAGAAACTGGCTATCATATTATGCAATTTCTGATGTTTGCAGGATGTGGTGAACTGAGTTGAGCTTCAACATGGAATCCAAGGTAAAATGCCAGAGCCAAAAGCGGCGTTCTGACACAAGTACTGACTGGACCCTCTGCATCTTCTGTCAAAACAGAGACCCAAAGAAACCAACGAGAAACCTCGGAGACGCCGGAATTCAAAGAGTCTGTGAAGCCGCTGCAGAGCACAAGAAGTACAATGACTCTGAGAACTGGCACACTGTTGAAAGAATTCAAAACATTGACTTTAAGGAAATCACAAAACAGACTGAAGTCCTGAATCACAAAGACTGCTATTCGACGTTTACAAGTTCGTTCAAAATAACTCGACTCAGGAAAAAATATGAAAGCACTCTTGCCACCTCAAGCAGTGCACCTGAGACAAGTTCACCACCGAGACCATCTCTACGCAGTAAACTGTCCATTATGGACACTGATTTGTGCTTTTTCTGCCAAGAGAAAAGTTGCAAACAAACGTATTTGGTCGCTACCTTTGATGTTTCTGACAAAATTCTCCAAGGAGCTCAAACAGACCCTGTGTTGCGGTGTCGCCTGGCAGGAGTAAGTGATCTCGTGGCTGCTGATGCCAGGTATCATCTTAAGTGTTATGTACAGTTCAATAGAAAAGCATCGAAATCTAGTACAAGCACAACTCAAACGTCCAGAGATATCTGCTTTGAGAAAGTCGCATCTGAAGTATCGACTGGACTGGCCCGAGGTGAAATCTATACGCTTCTAGACGTTTGGGAAAGGTACAGGTCTTTGCTCAGCGAATTCGGCATTGACGCTGGACCATACCGGGACAATAAATCCCGCCTCAAAGAGAAACTACACCGACTTCTTCCAGGACAGATCAACTTTGTACAACAACTCGATCCACATCAACCACAATTGTTGTTTTCCACATTGTCATCTAAGATCGCTGTTCAGACACAGAAAAGGCGTTCGGATGAAATGGAGACAAAGAGAAATATGGATGATCTTAGGCCAACCCAGTTCTCGTGCTCAGAGACAGAAGAGTTGTTGACCTTGCATCACTGCGCGTTACGCATTAGAGGTGACATCAGTTCTCGTCCAGGCCTAAATAATTGCACGTCAGTTAGTAAGGAGAGTGCCGAAAAGATTGTACCGGAGAGCTTGTTTCTATTCCTCAGTATTTTGCTGTCTGGGGAAGTGGACGGACAGGCTGACGATAAATTTGTGAAGCGAACTGCTTTGAGCATAAGTCAAGACCTAGTCTACGCAGTGTCGAAGCACAAAACGCTCACACCAAAACACGTTGGACTTGGCCTAGCAATTCATCAGGCAACATGTTCAAAATCGTTGATTGAACTCATCCATCACGCAGGACACTGTCCCAGCTATGACCAGATACGTAGACTGGACACAACTCTTGGAGTTCAAAATCTGCAACACTTCGCAGATTGCAACAATACTCCTGTCCCTTCAAATATATCATCCAACAAGTTTTGCCAATACGCTGCTGATAACATCGACATTATCGAAGAAACGTTAGATGGTATGGGGACGTTTCATGCTACACAGATGGTAGTTTACCAGAGAGGGACCCCTCAACATCAGCAACAGGAAGTACTTCCTCTTGGAAAGTCAAGGTCCTTGAAGGTCCCTCCCGAACTTCATCGTTTGGAGAAAGTCACTCGCCAATCTTCTCGAGAAGATCCTAAATTCACAGCCACCTTGAATGAGACGATGTTTACCCCAGATGATCAGGTGTCTGACGAAGCTTCTGCCCGAGATATGGCCTGGATTCTCTCTCGCATCTATGGCTCTAACAGTGACGATGTGCCAGCGTGGACCGGGTTCAACCAAGTTACAACACAAGACAAACACGAGCTCTGCACAATCGGGTATTTGCCGCTCCTCAACACCCCGGCCCACGAGAACGACACGCTGTGGACAGTTATGATGCGATGCCTGAGGATTTCCAACATTATAAATCCTGGCCAGTCCACAGTCATTACTCTGGACCAGCAGCTGTACTGCAAGGCCAAGGAAATACAGTGGGCAAACAGTAATGAATGCAAAACGATATTCTTGCGACTTGGGGGGTTCCACATTGTCAAGAATTTCATGTGTGTGATTGGAAATCATTTTGCAGACTCTGGTCTTACGGAGGTGTGGGCGGAGAGTTCCGTTTTTGGAGAGAATACAGCTCAAAATAACATGCAGGCCAAATCGTACAACCGGGCTATTCGTGCACACAAGCTAACATTTGAAGCTGTTTGGAAAACACTCTGGCCGACATTCATCGTATGGGCTAAAGATCACCAAGTAGAAGAAGTTGAGCTCCAAACATTATCAGTCCACGTCGTAGAAGCTTTGGAAGCACACAATGAGCGAGATGTGACCAGCAACAAAGTCAAAGCACTGAAAGACGCAGTTCAGCACTCCAGAATAACAAGACTGTTGGACGACTTCCAAGAGACACAACCACCCACTACCAGATTTTGGGTGACGTACATCAAAATGATCTCCATCTTGTTGCTGTTCCTGCGTGCAGAGAGAACTGGAAATTGGAACCTACATAAATCGTCCTTTGCTGCAATGTTACCCTGGTTTGCTCAGTATGACCACGCAAACTACACTCGCTGGGGGGCAGTTTATCTTGCTGACATTATGATCCTTGAAACAAGCCACCCCGATGTTCACCAGGAGTTCATGAATGGAAATTTTGTGGTCAAGACAACCAATAACACATTCAATCAGCTATCGACGGATCAAGCCTTAGAGCACGTCAACAAAGTCGGCAAAGTTGCCGGTGGTCTTGTAGGAATAACGAGATCAGAAGGAGCAAGAGATCAATGGTGCCTCACATTCAACGAACGGAGCAGAATAGTAGACAACACAAGCGCCATGTTGGACATGCATGCTACAGATGAAGACTACAACCCTTCTTATGTAAAAGAAGCCGGACCCTCAAGACTAAAGCGGGACAAGGAAGATGTTCAGAAGATTGTCGACCAACTGAAGAAATTCGGCATTTTTCAACACCAAAATCTAGCTGTCGTTAGCCTGGCCACTCGAGATGTAGCTTCTCCTCAAATAACGGAATGTCTTCTGACAGCACATGCACAAGGGCAAGACAAATTGAAAGAATTTGTGGGCTTACGTCTCATCACGAAAAAAGTGGGATTCCATGACAAGCTCAGACAGTCGAAAAGCCTGACGCTGAAAAGCATGTATCAGGTCCAGAACAAAAATTCGACTCTGAAACAATAACTCGTCAAAGCAGACCGTAACCTCTTTCAACGCTTGCTTGTTTCAAAAGAAGCTGGACGCGAGGTGGACCTGAAGGAAATCCTCAGCCATGAACTTTCGCCGGTTCCTCTATCACTTGCAGACACATCCGGAGCAATGCGATCCACAAACAAAGCAGCTCTCGGAAATATCCTTCAGACAAGAACAACTGTAGAGAAAGAGCCGCCGACAGCAAATCTGAAAACGTGTGTAATCATCGATGGCCAGGCACTTGTTCAAGCAATCGGCAAACCTGCAAATGCCCACAATTTTGGACAACTCGCAGACCGGTTCGTAGCCTCTGTCTTCAGTCACTTCAGTGACACTTGCTCCAGAGTTGACGTTGTGTTTGATAGGTATGAAGCACATACCATCAAGGACACCACTCGGATTTTACGGACCGGGAAAACCCAGCCAATACGTCGCAAAGTGGACAACAGGGATGTGCCATTACCCGTCAACTGGAGGCAATTTATTGACCTCCCAGAAAACAAGCAAGACCTGGAACACTTTTTGAGCATGGAGTTCATTCGTCAAGCAAGGTCGACTCAACCGAATCGTGAAGTCGTGACATCTGGCGGATTCCATGACCGAACGGCGGTTGAGTCATCCCGTGGAACGGACGTCAACTCCCTCAAATCAAACCACGATGAAGCTGATACCAGAATATTGTTACACGCCAAGTCTGTGACAGATCTTGGGTTTGAGCGTCTGATCATTTGTTCCAGGGACACAGACGTCCTTGTTCTCCTCGTTCACTTTGCCAGTGACTTATCTGGAGAGCTTTGGTTGCAAACGGGAACAGCGAAGCAACGGAGCTTTGTTGCTGTGCACGCTGTAGACCTTGATCCAGCTCCCCGCCACAATCTTCCAGCATTCCATGCCCTCTCGGGCTGCGACACAGTCAGTCAATTTTGTGGCATTGGCAAAACAATAGCATGGAAAACGTTCATCAAGAACTGTCCCTTATTGGACGGGCTCGGACGCGGCACACTTACTGAAAGAACACTGACAGATGTAGAGAGCTTCATCTGCAGACTGTATTCAAACAATGATAACAACACAAACATCAATGACGTGCGTTTCAAAATGTTCCTCAAAGGTCACAAAGAACCAGAGAAGTTGCCACCAACCCGATCTTCTCTGAAGCTGCATATCAAGCGAGCACACCATCAGTGTACAATTTGGCTCTCTTCACTGATCGCACAACCAGATATATCTTCCCCGGTGGGAAATGGATGGAACAAGGACGGTACAACTGGAAATATACTTCCTCATTTGATGAGTGATAAACCATTTCCAGAGGTTTACCTCAAGCTTACACAATGCCAGTGTAAGAATTGCGAATCTCACAGATGCAGTTGTCGTCTTAAGGAGCTAAGATGTACCGCTGGTTGTGGTTGCGCTGACGGAACGTGTCGGAATCCTTTGAACAGTGCCCAAGATGACTCGGATTACACCACCGAAGACTGATGTTAATATTATCCCAACACAGTTTTTTTTTGAAATCAAACGAACTTCATCAAAGTATGTCCATACATTTGTACAAGCTCAATATAATGCATCAAGATGTAATTTTCTTAGATTTTCAGAGCATTTTTTCATGTTTGTCTCTCCATAGGGAAAGAAATAGATAAATTATCACTTAGATCGTTTGAGGAAGATGTGTGTATTATTATAATCTATCTATAATTCCAGTAATCTCTGTCTGTACGTTTGTCTGTGACCGCTGTTTCTCGACAACCACGGGTCCGATATACTTTTAACTTGCCAGGTATATTGCTGGGGACCCGAGGATGTGCCTTTTCAAGGTTTCATATTAATCGGACAATTACTTACCGAGCTATGTCCAAAAAACGATTCAACCAATCAGAGAGCAGCGAACGATCGCGTGTGCCGAACGTGGCGGGCACACTCTGCCTCGGATGGCACATTTGAGAGCGTATTCATTTATTTCACGTTTGCAAACTATGTTGGCGTTAAACTATGTTTTACAACTAATAAAAACGAATTTGCGTTTCATTCGCTTTCCTGCGCGTTTGTGCACGCGATGGCGATTTCTTTACCAAACTCCGGAAGCCGTTCGCTTTGGACCAAACCATTGCATGTAAATAGAGGGGGGGGATTGTCACCACTCGCAAGCCGTTCGCTTTGGACCAAACCATTTCATGTAAATAGAGGGGGGGGATATAATTTTAGATATAGATATAGTACGGGCATGCCCTAGTATGTCCAAATACAGCAAATTTCATTGTTATCCTGTATAAATACAAAGTTGTGTAATTTTATTACAATCCGGAGTTTTCGGAGTTTTCGATAATGGCGGCCACTTTGTTTTGGCTGTATAATATTTAAAAAGGCCAAATTTGATGGGCATCCACTTGAAATATGTTCACTATGAACCACTTTAACAGTCTGACATGGATTCCAGCTCCTAACATTCCGTACTCCCTAAAGTGATTTCTAGGCCCCTTTTCAGATTTTGCCTCTAGTCTAATATTGTTGCGGTTTTGAGTTTTTGCAATAAAGGTTAATTTCCCCCTCATAGTTTAGTCACACTATAACACGTAGCCTCGCGATAGTTCAGTTATGTCTTAGTAAATGTAAGCATAGTCCTTTTCCTGTATTAGTTTTGCATTGAGTAGAATAATGAGAGTTAGGTCCTTCCATTGCTTATGCTGCCTCGATACTTTGGCTTTTGGCGCGAAATAACACGAGGCCGGCCTAACAAGTCGAGGCAGGCCAAAGGAAGGCGGAAAGAAGCCAAACAAGTTCTGGGGAGAGAGGCGCTTGAACAAGTTGGGGAGAGGCGCTTGAGAAGTGAACAAGTTCTGAGGGAGGTGCACTGAACCAAAGAGAAGACAAAGACGGTTCAAGAGTTGAGAGAGTTCAAAGAGAGAGAGAGAAGACGTGCATGGACCAAGTTATAAGGCGCTCTTACAAGTTAAACGCTCGGTTGAGCTTGAGGCAGAACCTCTATTGAGTTACGCGAGTGAGAGCGCGCCCTTAATTAATCGCGCTGTGAGAAACCGCCAAGCCTGACGAGAAAAAAAAAGGAAAAAAAAGTGAACTTGAGAATGCTTGAGAAGTGAACAAGTTCTGAGGGAGGTGCGCTGAACCAAAGAGAAGAGAAAGAGGGTTCAAGAGTTGAGAGAGTTCAAAGAGAGAGAGAGAGAAGACGCGCATGGACCAAGTTATAAGGCGCTCTTACAAGTTAAATGCTCGGTTGAGCTTGAGGCAGAACCTCTATTGAGGTACGCGAGTGAGAGCGCGCCCTTAATTAATCGCGCTGTGAGAAACAGCCAAGCCTGACGAGAGACGCGTACATTTTCCCTCCTGCCTGCTCTGCTTTTGTTCGAGAGATGCGCTGCAAGGATCCCTCCTGCCACCTGCTTGCCTTCATCGAGGGACGTGCTGTGACTGGGGAGGGCCATGCCGGGCGAAGCTGTTCCTGGACGACCAAACCGGCGCGTTCAGCGCCTGAACATCATCCTTTCTTCATTTCCCCCTGTGAGTGTGATCGGGCCCGTGTCTGGGGATAAGTTAAGACTGTTTAAGTTCTGCTCTGTGTCTCTTCGCCTTGTACATAATAATAATTAAACCTGTGTTCTTCCTTTTATTCGACCGTCTCGTCCCTTCCATCTGTTGACTAAGCGTGGTACGAATAAAACCGCTCGAATCTGGTTCCAATACCAGAGATCTGCACGTCATCCGCTCGGACGTACTCAAATTACGCGTGGTTCGTGCGAGGCTTGATCCCCGCTTCCGCGGCGACGTGAGTAGTAAGGTACGTGTGAACATCGTCCCGAAACCCTGTCTCGCGTCCGACCGGAAGTGGCGATTCAAGTCTCGGTTGCGACGACCCAAAAAGAACAAGGGGCTTAATCTCCCCTTGGTAAGGGCAGGAGGGTCACGTGGAAACCATAACAATACATATATATATATATATATATATATATATATATATATATATATATATATATATATATATATACATATATATATTGTTACGGTTTTTAGAACCTTCACTTTGTAAATTTAGTATTAAAATTTCCTATGTACATTTCCCCTTTAATTGGCTGTTAATTGAAATGAGTGCACCGTAGCTAGTCCATATACAAGCACGTAGGCCACCATAGAACCTTTCTATAGTTATTTCTTTATTCTATGTCAGTATAAGGCTCTGTCTCCCATTAATTGACACTGCATTGCACCGAATTGAAATAAGATAGGATCCCTCCGGCACCCCCATGGCATCTTCGAAGTGCCAGTAACTTTGGGTGGGGTTATTGGCACCACCTTTACCCCAAGACTCCATTACGCACGCGGTCAAGCCCACGAACAAGGGCATTGCCCGCCCCTCGTCATCGGAAGGTGGAGCCAGCAAGCCCCCACCAGCCAATCAGGGCTGGTGAGATACCATCACGGGCGTGGCGCGGATTGATCTCAAAGCTCGTTATAAAAGCGCCCGCGCAAGCCTTTTAGAGAGATGAGTCAGATGCAGGAGATGCGCCATTTGCGGCAGATGAAACACACATGAACTTTGAAACCACCGCAGCTTTGAGACCACCGCAGCTTTGAGACCACCGCAGCTTTAAGACCACCACAGTTTTGACCACCGCAGCTTTGAGCTTTGACAGCGGTTTCGGCCGCGGCTACGAAGCAACGCCGCCGTGCGGATACGATTGAGGAGGGTTGGCGGCTGCTCACCTCGAGCCGCACGATCGCACCAGCCGGACCCGCATCCTTCCTGCCCTGTGGTCCCACCTCCTCGTCCGTCCAGCCATCCACCTCCTGCAATTCATTCCTGCTTCATTCCCCGTGTAAGTCTGATTGTCGTCTGTCCTTTATGTTGTCCTGGGGTTTAAGTAAGCTTGTATAGTTAAGTAGCATTGCACTGTGTCTTCTTACTCCTTCTGTCTTTATTTTCGTATTTTTCCTTCTTCCTTGGTTTCTTTGGTCTTGTAAATATTAGTAATAAATTATATTTGTTCTTACTACCTTGCCTTCTTTCCTTCACATCCGTTCGTCCTTGTCTTTTCCATCATTGAATACCTGTGGCACGATTTGGCCAACGACTAAGAATCGGGTCTAGTTTCTGTTAACGGTTCGAGCCGCGGGCTGCCATCCGCTCGGCAAAATAACATCTTGTCCGCGGTCTCGAACGAGGTTGCTCACCTGCCTCTCTGGAGGGAGCTGGGCAGCTTCAGGACTCACGTCGGTCAGTCACAGACAAGGGGATTAATTCCCCCTTGGTAAGGGGAAAAGGGGCCGACGTTGAGACCCGCAACAATATATATATATATATGTATATATATATATATATATATATATATATATATATATATATATATATATATATATATATATATATATGTAGATATAAATATATGGGAGCTTACACTGGATCAGTACGTCGCTGCATCCTTGGACGACTCCTCAGCACCATCACGACACACACCACAGTGTGTGTGTGCTACGGAATGAGGTGTTTTTATGGCGGCCGGAGTGCAAATTCTGCCACCAACCTCCTTGAGAGAGGATCCAGTACCCACGTACTCATTTCGCCGACCTCGGAAGGATGTATATATGCAGTATACTCACACACACACACACACACACACACACACACACACACACACACATATATATATATATATATATTGTTGCGGATCTCAGAACGTCGGCCTTCCCCTTACCAAGGGGGGATTGATCCCCTTGTCTTTTTACTAGCCAACACGATCCGGGGCTATCACGTTCCTTCTGGTCAGTGTTAAATAGGGTTGTAAGCCGAATTAGTCTTATTACCTAAGTACTAACACCGGCCGTGAAGCAAGGAAATAACCCTACCCGAACCATGGTTTCAGTGGACACACCGAGCGAAAGCGTGCCGCGATTTGGGCCATTAACGGGAACTAACCCGATTGGAGCAGTTCCTGATCGTGCCACGCTTACCCAATGGAGAAATCACTAAGACGGTCAAATTAAGAGGAAAACAGGAAGAACAGGTAATTTATTACATTTTGTACATATTAATAAGAGGAAGAGAAGAAAAAGCAATGTACAGTAAAGAAGAAGAAGCAGATACACAGGGCAGCCTTATACAGTCTTATACTTATCCCTGGACACGGGCCCGTTCACACTCAGTTACACTCTTGGACTCACTCACATGGGGTTTGTAGATGGTCAGGTTGAGGGTCCACCGATCGCGTCCACAGCTCGCTCCGGTCCCCGACTCGTACCACGAAGCAGATGATGATGGTAGACGGCAGGCAAGATCGCCCCGTGTCAGGGCGTGGATCGGACAATTATATTATGGGGGGGGGGGGGGGGGAGGGTGGATGGTAAGCTGGCGATTATACTGGCGTACCTAATAGTTGTACTGGCGCCTTATACGTGCTCCCGGATTAGTTCGGTCCAATGCGCCACTTCCACAATGCTTTCACAATGATGTCACCAAAGCGCCTTTCCCAATCGACCTTGCACAACAATGCAATGTGCTCCAACCAAGTCCAGGCCCTTTGCCACTGCCGCATGCACGCGAATCCTTGAATACTTGTCACAGCACGTCTCTCCTCATAACTCCACTCCGCGACTCGAGCGCCTGCCTCTCCCTTCTCATAACTCGAGCGCCTGCCTCTCCCTTCTCATAACTCGAGCGCCTGCCTCCCCCTTCTCATAACTCGAGCTCAGCGCTTTCCTGGGGGATCTGACTCAGCACACATCCTCCTCATAACTGAGGTGGGGGCCTCGCGCAAAGGGTTTTATTGCCACGCCCAGCGAACCCTCTGGAATCTCTTGCCACACCCTGTCAGGCGATGTCGCCTCAGCCCTGATTGGTTGTTGGGGTCTTACCGGCTCCACCCTTGATGGCTGCCTGACGTGGCCACACCCCCACCCTTGCGTTCCGCCCCATTTTCGGGCCTTACCTCGTGGCATTTGGCTGGTTTGAGCGAGCAACTGGCAGCTAACGCTGCCGGCCCAACGCGTAACAAACTGCGAGCATACTAATGCGAGAGGCAGTGGGGTGCAGACTGGATGGTGTGCAATGGAGTCGATTGGAGGGAGGGCTGCAGAATGAACGGGGCATACTCTTATTTGTTTTACACAACGCAGATGATATCTATTGGAAATGGCCTATCTCACATATACTAAGAAATAACTAACGTTCTAAGGTGACCTACGTGTTGCTCGTGGACTAACTATTGGGTGCAACCTTTACCCTTTATTACTCAAATATGTACACTTCCAGAACCGCAACACTGCACCCCTCCTTTCACCAGGCTCGTCCCCGAGCCGAACCCACATACCAGTGAGCCCGACCGGTTCTGATACCAGGGTCAGGATTACTTTTTAACAATTAGTGTGACACTTAGGTGGAGTTTCCCTCTACTTTTAACCTAACACCCTGAGTGCGACAGTTTTAAACACCAGATATGTCCCACCTACTGCGTTGTGTACTATCTAACTGACTCACGTCCACAATTCACCGAATTACGGAATTATTTTCAAACTACACATAAAGCCAGTGGGGAGCATGTTATTTACAAGAATACTAATTATTTACAATACTACAACCCAGGACCTGTCTTTTGTGGGAAGAGAGAAGGAATGTTTGAAAAGAGGAAACACAAATGCCATGCACTGCAACAATACACCATACACCCATATGCACACAAAAAAAAAAAAATGCACAAAAAGCACCATCACCAAAACAAAATGCACAATCATCACAATGCACAAAAACCATTCCATAAACCATGATGCCTTGTGCTTGGCTGGCTGCTGGGCTGCGACGTCTTCTTGCTTCATGTTCTTCGATGTGCCTTTGTCAAAACCTGAGATCTTCTTGTCCTGACACACCAAAGATTAATAAAAAGGCACAAACCGTGTCCGCTTTTTATTTCGGCCAGCAGGGCCAGCTTAGGTCGTCCGACTGCATGGCATTGGGGCCACTTGAAAAACAGTGGTCCGCAGGGCAAGGTAATGTTTGCCGTGATTGTCTGCCCAGCAAGGGTGCCAGGCCACAGAACGTGTGGTCCATATGGTGTACTGGTGCAGGCGGCAGGCAGCAGGGTGCAGCGCAAAGGTGCGGCCGCACCGCTCAGGACACCTGCACACTCCCCTCAACAAAAGACCATGGGTCCATAGGTGCGGAGGAAGACAAAGCAGAGGTTAGCGGGGGAAATGGCGCAAGGGTACACATCAAAACAAGGTAATGCGACATGAGGGGCGCGGGGGAGCGAGCGGTGAAAGCTCGCCCCTAGCCGTTCGTCACCCCCCATGTCAATCTACACTACCCATGCCCTTCCCCGTATTTACACTTTACAAATTTCGTCTCTACCATCTTGTCTCCCATATCTCCCCCTAAACCAAATTCGTTTCCAATCCCTCCCAAGAAGGAAGGGATGGAATAAATACAATGTCACTTCCACGTCATGATGCGTCTTTCATTCCAAATCATTTGCAAAACCTGGTGTGGAGTCCTGTCACCTCGGTGAGTGGATGCGGATGGTGCAAAGAGATTTCATCCTAACTATCCTTCTAATAACATCAACTCTTTAAACTACCCGGGGTCATGCCCTGCCACTTGGCATCTTTAAACTATGTGGTTCTAAAAACCAATTCCCATTGACCATCCTGTGGTGCTCTTCCAATTTGGGGTCTCACTCCCCCCATTTTTCAATACTGTGCCTTTGCACAATTTCGGGGCTGGGTCGTGTGGCTCTTCCAGCAGGTCTACCTACCTGCGCACCTCCGCCACTGACGTCGCCACCCAAGCTTGCCTAGCTCCTCAACTACCCTAACCGGAGGAAGGCCCTCCTGGCTCTCTCACCCCGTGATGCCCTCTCTGGCTTTGGGCTACCCGGGTCCTCTCCTCGGATCCTCGGGCCCCGCTGAACTCTACTTGAATGCTACCTGGCTCCCAGAGCCTACCTGCGGCCTCACTTGGCCGACAGACTACCAGTGGCGGAGTGCTCCAATAACCATACTTACCAATTAAGCCCACACGCCCAGCCATTCCACTTACTCATGCACCCTTCAAAGCAACAACTTGCTACTACTCGCACCACAGATGTCAATAGCCAATAAATTTACCTACTCCCTCTGCCTAACTTTAAACTACCCTCCCTGGGTATTCGTGAAGGGGTCCATCTTCCCCCATCCACTCCTTCGCACCATGCACTCCACACCACTCATTCCACACTACTCAATCCACACCATTTATTCCACACCACTCAGTAGTCTCACTTGCACCCCATGCAAGCCAATCACTCAATACACTTACACTTGTCCACAATACTCTACTCATACACTTTCACACACACACACATCATTCTCGACCATTGCCTCATTTGCTCACTCTCACCACAAAGATTCTCATTCACAATTGATCATTTGCGCCTAAAGCGCATCCTCAAGCTCACACACACAGCATCATCTAACTATCTATTTCCCTCTAATACTGGTGCTTTCCCTGTCTTCCCTTTACACGAAGCACATCCCTCGTCATTATCAACCAACTAATCTCTCTACGTCCCCTCTACCAGAATTCAATGTCACTACTTAAATATTATGTCTCCTATGGTCATTTCTCTAAGTCCCTAACAATTATCCTAGCCCGCTCTTGGCTAGTTTAGACTGCCAAACCCCATAACCTAAAGCTAATGTGCCCCAAAGTATTGAATGGTAAACTACCATTCGCCATCACTATTTCTATTTATCCACTAACTACGAGCCTCTCGTGCGGGAATGCATTTTCACAGCTCGGCTTCGAAAAGCCAAGCAATGTATGCGGGTGGTCAGTCTCCTGTTGGTTGGGTCCGTCCGGCATTTTTGATTCTGGGGAGGAGGCATACTTGGACCGAGGTTCCAGGCGCCATCTCTGCACGGAGCCTTCCGGTCTCCGGCACGATGACCCAACCTCCCCCGGCCGGAGCACCGCGCCCGCCAGGGGGCGAAGGTCCGACCTGGCCTACCTCCCCCGGAATCGTGCCGTTCGCCCCTTGCGCCATGGCACGGCACCGACCATACAGGGCAGGGCCCAGCCCGAATCGTGTACGCTGCCGCGGCAACGATCCCCGCCGGCTCCCGCAGCACACAAAGCGCACCATGCCCCGAGAGCTCGCGTCGGCTGTACGTCGCCCTAAACGCTGCCCCGGTCTGCGTCGATGCTTGAGTCGCATTCTCACACCACGCGACTCTTTTCTCACTCGTACACCGAGGCGCTCGAACGCCTCCCATACATCCCATGCATTCCGTTAATTCTGCCACCGCACACTCTCGTGCACACTCTTCCATTCCACACTCAGGTGCACACCACTCAGGCGCACCCACACCACTCCATTAATACACATCCTCGCACACCCCCTGGTGCTCTCATACCACTTAAGCACTCCGTTACACACTTCTCTTCCACGCACTCCTCTCCCGTTACATCCTCTGTAACAACCATGGGTGTGCACTCTTGCACATACCCAATCACCCGCTCTGGTGTGCATCCCCGCACACTCGCTCCAACACGCTCTGGTGTGCATCCTCACACACTCTCTTCATCCATCTCACACTCTGTATCGCACTCTGTTCCAACACACTCTTCCCACATACATTCCGTTATACAGGGTGACCCCAAAAAAACCTCCCGCATTTCGAACCTCCCACACCTCCCACATTTCGGTCCTGCGGACCTGACCTCACCGAACTGCGAGCCGCACACACCAGACCCCGTAGCCAATTCGGAGGAATCCCAGCACGTACATCGGTACGCCCTTAACCAGAGTGTTATTCCCTGAGTGTGTGTGTCAGAGTGTGAAGGCGCCAATTTGGGGTTATTATGATAGGTAATAATTGTTAAGGTGAATCTTCGTCTCTGTTTCTCTGTGCCTTCTAAATAAAAGGCTGTACATTTTGTTCTTACTTTCCAACCTGTTCGGTACGTCTTTTCTCCATTGGCCTAGCATCATCCGGGACCGAATTTGGCTAGACTCAGGTCCATAAATCTCGTGGGGTAACGCCGCTTTCCACACCTTGCAAAACCGCTCGGCACCCATAAGGTGTGGGAAAGTGAGGGTTCGATCGCGCCGGTCTTCGGCATGCGCATGCACCTTGACGTGTGCACCTTGAACCCCTGAACCCGGCCCCCGCAATAAATTGTTGTTACTGAGTGGGATAAATTTGGAACCCTCCCGGTCGCACCGCAACAAATTGGTTTCCGGGAGTGGAATTGGACCTGCAGTACGTTTCACGTACTGCAAAATTACGAGCGAGTGGAAATGTAGTTTAAAACAAATTTAAAACAAAATTAAAATTAAATTCGGATGATGTCGGACCAAGATGTGCAGGTTCCGGTGGGTATAGAGAATGTAGAGAATGATGGTGAATTAATGGCCCAGGACACAGGCAAACAGATTGAACTTGGAATTAATCACGGCACGGCAGGGAGTGGAGACAATGGCCGCGCTTTGCGCGCAGGGCCGGCGGCGGAGGCCGAGCCCGCTGTGCAAGCGGGGGTTAACATGGAGTTATTCATGATTCAAATCACAGCATATTTGGTAGAGTCAAGAAGTGAAATGAACAAAATGGGTGATCGGATGGACACCATGAGAGAAGAGTCGAGATATGGAATGAACAAAATGGGTGATCGATTGAGTAATCGGATGGACACCATGAGGGAGGAGTCAAACTGCAATATGAAAACGATGGGGAAGGAGTTTGGGCGTTGAATGAGCAAGGAGGTCGCGGGTGTGCGTGACGAGGTAAAGCGGAGTGAGATGAGTGTCCAGCGAGAGTTGAAGGACAGCACGGCCAAACTGACTGGAGCAATGGAAATATTGACGCTGGAGGTAGAGGAACCGAAGATGGTCGAGTTGGAGCAGGAAATAGTAGGGGCGCAGCGGGAAATAGAGGTAAAACAGAAGCTGGAGGAGGTAAAAGAAGGAATAATTGAAATTAAAAAGACAGAAGGAGGGACAGAGAATTAATTACGGAAGGAATTGATGGAATGTGTGCAAGAGTGGTGCTCGCATCGTGATGAAGAAATACCTGTTAATCAAATAGAAAGATTACAGGTTCTTGAAGAGGACCAGGAGAAGGTGAGTCCCGAGGTGAGTAGCGATATCGGAAATGTGTTTGGTGCGATGGGGTGTTCGACAAGCTTGGGGGAAAGGATAGACCCGGGAGTTTGTGAAGGGCCCATTGTGAGGGGTGAGACTGACAGGGAGTGTGTGGAGAGAGTGTGCGCACCGGTGTGTGCGATTATGGAGTGTGTGGAGAGAGTGTGCGCACCAGTGTGTGCGATTGCGGAGTGTGTGGCGAGAGTGTGCGCACTGGTGTGTGCGATTGCGGAGTGTGTGGAGAGAGTGTGCGCACCGGTGTGTGCGAGTACGAAATGGAGTGCGAGAAATGATCAGGCTCAGGCATCGACGCCGACCGGGGTAGTGCTTAGTGAGACGGGTAGCGTACGCGAGCCCCCGGTGAATGGTGCACCATGGGGACCGGAGGGAATCGGTGCGGCGTCGGTCTCGCAAGGACCGGTGTGCGGGCTTCGTACCTCCGGCACCCGCACGGTATTGTTGGCGCCGTACCGCGGCAAGAGCGATCGGCGGGTTTTGAGGGGCAATTCGGATTGTCGAAGGCATGCACCTTACCGGGTGAGGTGCTCTAACCGTGGCCGGTTGGGTCATCGTGCGTGGGACCGCAGGGCCCCACGCAGGGATGGACGCCGGCACCTGGGACCACCAATTCCCCCCCCCCCCCCCCCTCAGATCGTCAATGCCGTACGGATAACAACCCAAACAGGCGACCAACCGCCCGCATGGATTGCTCGGCCCTTAGAGGCCGAGCCACGACCAAGTACCTCCATAGATGGGGGCTCATAGTTTAGCGGACTTGGGGGAGATTGCACCCCCCACGTGGGGGTATGGTAGTGTGACCATTCCCCACGATACAGGTCTCATGAGCACTAGTTTAGGTGGATAGCATTGTTAGGCCCATGGAGGGGCCAGCAATGGTTGCTCCATGGGTGCACCGAAGCACTAGCTGAGGGAGGGCTAGGATAATGATTTTTTTTTTTTTTTTTTGGATACAAGATCGAGGCTCGTGAAAGAGCTAACATAAATCACACAAAACGTCAAAACCGACACACAAAACACAAAAAACAAGGGGAGCGGCAGACAAGATGGGGAGAGAGGGGGAAGGACACAAACACAACATTTGAGAGCAGGGACATCGGGAGAAATGTGGGAGGGGGAGGGCTTGGGGGGTGGTGGGAGAGGTATAAAACATATGAACACTGCAAGGACTCTGGGGTGGATTAGCGGGGGTATAAAAGATCAAGGTTTTGGATGGGGGAAGATAAGAGATGGTGGTGAACAGCTGTTTTAAAGACCTGGAGGGAGGAGTGGGATTGAAGGGAGTGGGGGAGTTTGTTTCAGAGGCGGGAGAAAAGGGGAATGAAAGAGTGAAGGTGAGCAGCGAGCCTAGATTTTGGCAGTTTAACCATAAGAGGGTTGCAGGCGGATCTTGTGCGAACTGAAGGAATATTGGGGGGACAAAGCACAGAGAGAGCTGGGGGAGCAAGGCCGGAGAGGAGTCGGTAGAAGACAGAAAGACCACCAACCTGCCTGCGGTGAGTGAGTGAAAGGCCCTCGGAGTTAACTTCATCGCAGGAGATTCCAATGATTCTGAAAGCTTTGGTTTCAACAGCTTGAAGCCGAGCTAGGTGCGAGGCAGTAGCAGCAGCCCAGAGGGGTGAACAGTATTCCATTGAGCTGCGGATGAAAGCCTTGTATGTGGTGAGGAGCTCAGGTGTGCCAAGGAAGGACTTCGCACGACGGAGGATGCCCAGTCGGCAACTGGCTTTGGAGGCCAGCTTGGAAATGTGGTTTTCCCAAGAAAGATCATGGCAGATAGTGAGACCCAAAAGCTTGAGCGACAGAACTTCTTGGAGAGGATTGTTGAGAAAGTAGATGGGAGGGTTTTCCAGTCGGTCATTTCGGAGAGACATTGTAAGAGTGTGAGATTTGTCAGGATTGAAAGACAGGTTCCACTTGTTTGACCAGTCTGTGATTTTGTCCAGGTCTGCAGAGAGTGAGGAGGCTGCAGACTGCCGATCTGAGGGATGAGGAATGAAGCGGCAGATAGTGGAGTCATCAGCAAAGAGATGGAGAGGATTTTCCAGAGAGTCGGAGAGATCATTGATGAAGACCAGAAAGGGCACAGGGCCCAGAACACTACCTTGGGGAACTCCAGCCAGAACAGGAAGGGGAGATGAGAGAAATCCATTCAGGGCCACACGTTGCCTACGACAAGAGAGGAAGTCCGCAAGCCATGAGTGGAGATTTCCATGGATACCATAGGAGGAGGGTTTGGTGAGCAGAGCTGGGTGCCAGACCGTATTGAGGGCACGTGATATGTCAAGTGAGACAGCTCTGATTTCCTGTTTGGCATTGAGGACCTCCATTCTTTGTTGAGACAGCAGAAGCAACATTTCCAGAGTAGAATGACCTGGTCTGAATCCAAATTGATGATAAAGCCATTGGAGAAGAGGAAGGATTTGATATCCGAAGCAATGATGGATTCCATGACTTTGCTGATAATTGGAAGCAGGCTGATTGGTCTGTAGTTGCAAGAATCTGTTTTTGCACCTTTTTTGTGTAAAACGGTAATGTTTGCTGATTTCCAAGATGCTGGCAGATGACCTTGAGCAAAAGATAGGGTGAAAAGAACAAAGAGAGGGTGAGATAGAGCGGCAGAGCAGGATTTTAGGACCTGTGGGCTGATGCCGTCTGGTCCAGTTGCAGAATCAGAGTCGAGGTTAGACAAAAACTCCTCCACCTTGTCAGGAGAGAAGGACACAGAGTCCAGGAGCAGTTGGGTTCGACTGGGAAAGGTGGGAACAGAGAGAGATGGGTTTGGGACTAAAGATTTTGATGCAAACACAGAGTTGAGGCATTCGGCTTTGTCACGTGCGATGTCAACTGTGTGGCCATTTGAGGTAAGGGAGGGGATGGAGGGGGAACAAACACCAGAAACGGATTTGACCAGACGCCACAAGGATTTGGAGGAAGGAGACAGGTTTGAGAGTTCATTCTTGAGTGAGGAGAGATAGTGCTTCCTGGCACTCCTGAGGGTAGACACACACTTGTTCCGAGCTTGGTGGAAGGAACTGAGATTGCCTTCAGTTGGATTTGCCTTCCAAGAGGCAAAGGCAAGTTGTTTCAGGGCAACTGCCTCACCACAAGATTCAGTGTACCATGGACGGGAGGAAGGGTAAGACAACTGAAGACAAGATGGGATAAATCTGTGCATGAGAGAGAGCAGTTTGCTTTGGACGAATTCCCAGGAAGAATTGATGTCAGAGGCAGTAGAGATGGGAGACCAGTCCAGGTGATTGATGGCTGCTTGCAGCCCGTGCCAGTCGGCCTGAGTGAAATGCCAGACTCGTCGGCGCTGAGGAGGCTCTCTGAGAATGGCCAGAGAGATGTCCACTTTAACAAGCACATGATCAGAAGAACTGATTGGAGCAGAAGAAGAGCAGCAGACATTTGCAGGGAAGTTAGTCATAACCAAGTCCAGAAGAGAAGATACTCAATTGACTGAGATCCGGGTCGGGAAATGGACAGATTGTGTCAGTCCCAATGAGTCGCAGAAGTCCTTTGCTGAGGTGCCATGGCTGGTGAGAGATGAACCCACACCCACCCAGCTGGCATGATGACAGTTGAAGTCGCCACATATGAGGAAGAGAGAGTTTGGATGAGTTGATAGAAGTTGGTCCATGTTGTCCGACAGCGAAATGTAAATGGAGTCATCACTGTTTGGAGGATGGTACAGAACACATATGAACAAAAGGTGGGAGCGGAGAGGAAGCCGTAGCCAGAGGTACTCCTGGGGGTGGGGTGGGGTGGAGAGAGGGCAGTGCAGGGAGAGTGAGGAAGAGAGTTTTTGCTAAAGATAGCCACCCCACCACCAGGACGAGGCTCAGGTCTATCGTACCGGAGGAGGAAGTAACCAGGAAGAGATATTAAGGAATCAGAGACATCTTGAAGGAGGAAAGGATCTGCTCAACAGAAAAAGTCTGGATTGTCAGAAGCAACCTGAATGGAGAGATCAATCAGGTTTGAGCGAAGGCCCCGGATGTTTGAGGTCCATAACGTTAATGAGGAGAGAGGGGGAGCATCGGGTGCAGGACAGGGGAGGGGAGGGGTTGGGTCAGATGAAGGGTGAGAGGGGGAGGTAGGAAGAGCAATTGATAGTGTGTCAGAGATTACAGAAGAGTTACAAGAAAGGGAAGGATGAGGAGGACGAAAGGTTTGATGGTGATGGGATGAGGCACAGTGAGGGGTTGTTTGAGGGGGGGCAGAGGAAAGTAGAAGGTTGGGGGAGGTGGAGGTATGAGATAGAAGGGAGACGAAGTGGGGAGGAGGCAGCTTTGAGAAGGAGGTGGGAGGAGGGAGAATTTGGGAGGGATGGTTGGGGGGGAGATTTGAAGGGGAGGGGTTGGGGGGGAGTTTTGAATGGGAGGGGCAAGGGGGGAGTTTAGGAGGGGAAGGGCAAGGGGGGAGTTTAGGAGGGGAGGGGCAAGGGGGGAGATTTGGAGGGGAGGGGCAAGGGGGGAGATTTGGAGGGGAGGGGCAAGGGGGGAGATTTGGAGGGGAGGGGCAAGGGGGGAGTTTAGGAGGGGAGGGGAAAGGGGGGAGTTTAGGAGGGGAGGGGCAAGGGGGGAGATTTGGAGGGGAGGGGCAAGGGGGGAGTTTAGAAAGTGGATGATTAATGAAAAATGAACATTTATAACAAATTGGGTTTGTTGTGATTTTCAAGTTAGCGATCCCTTTAAGAATGATGGAGGAGGGGTGGAATGAATGAGAATTTAGAGCATGTAGTGAGAAATAATTATAAGAGATTGAATATTTTTTTGAAATGGAATGAGTTGAAGAGGAAATTGAAAGGAGCCTTTTAAATAGGAAGAAAAACAGTGTGTTGTAATATACGACTGAATAAAACATTCCAGGGGAGAGTTTAAACATATAATTATTTAAACAGAACCGTGAAGAACAATCTCATATTGACAAAAATACCAATGGGGAGAGGGAGTCTAGAGGGACGACCACGAGTCACTTGAACAGGGCAAAAGGTGCAAGGCAAGGGGATAATGGGGGCGGGGCAAGACAGTGCACGTGGGCAGAGGCAAAAGCACACGATTGGACAAAAGCACACGAGGAGAAAAGGAAATAAAAGTTTTTTTTGTTTGTTTGTTTTTTGGGGGGAGGGGTGGGGGTTACAACGTTAGACAAAGAGTAGATGTTCGGTGAAGTTTGGGGGAGAAGGGAAAATCAAAAAACCTAGCAAAACCAGCGAAGGAAGAAACAAACTTCGACGGGGGAAGCCTGAGGCTGCAAGGCCTCACACCTGCGGCAAACAGAAACGAATAATTTATGAAAGATAAACACCGAGAAACATCCAAGGGACACATTATAAGTTCACACGCCGAAAGATAAAATACAGTTTCAACAAAATACAATTGTGAACAGACTTAACTTTGAAAACGTGGAGACCATGTGGAGCTTCAAAAATCTGTGACGTCGTCTCTAGATCTCGCGAGTCTCCTCAAACCAAGCTTTTGATTAGGGATTTCATTTGATTTGATTTTGATTTGATTGGGGGTGATTAGGGATCTAGAGAGGCCATAGGGACAAAGATTTAAGTAGTGACCATGAACTATAGAGGTGACGTAGAGAGTTTAGTTGGTTGTTAACAAAGGGTGTGCATCGTGTAAAGGGACGACGGGGAAGCACAAGTTATAGGGGAATACAGTTAGATAAATGATGCTGTGTTTGAGAATAAATGGTGTTGTGGTATGAAAATATTTGGTGTGCAAATAAATGGTGTGGAAATAAATGGTGTGAAATGAATGGTGTAGAATGCATGGTGCGAAGGATTGAATGGGGTGAGTGGAACCCATTCACAAAAGCCGGGTGGGTAGTTTAAAGGTAGATAGAGGGTACAGGTAAATTACCTGGACATTGACACCTGTGGTGCTGATTGTGGAAATAGCTTTTTTTTGTAAGGTGCAGGAGACAGTGAAATGGCTGGGCGTGTGGCTTATTAGTAGAAATGGTTATTTGTGGCACTCCATCACTGGGAGCTCGTCAGCCAGGTAAGGCCGCAGGTAGGCTCAGGGAGCCAGTTATGTTAGAGTGAGTGGGGCCTGAGGATCCAGAGGATGGACCCGGGTTGCCCAATGACAATGTGGGCATCAGAGGGGGTAAGCACCAGGGAGGGCCTTCCACAGGTAGGTTAGAGTGATTTTCAGGCAAGCTCAGGAGGCAGCTCCAGTGAACGGAGGGGTGCAGGTAGGTAGACCTGCTGGTAGAGCCACACGACCCAGCCCCGAAATTGTGCGAGGGCACGAATAGAAAAATTTGTGGGGTTAGACCCAAATTCAGGAGGGCACTACAGTGTGGGCAATAGTCGAGTTGCCAGAGAGGGGTACCTAGAAATGTTTTATAGTATAAGGTTTTTTGATGGATTTGTCATCCCATGGGGTTAATAAAGTATTTCAGCTTGGTTGTCCTCCGGACAACCTCGGGGAATTTTTTTTATATGCAAATTAAGGCGGCCATTACTGGAAATGATACTTTCTTCAATATCTCCAAAACTATTCATGATAATTTCATGAAAATGATGTCTAGACCTATGTTTTCAGGGTCAAGGATTATGTTAAATATATTTTAAATGTCATCAGATGAAAAAAACATTATGTATTTTGACATATCATGCGAATTGATCCATTTTTTGATGTAAAATTGTGGATCTTAATGGTTCAATTTCAGATCATTGATTTCAACGAACAGACATTGGGATGATGATAAATACCTGCATGTACATTTGAAATGATCAAAATTATGCACTTTGTTGTAAATCTTGTTTTATATCAATGTAGGGTTTTCTTTTGACAGGCCACAAGTGTACGAGTACCCGTTAGAATCAAGTTCTGACCGGAGAAAATCTCAATCATGATAGGCATTGTAGCACAGTAGAGGTAAAGCACATAGTATTTAAGATTTATGTTCAAGCATCTCAAACAATTCCTAATCAATTTAATTGTATGAATATAAACACTGATTCATCATTATTTTGATATGATTGTCATGAAACATATATTATAGCATGTTGATTTGATATTTTGTTTTGCACCTTATTTAATGCACTTAGTTTGTTGAAACTTTATACCATACGTTTGGTGATGGTGCTTTGCATAATATAATCTTTTTTCTTAGATGGATTGTGGGATGTGCTTTTTCCACTGCACCATTACAAGATATATATGTCTCCCAATGGCCAAGGTAAAGCATGTGATATGAATGAGCACCCAATTGCAGTGGAAAGAGGACAACAGTAGAGGTACATTTTTCAACCATAACATCAATTATAGATTTTATTCTTTGTATGTCATTTGCTCTTTTGCACTTGTCTGGCTTGCTTTATAGTTTTAGGTTTTTAGTGTGATAGAGTAGTCACTTGCTTTGTTAACTGCACCTATCTTGCTGTAGTTTGCGGTGATGGTGTCTTGCATGGTATTGTTTTTTCACAGATGGCCAGCTCAAGGTGCATATTCCCATCCTGCTGTGAGAAGGGATCCTTACAAGTCTTCAAGGTTGCAGCAATCAAGAAAATAATCCAAAGCAGTAAAGATAGGGGGGATGATATCCATCAGAAGTTGGAGATGTTACTTGAAACAGGAGATAGTGCAACCATAGAGTGTCATAAAAACTGTTATTGTTCATACACCTCAAAGCAAAACATCGCAAAGTATTTGGCCAAGAAAAGAAGAGATGGTTTCCCCTCTTCAGTGAATGAAGAACCTCGTACCAGAGTCAGAAGGTCACAACTTCCCACATTTCAGTTCCAAAAGCATTGTTTAATATGTGTAGAGGAGTGTGTAGCTATAGACCCTAGACACCCAGAACGATGGAACCGAGTTATCCAGTGTGAGACCAAAGATCGCCCTGGATATCAAGCATTCAAAGATGTACTTCTAGATGCATGTGAACAGAGAAATGATGAATGGGGTAGACAGGTTGAAATCCGCATCAAGGGTGCCCTTACAGATTTGCCAGCTGCAGATGCACAATACCACAAGAAATGCTATGATTTGTTCATGATAATGCCCAAACACACTAACTTGCTACGCCAGTGTAGAGTAAATGATGATGATGCCCTGGAGATGGTAATTAATCACTTATATGACAATCAAAAGTTGTGTACATGGACATCCATTGAACTGTATGATATGTACTGCAGTTTTGGTGGTGAATTATCTTGTAAACAAATGTTCTCAAAATTAGTGACCACTTTAGGGGATGATATTGTTGTGGTGCATTTGGAGGGGTGTGCATCTGTTGTAGGATTCAGAGATTTAGTTGGCAAGTCTTTGAAATTGGTAAAGGTAGATTCAGTTAATGAAGAACGTGTAGATGCTGTGGTAAGACAGGTCAGATGTGAAGCAGAATCAGTAGAGTATAACAATGCTGTCTTTGATCTTGGAGACTTTACATACAACAATACACTGAAACAAACTAGTGCAACATTGCTAAATATGATTTCAGAACTTGTCTCAAATGGCAAGATAACACAGAAGTCGCTCAGTTTAGCTCAAGCTATACAGAGCCACATCACAGGTACTAGAAATCAGACTACACTTGGGCTTGCAGCAAAACTGCACCATAGATATGGCAGTTCTGAGTTGATTAAACTCCTGCATGACTATGGATTCACTGTGTCATATGATGAGGTCATACGTTTCCGCAAGTCAGCGGCAAAATTTGTGGGAGATAACACTACTCTGCTTCATCAGGCAATGGGAGTGACCCGAAGAGTTGGACCAATATTTGGTTGGTTTGATAACTTTGACCTCCAAGTGTCAACTCCCAATGGATGTCGTGAAACACATGTCATGGCTCATGAGTTTCAAATGAACCCAGCAGGTATCATTGAAAAAGGAAGTGCTGAACTTGGAGTCATGAATCTGGTGATTCCTCGCCTGCCTCGTAGTGTTGCACAGGTCCATCAGGCTCAGTCTATTTCATTGGTACACTATACTGGGCCAAAGAAAGTGAATCCTCCTTTGATCTTAGTTTCATCCGGAATCCCATACACAGATGTATGTGCCAGGAACAGGAGTCTAGCTTCTGCTGAAGTGAGGGATGCCCAGTGGTTGAACACTCTTTCCAGTGACCAGAGTATTGAATGGCATGGATTCAATAACCAGCTTGCCAGAGAGTTAGGTTCTCCGGCACTGAAACCACAGACTGTGTATCTACTAGGTCATCTCATAGATGCCCCACCCTCTCATCCAGATACTGTTCTTACTTCACTTCTCTACATGAAGAAGGTACTGTCAGAGCAGGGAATGGCTTGTGCCAATATATCAGTAGATATGCAGCTGTACATGCTTGCCCAGAATAATAAAGTGGTGGGAACCAGAAAGGTTCAAAGATGTCATCATCTTCCCAGGTGCAATGCACATTATTATGTCATTCTTGGGATGTATTGGAACACTGATGAAAGGGTCAGGTCTGGATGTCTTGGTTGGTGCAGCATTTGGACATCTTTCAAGTATCATGAATGGAAAGGCATGGGTAATGGCTATGAGAGCATTTCGCATGGTATCAGCAGTCCTGCTTCATGATTTTCTGGAAGAAGGAGAGAAAACATTTGATGAAATCTCTGCCCACTTGGAAGATGCATGTCACCATCCAACAGGAAAACACTGGGTGGATAATTTCATCAAGCCAACACTCCTGGCTCATCAGTTCCTTCGTGCAGAGCGGGAGGGAGATTGGTTATTTCAGCAAATGTGCTTAGAGCGAATGTTGCCTCATTTCTTTAGTGCTGGCCACATCCATTATGCCCGATACATCACCTGGCATTTACTGGCACATCTGGCACATCACCTGGCAAGCAAATGATCCTGATCATCGCAATGATGAGGACAGTGAGGAGCAAGAAGTGGATGAAGATTGAATATCTTGGCCTTTCAAAACCTCAAGTTTAATAATTCATTATGTTTAATCTACTATAAATCAATGCAAATGTTCTCTGCATGAGGTTAATAAGTGTGGATATACTGAGAATCAGTCGATTTGATTCGTTAAGAAACCTTGATATTGAGAAATACATGTCAAGTTTTGTTTGGTAACAAAATAAGTATCAAATGGAATACATAATACAAGCATGTTTACCTTTTGATAAATGTTTTTGAAGCCAGGGACCTGGTGTACCTTTTCCTTTAAATCTGACTAAGAAAATCAAATGGAATTTGCATTGTTAGCACGTAATCATATGGATATTTACATGATCAATGTATCTTGTGTAGGTATCATAACAATACATGTAAATACACACTATTTCACATGTTTACCTTAATCCTTGACCCTGAAAACATAGGTATAGACACCATTTTCATGAACATTTCATGGATAGTATTGGAGATATTGAAGAAAATAGGATTTCCGGTAATGGTCGCCTTAATTAGCATATAAAAAAATTTCCCCGAGGTTGTCCGGAGGACAACCAAGCTGAAATACTTTATTAACCCCATGGGATGACAAATCCATCAAAAAACCTTATACTATAAAACATTTCTAGGTTCACAATAGAAATGATAGAGGCTGCAAATAGACTACAATGGGAATTCGGGTTCTTAGAACCACATAGTTAAAAGAAGGCCGATTGGCAGGGGACAAACCCGGGGAGATTAAGATGTGTAAATGATGTTAGTGAAGTTAGGATTTTGTGAAGACCCCTTCGCACCATCCACACCCATCCACAAGGGGATGGATTTCGCACCATGGGACTCAATGTTTGATTGGTAAGATGCATCACGACATGAGTACAAAACATTGTGTTCATTTCGCCTTTCCTTCCTGGGAGAGCCTGGGGGGAGTTGAGAACGAATTTGGAATAAAGAGAGGATGGGGGAGATGAGACATAGAGACGAATTGTAAATAAAAGGAGGGCTAGGGTCGTGTAGTTAACGGTGGGAGGCACGAACGGGTAGGGCCAGGCTCGACTTCACTCTGCCGGCGTTCCTCTCACCCGCTTGTCATACCTTTGTTTTGCATGTGCCACCGTGTCTTTTCCTGTTTTGCTCGTTGTGTCTTCTCTTCCTCCCCGATCCAGGACCATCACGAGGACTTACCTTGCCGTCGCAGCATCTTGCTGCCATCCACACTCACATCCATCCATCCATCACCTTATGGACCACTGGCTCAGTGGCCACACCCATTTCCATGGTTGCACCTATTGGCTGCCTCATCATCTTGCCACACATGGATCACCTGTTGAGTGGCAATAACGCCACACATTTGGACCATTTGTCAAGTGGCCCTGCTCGTAAATTAAAAAAAGTGATCCATGTGTGCAATTGTGAAGATTTAGATGGCCCTGATCTTCAAATGGCCTGTATGCCGGTCAGGGCCAGCCGGTTTTGTTAGCCCGCCTACCAAGGCAAGCAACAAGAAGATGACTCCAGCAACAAGTGCTCCAAGTGTTATTCCTCAAGTCCAGGTCCTGGGTCATAGTTTTTGTAAAATAAATTGTGTTTAGTGTAAAACGTAAAAATGTTGCCCACCGGTTATGTGTTTAGTTTCAAAATTCCGGCAATACGTGAACAGTATAAGGTTGTGGGTGTGAATCTGTTAGGTAGTTTCTCAACGCATTAGGAGGGACATATTTAGTTTTAAAATGTACATTTAAATGTTAAAAAAGTAAATAAAAAAATTAAAAAATGTCGCACGCACTGGGAAAAGAGTTTAAAATGTTAGGGGAATCACATCTACGTGTCACACTAAAAGTAATGTTTAAATGAATGCCAGCTCACCCCAGCCGCTCCATGTGGACGACTCGGGTCGAGTCTTGGTGAGAGAAGGGGGTAGTGTTGCGGTTGTGCCATAAAGGCAGACCCCCTATAGTTCGTTGCACGACAACATGTAGCCTGCAGTAGTTAGATATGTCTTATTGAATGTAAAGATTAGCCCTTCCCATTGTGTAGTAAAAAAGACCAAATATGCGTTGAGTTAGGCAAGATGTCAAACCCTTGTGTGGTTAAGGGAAGCCATTTTTTAATGAGCAGAAAGGCGTGGCCAAAAGCACGGCCCACGTGACCAATGGCGAGCCGGGAACCAGTTGCCATGATGTGACAAGCCTCAGCCAATGGGAGGCTCTGGAACATTTTGAAGAGTGTGGACAGTACTGTTAATAGCCCATGCGCAGCGCATTATCATTCTCCTGCTTTTCAATTGCACCCACGAGGAGACCTCGCTTGCTTTTCCATTGCGCCCACGAGGAGAACCTTTCTTGCTTTTCCATTGCGCCCATGAGGAGACCTCTCTTGTTATTACGCCGCGCACATGAGGATAGTGCTTTTTGCCCGGGATTTTCGCTGCGCTCAGGACACGACTCTCTTGCCTTGGATTTTGCCACGGGGACGACACCCTGCTCTGGACTATTGTTTTGGCTCCACCAGACGACACGTGTTTTGGCCTTTGTTCGACCCCTGACACCCATCGCTCTTTGCCGATCTTTTGCGCCATCCGACTGACCTGCAAGCGTTGGCATTTCTACACGACTCACCTGCGCTGAAGTTCATCTACCTGTGCTAAGTTCGTCTGTGCCAACTTCGAGGTGGCGGTTCGTCCTGCGGACCTGACCTCATCGAACTGTGAGCCGCACACACCAGACCCCGTGGCCAATTGCGAGGAATCCCAGCACGTACATCGGTACGCCCTTAACCAGAGTGTTATTCCCTGAGTGTGTGTGTCAGAGTGTGAAGGTGCCAAGTCAGGGTTATTATGATAGGTAATAATTGTTAAGGTGAATCTTTGTTTCTGTTTCTCTGTGCCTTCTAAATAAAGGGCTGTACATTTTGTTCTTACTTTCCAACCAGTTCGTACGTCTTTTTTCCATTGGCCTAGCATCATCCGGGACCGAATTTGGCTAGACTCAGGTCCATAAATCTCGTGGGGGTAACGCCGCTTTCCACACCGTGCAAAACCGCTCGGCACCCATAAGGTGTGGGAAAGTGAGGGTTCGATCGCGTGATTCTTTGGCACGCGCGTGCACCTTGATACGTGCACCTTGAAGGTATTCGTGATTCTCCGGTATTAACCGAGGGGAATCACGCAACAAATTGTTGTTGTGTCGAGGGGGATTTTGAACCCCTGGACCCTCCCGCAAGAATATATTATATATATATATATATATATATATATATATATATATATATATATATATATATTGTTACGGAACCCAACGTCGGCCTCGGATCCCTTCTCGAGGGGGGATTAGTCCCCTCGTTTGTGACTGACCGACGTGGTCCCTGAAGCTGCACAAGCTCCCTCCAGAGGCAGGTGAGCAGCTTCGTTCGCGACCGCGGTTAAGATGTTAATTTGCCGAGCGGATGGCAGCCGCGGCACGAACCGTTAACAAAGACTAACCCGATCCTGAACGTTGGCCAAATCGTGCCACAGGTATTCAATGGGGAAAAGACAAAGACGACGGATGTGAAGAAGAGGAAGACGAAGGCAAAAGGTTGGAAGTACTACTATTATTTATTACTACTATTTACACAATCAAAAAAACCAAGGAAGAAGGAAGGATAATAAAATAATGTAGAAAGGGGGACGGACCAGAAGGACACAGTGCAATTTCTAGCTTATACAGACTTGCTTATAACCCAGGACAGAACACACAAAACAAACTCACGTACACAAAAGGATGGAAGGACAGGAATCGTTTGGAGGGATGAGCAGGTGGAATCACAGGGCACAGCGAGCAGGTCCACTCCGGGCGGGAAGCGAGGAGCCGGCAGCTCCTTGTATTCGGCTTTACACCGCACACCGGCAGGGTCACTCGCTGCCCCGTCAGGGCTTCACGCAGCTGGTTGAAACGGGGCTGGTTGAAGCGGCTCTCTGCAGAAATCAGCTGGGTCACGCATCTGCCGTATCTCTGACGCAACTCTCCCAAAGGCTTCCGCGCGCGCTTATATCTCCCTCGGGCGATCAAGCCGCCGGCCTCCAGGACAGGCCCATCGGTGAGGTCGCCTCGGCCCTGATTGGTCGCGAGGGCTCACCGATCCCGCCCTTAGAGGAGGCGTTGGCAAGGCCATGCCTTGTTCCCGGTGCTGGGCCGACTTCTCCCACCTTCGACTCCGAGATGACCTCGTGGCTAATGGAGTCTTGCAGCGAAAACAACAACCCACAGCTGCAGCAGAATTCAGCGAACCGCTCAATGCAGTTGGCAATTGAGGAAAGGGGAATCCAATGGAGGTTCTGGGGAAATTGAAAGGGGATACTACCTTTTTTTTTTTTTTTTTTTTTTTTTGTATACAAGATCGAGGCTCCTGAAAGAGCTAAGACTTTGAAAACAAAAGAGCTAAGCTCTGAAAGAGCTAAAACAAAAGACCTTGTCTGGATTCGGTGCAATGGAGTGTCAATTAATGGAAGACACAGCCTTGGGCTTCTGGAAAAGCGCTATACAAAATAAATGAATTATTATTATTATTATTAATCTAGTACACACAGTAAGGAGATAACTACTGAACAGGGAGATCTATGATTTGGCTACGTGATTGTATATGACCTAATTAAGGGATGCCCTTTGACCTTTATACACAACAACTGGAGGAAGGAGGGTGATATTGTACAACACAAAAAAAAACACCATTCTCAAATTCATAACACTGCACCCTCCTCCTCTTAGGCACGTCCCGGGCCTATTACTTTTACTTTTAGTGTGGCACGTAGGTGTAGTTCCCTCTACATTTAACCTGACCCTGAGTGTGACAGTTTTACAACATAAATAAATATGTCCCGCTGCTCCATTGCACCCTACCTAACAGACTCACGCCCACAGCTAACCGAATTGCGGAATTGTCTTCAAACTACAACAGGAACGATGGGGGAGCATTATTTACAGTTGACGCTATTTTATTTACAAAACGCAACCCAGGACCTGTGATTGTTCTTTTGGGGGGGGAGACAGTCTGCCCTGCATCGACGCACCAGAAAGCACCAAAACACCATCAAGCACCACAAAGCACCCTTTGGTGCACAGTCACCACAGTTCATGCATAAAAATAACCAAACAAACCCTGCTGGTGGTCTCTTGCTCTTCGGCTCCCTCTGCTGGCTAGTGTCGTTTTTCCAGATGTTGTCTTTCTTCATTTTCTTACTGGCAGCCTACTTGGACATAATAAAAGTGCAGAAAACGTGTCCGTTTTTTATTTATGGCCCACAGGGCCGACTAGGGGTGTTTCACCTGTGTGGCATAGGTGCCCTGTGACCAAGGTCTGCCAGCAAGATCTCGGGCCTTCATGGCCGGTTCCACCAGAGGGGCCATGCCCCCAACCCATGGGGTCCATCAGTGGTGCTCAGCCACAGACATGTGGTCCATAAGGTGGTGCATCGATGCAGACAGCTGGTTCCGGGAGTTTCGGGCGCACAATGGCGGACTCCCGCACGCTCCCCTCGGCGCCCAGTGGGGCACAGTCCTCGTGTGGGAGACAAGGGGGGGGGGGGGAAAGACAGGTGAGTGAGGGGTAAGGTCACAAGGGTACACATCAAACAAGGCAATGCAAGGCGAGGTGCGTTTGTAGATGGAGCGGAGAAAAGCTCGTCCCTACCGTACGTCACCCCCCCCTGTCACCTACTCTACCCTTGCCCTTACCCCATATTTACAACAATCTACACATTTACAAATTCGTCACTAATGTCTCGTCTTCCCCATATTTCCCCTATACCAAATTCGTCTTCACTCCCACTAATCCAAAATTTGCCATCACCAATTCATCATCAATCCTCATAAGCAGGGAGAGATGGAACAACAAAGCACAATGTCACACCCACGTCATGATGCGTCTCACATTCCAAACATTTGCACAATAAAAATAATAAAAACAACCTGGCATGGTGTGGAGGTACGTCACCTCAGGTGAGTGGATGCAGATGGTGTGAGGAGATTTCCATCCTAACTATCCTCTAACTGACATTAACACACTTTACACTACCCGGGGTCTTTCCCCTGCCAAACCATTGGCCATCTTACTCTATGCGGTTTTTAGAACCAAATTCCCATTGACCAAACTGTGGTGCTTCTCAATTTGGGGTCTCACTCCCCCGGTTCATCTCCCGGTGCCCTTGCACAATTTCCGGGCTGAGTCATGTAGCTCTCCCAGCAGTGCAGTTGCCTCCGAGCTTACCTAGCTCCTCACCCTAACCTATCTAACTGGGGAAGGCCCTCCTTGGCGCTTACCCCACTTGGTGCCCTCTCTGGCACTGGGCTACCCGGGTCCGTCCTTGGATCCTCGGGCCCCATCCACAACAACTCTACCGGCTCCCAGAGCCCACCTGCGGCCTCACCTGGCCGACATCCTCACAGTGGTGGAGTGCCCAACCAACTACACACACTAACAGGCTACACGCCCAGCCATTTCCACATCACTAATGCACCCATTCAACCATCAATCTTCCACCACGCACCACAGATGCCAATATCCAACCACAATTTACCTGTACCCTCTACCTAATACTTACACTACCCTCCCCGGGTATTCGTGATGGGGGTCCATCCTCCTTTCCCCCATCCATACCTTCGCACCATCCACTCCACCCCACAGTTTCCACCATACTCACTCCATACCATCCATTCCCTACTCCATATATTCCACACTCCATGTATTTCACACAACCATTCTCCATACACCTGCAGTTGCACACCTGTGCAATCACTCCTACTGGTGCTTCCTGCACCCTCCTTCCTCCTGGGACCATTTGGTCAACACAACCCACATCACCATCACTCACTCATACACTACTCCATACACCTGTTCAGTTGCACACCTGTGCAATCTCAATCGTTCCTCACTCACTGCTCCATACACTTCCACGCTCAATACACTTCACAATCACCTTCTCACAATACACTTTTGAATACCTTTTTACACACACGGCATCATCTGAACTACCTGGTGCCCTGCTAAAACTCGCGCTTCCCAGTCGCCCCTTTAAACTATTGCGCTCCCTCGTCATTATTATCCAACTAATCTACCTGCGTCCCCACTACAGGTATCATTGTCACTACCTAACCTTACCGTTACCTATGGTCATCTTCTCTAGATCCCTACACACTATATCCTAACCCTCCCAGGCTAGTTTTCACTGCCAACCCCATAACTAGTGCTCCTTTGCCCCCGCTGTGAGGGATGGCAGAGTTGCCATCCCATCACATCGGGTATCTCTCACTACCAATTTGGCCCATCCAATTTCAGCCAATCAAAAATTTGCCAATCACTGCCAATCACTTTACCAATCATCAATCTGCCAATCTTTTGCCAATCATCAAATTTTGCTTTTCAATTTCGGGTCCAAAACACTATCATCATCACAGTCTACTCACTTGAGCCTCTCGGTGCGCCAATTCATCTCCAAAGCTCGGCTTCGCAAAGCCGAGCAATGAATGCGGGTTGTTTGGTGCCAGCGGTTGGATCCGTCCGGCATTCGGTGCAGGGAAGGGGGCTTACCCGGGCCGAGATCCCACGCACCATCTCGGCACGGAGCCGTCCAATGGCCCGATCTCGCCCTGCCAGAACGCCGCAACAAAAGGGGGTCGCCATGACGACCCTTCATACCGGGCCGCCCGCTCCGCTTAGTGGAGCACGGACGCTCAGAGCGCGGCCCGGCGTGGATCGCGTATGGCGGTTCTTTCCAAACCGCCGCGGTTACGATCCCCGCTGGTCCCCGCGGCACACGAAGCTGCCCAGCACGCACCGAGGGCCCGCTTCGGCTATATGTCGATCTAACCGCTATCCCGGTTAGCGTCGATGCTCCACTTGCATGCTCACACCCCGCAGCCCGTTCCTTGCTCATACATCCAGCCGTTCCCATGCTCCTCGTCATTGCACCTTCTCTTACACACCCAGGTACATTCATTCCGCTCACAGACTTTGTCACACACCTGACCACCGCACACCTTTGCACACACTCGTCGTTCGCACACCTCACCAACACACCTCTTTGCGCCCCCTCCTCGGTCACCTCCTCTGTGACAACCACAGGTGTGCTCTCCTCCATACACCCAACCACGTGCCTCACTACCAACTCCAGTGTGCATTCCCATACGCGCTCTACCATTCCAGGTGTGCATCCTTCCATTCCAGGTGTACATCCTCTCTCACCTGCCACCACCAACTCACGCTCCGTGTCACTCTTACTGCTTTCACCTCCACACTCGGTCGCACATTCACCCTTACTCTTGACAGCGCACTCTGTACCCATACACTCCCCTGTTACACACCTTTCTCACGCATCCTCTTGCACACACTCTCCCGTTACACCTTCCGTAACACTCACCACAGGTGTGCATGCTTCCGTCACATCCCCTGTAACACTCCCCATCCCGCGCTTCCATGTGCCCCCCCCCGCACACGCGCTATGACCAACTCACTCTCGACAGCACACTCACTCCTCGGCGCGAACTTTTTCCTCACACACCCCATAGTCGGACATTCTCGCACACCTCCTCTGTCCATACACTCCGTACCTGTCGCACACTTTACCAGCGGCCTCTCACGAACACCCGGGTCCAAACCAACCCCCAAGCCGACTGAATCTCCCCTCACACCATATACATTTCCGCGTATATCGCCACTCACCTTGGCACCTCGTCTCCGCACCTCCTTCGCCACCTGCAAACTCTTTATCTGGTTAGCAAGCACACCATCACGATGTGAGCACAGACCTTGTACATATTCCATTACTTCCTCCATTATCTCCTTCTTCGTTTCCCTCCGTCTCTTCTTAATTTCACTCGCCCCCTCTTCCACTTCCTCTAACTTTTGCTTCACCTCTTTTATTTCCCGGTGCGTCTCCTCAATTTCGTCCTCTAATGCCACCTTGACCATTTCTATATGCGTCCTCACCTCCCGGTCCTTCATCTCCATTGCCTCCGTCACCTCGTCCAACCTCGTTGTCAGTCCCTCACGTACCATCTGACATTCCCTCTTCGTCGCAACTAAGTCATTTTTGATTTCGTTTTGTGTCGCTTTCAACCCTCCTAGTACCGCGGTGTTCTTTTCTACCTGCTCCACTAGTTCCTTTTGTCCCACCGTTAGCTGTTCCACCTCCTGCGTTAGATCTTCTATGCCCCCTTGTAACTTTGCCGTGCTATTTCTCACCTCTTTCTCCATACGCTCCTTACCTCGCTTTACCTCCTCGCGTACCCCTGAGACCTCCTCGCTTACACCTCGTCTTATTTCCTCCCCCATCTCCTCCATTTCTTTAGTAGATGCCGCCCTCATCTGTCCCAATTCATTCCTCTGAGCATCCAATTTAGTGTCTAACCCGATTTTCACCTCCTCTATCTGCTCTCCCATTTGTTTAATTTCCCGGGCGGATTGCTCCCCTATTGCCCGCAATTTGTTTTCCATCCTATCTTCTAGCCCCGTTAACCCATTCTTTACCTCTTTTATCCCGTTGTCTAACCCCTCAAATTTATTGTCTAACCCCTCAAATCTATTGTCTAAACGTTCACTGGTACCCCTCGCTTCGTCCCTCATTGCCCCCATTTGGCCCTCCATTGCTCCCATTTGGCCCCCCAATCGCTCACCCATTTTTTCCATAAGGGCCCCCATTTGTAGCAAAAAAAGGTTCGAATCCACCAGTGCTGCGGGCGCGGCTGCCGCAACCTCGTGTGAGGCGCCATTTTGCGCCTCTCCAGCCACATGCACGAGGGCGCCATTTTGTGCGCCTGATACCTCCTCAACCACCTCCTCATTGTTCTCCTCCTCCATTACATCCCTCTGCTCCTGGGTTACCCCTAACCCTTCTATCTCTCCCACCGGCATCCCGTCGCCTTGACCATCCATGGCATGACTTTCAAATTTAGGATGTTAAATAAAAGTAAATTTCGGCCCACTCGAAATTTGAGCGCGATATTCGCGCTTCAGGTCCGAATCTCGCTCCCGACACCAAATGTTACGGAACCCAACGTCGGCCTCGGATCCCTTCTCGAGGGGGGATTAGTCCCCTCGTTTGTGACTGACTGACGTGGTCCCTGAAGCTGCACAAACTCCCTCCAGAGGCAGGTGAGCAGCTTCGTTCGCGACCGCGGATAAGATGTTAATTTGCCGAGCGGATGGCAGCCGTGGCACGAACCGTTAACAAAGACTAACCCGATCCAGAACGTTGGCCAAATCGTGCCACAGGTATTCAATGGGGAAAAGACAAAAAGAGGAAGACGAAGGCAAAAGGTTGGAAGTACTACTATTATTTATTACTACTATTTACACAATCAAAAAAACCAAGGAAGAAGGAAGGATAATAAAATAATGTAGAAAGGGGGACGGACCAGAAGGACATAGTGCAATTTCTAGCTTATACAGACTTACTTATAACCCAGGACAGAACACACAAAACAAACTCACGTACACAAAAGGATGGAAGGACAGGAATCGTTTGGAGGGATGAGCAGGTGGAATCACAGGGCACAGCGAGCAGGTCCACTCCGGGCGGGAAGCGAGGAGCCGGCAGCTCCTTGTATTCGGCTTTACACCACACACCGGCAGGGTCACTCGCTGCCCCGTTAGGGCTTCATGCGGCTGGTTGAAACGGGGCTGGTTGAAGCGGCTCTCTGCAGAAATCAGCTGGGTCACGCATCTGCCGTATCTCTGACGCAACTCTCTCAAAGGCTTCCGCGTGCGCTTATATCTCCCTCGGGCGATCAAGCCGCCGGCCTCCAGGACACGCCCATCGGTGAGGTCGCCTCGGCCCTGATTGGTCGCGAGGGCTCACCGATCCCGCCCTTAGAGGAGGCGTTGGCAAGGCCACGCCTTTTTCCCGGCGCTGGGCCGACTCCTCCCACCTTCGGCTCCGAGATGACCTCGTGGCTAATGGAGTCTTGCAGCGAAAACAACAACCCACAGCTGCAGCAGAATTCAGCGAACCGCTCAATGCAGTTGGCAATTGAGGAAAGGGGAATCCAATGGAGGTTCTGGGGAAATTGAAAGGGGATACTACCTTGTCTGGATTCGGTGCAATGGAGTGTCAATTAATGGAAGACACAGCCTTAATCTAATACACACAATAAGGAGATAACTACTGAACAGGGAGATCTATGATTTGGCTACGTGATTGTATATGACCTAACTAAGGGACGCCCTTTGACCTTTATACACAACAACTGGAGGAAGGAGGGTGATATTTTACAACACAAAAAAAAAACACCAATCTCAAATTCATAACAATATATATATTGTTGCGGTTTTGAAAACCCCTCACTTTGTAAATACTTGTAAATAATATTCCATCATTTAAAAGGTTAAAGGTCGCACCCGTAGTTAGTCCATATGCAACACATAGGACACCAGAGGAACTTTAGTTATTTCCTTATTATGTGTCAGATAAGGCCATGTTCCCAATAGTTGAATCTGCGTTGCATTAATCAAATAAGATAGGCCCCATTCGCTTCCTTTCCAATCTCTCTCTCCCAATTCTATAACGCGCCTTCGCTTGCCAGCAGCGTTCGCTGCATTGAGCTGAAGTTTGCTCAAACAAACGCCATTAACCACGCGGTCAAGCTCGAAGGAGAAGGGGGTGGAGCGCCGGGAACGAGGTGTGGCCCTGTCAACTCACCGTCAAGGGCGGAGCCGGTGAGCCCTCGCCAACCAACCAGGGCTGAGGTGAGCTCACTGGCGGGCATGGTTTTGAAGTGCGCGCATTGATCTCAAAGCGCGTTATATAAGCGCAAGCGCGACGCTCTTTTAAAGGACTGCGCAGGGGACCATCAATTGTAACGGACTTCATGCGGGGACTTCATTCGGCGGCCTCCTTTTGCAAGGACTTGAAGGACTGCGTGCAAGAAGAACTGCGTGAGGGTGCCCCTTTGATATGAACTGCCTTGTTGAGACGAACATTAATAGAGAGAGAGAGAGCGTTGGCACGCTATACGTTTATCCTGTGCGTAGCATCCCAGTCCCCCCGATATATCTGTAAGGTCCGCTCATGGTCAAAGACACGCGGCGCGCTGCCGGCCTGCTTCCATCACCACCATGGCACGAGTCGGGACCAGACGAGGACCATCTGCCTGGACCTTCCTCCCCTACCACCACAATTCCGTGTGAGTGTGTCTGTTTGTCCTGGGGTTATAAGTTAAGACCGTATAGATAAGATTGCCCTGTGTCCTTCTGCTTCTCCTTCCTCCTGTATATTCCTTTCGTTTCCTCTTCTTTTGCTTGTAAATAATTAATAAAACCACTCTTTGTTCTTCCCTTACTCTGGTTTCCTCTTATCCGATCGTTTTAGTCTTTTCTCGATTGAGTACCTGTGGCTCGATTTGGAAACCGCTCAGGATCGGGTTAGTCTTTGTTAATGGCTCGGCCCGGGATTGCTAACCGCTCAGCAATTTCCATCTTATCCGTGGTTCGAGCGGGAGTTATTTCCCTGCTTTACGGTCGGGTTAGTAAGTAGGTATTTGGGACTTCATTGACCAATCACCCTAGCTAATTCCGACCGGAAGGAGCGTCATAGCTTCCAGGATTGGGGGACGGCCAGCTTAAAAGACAAGGGGTTTAACCTCCCCCCCCTCCCTTGATAAGGGGAGCGCCGACCCCCGAATTCGCAACAATTGGTGTCTGGGTGTGGGATTGGACCCGAACCAAATTTTATAGCTAAAAAAAAAAATTTAGTCAAAATTACGAGCCGCTGAAATTTTATGAAAACATCCAAATTGAATCGTGCCATGGATAGTCAAGGCGATCGGATGCCGGTGGGGGAAATAGAAGAGGAGTTAGAGGCAACCCAGGACCCCAGGGAAGAAGTGGGAGAGATGGAGGAGGAAATTAATGAGGATGCAGCAGTAGGGGTTGCAGGCGCAGAAAATGGCGGCGCCTCGCACATGGCCGCAGCAGCCGAGCCCGAGATGCCGGGATACATGCAATTATTCCTGGCCCAAATGAAGGAAATGAATGCGACATTGGGCGCCTAAAGGAATGATGTAAACAAAATAAATGGGAGGATGGACATCCACGAAAAAAAAAGATGGATGCGCAAAGTAGCCAAATGAAGGAAGGGTTTAATAATTTGGAAAACAAAATGGAAGAGCAATTGGGAAGCCAAATTGGGGGGTTAGAAAATAAATTTGGGGGGTTAGGAAGCAAATTGGGGGGATTCGGAAGCAGATTAGCGGGCCAGTTGGAGGACGTAAATGGCCAAGCCCGGGAAATAAATGAGGGGTTGGCGAGGGACAAAGCCAAGTACGAAATAAGAGTATTGGAGAGGGAAGGAGACCGCGAGTTGCGCGGGAGAGACGCACGGGTACGCGACGAGGTAACGCGGCTAGAGGAGCGCGGGTTGAGCGAAGTTGAGCAAGGCGCAGGTAACTGGACGGGTATAGAAATCGCGACCCGGGGTATGGGGAAGCCGGCGACCGCCGAAGTGGAAGAGAATTTTATTTTATCGGCGCCAGCGGTCGTTGAGCTGAATAAAGAAAAAGAATTAATTCAAATGGAAAAATAAATTAAAATCGAAATAACCGAACCAATAGTCGAAATTGAAATTGGAGAGACGGCGGACTTAGAACAGCACTCGTGGGAGGAAGAAATGGAATGCATGCAAAGTCCGTATTCACATCATGATGCTGTGCTTAACCCGAATAAAGATTTGCAGGTGGTGAAGCGAAGAGGAGGAAGCGCCAAGGTGAGAAGGGTGATATATGGCGCGAACAGATTTGGCGCAAAAGTATTTGCCGCGAAAGGATTTTTTGCGTACTTGGGATCCAGACGGCACCCGGGCGTTCGTGGAAGGTCCTTTGTGCGCTGTGTAAAAGTGAGATGTACGAGAGAAAATGGCGCGCGTGTAAGAAAAAAGTGTGCGCCGAGGAGTGAGTGTGTTACAGATTGTGAAAGTGGGTTGGGTGAGAGTGACATGGAGTGTGAGTTGGTTGAGGAGCGTGTGCAAGGATGCACACCTGAGTTGGTTGTGGAACGCGTGATTGGGTGTGCGATAGGGGATTGCACACCCGTGGGTAGGGGTGCGCTGAATGGGTGGATGCAAGAGTGCACCCCATGAGTGGTACGGAGTACGTACCGAGGGAGGGTGCGCCAGGGTGTGCGCGAGAGAGGTGTGTAACAATGGAGTGTGTGAGGATGGGGTGTGTGAGAGAAGAGTGTGCACGGAGAGAGAGAGTGCGGCAAAAGAGTGTGAGGAATGCATGGAGTGCATGGAGACGCCTGGATGTGTGAGTATGGGAAGAATCGCGTGTGAATGTGAGCAGGCGAGGGGAGCATTGACGTTGACCGGGACAGCGTTCAGGCCGACGCGAGCTCTCAGGGCGTGGTGCGCTTTGTGTGCTGTGGGGGCCGACCGGGATCGGTGCCCCATCGCTCCTGCATGGAGCGCCATGCGCGATTCGGGCCGGGCTCCACCCTGTATAGTCGGTGCCGAGCCGTAGCGGCGACCGGCGCGATTCCGGGGGAGAACGGCCAGGTTGGACCTGCGCCCCCTGGCGGGGGCGGTTTTTCGATCAGGTGAGGTTGGGTCATCGGGCCGGCGACCGCAAGGCTCCGCGCCGGGATGGACCATGGAATCTCGGTCCGAAAAAACCTCCTCCCCAGAATCGTAAATGCCCGACGGACCCAATCTAAAGGAGACAGACCACCATATGCATTGCTCGGCTTTTCGAAGCCGAGCTGTGAAAAATGTATTCCCGCACGAGAGGCTCAGAGTAGTGGACAAATAGAAATAGTGATGGATGGTAGTTGTACCATTCATTTGGGCATATGAGCTATAGTTTATGGGGTGGCTGTGTAAACTAGCCCGGGAGGGTTAGGATAAATGGTTAGGGAACTAGAGATGACCATAGGTGACCAAGATATAAGTAGTGACAGTTGTACAGGTAGTGGGGACGTAGTCAGATTAGGTGGTTGATAATGACGTGGGATGTGCATAGTTTAATGGGATGACAGGGAAGCACTAATCTTAAAAGGGCAATAGATAGTTAAATGATGCTGTCTGTATGAGCTTTAAGTTTTGGATGAAATGAGGAATTGAGAGGCAATGCTCGTGAATGCTGTGTGTGTGTGTAGAAAGTGTATCGAGCAGAGTATCGAGGATGTGTGTGATTGTGCATTGAGTGATTGACTTGCATGGTGGCAAGGGAGAATGGTTGGATGGAATAGATGGTCTGGAGTAAATGGAGTATGGAATGAATGGTGTGGAGTGAGTATTGTGGAATATGTGGAGTGGAGTGTATGGTGCGAAGGAGTGGATGGGGGAAGGTTGGACCCCTTCACGAGTACCCGGGGAGGGTAGTTTAAAAGTAGGTAGAGGGAGTAGGTAAATTGTGGTTGGATATTGACATCTGTGGTGCGGGTAGATGCACAGAAGTGTTTTGTTGGGTGCATGAGTGAAGTGGAATGGCTGGGCGTGTGGCCTGTTAGTAAGAATGGTTGAATGGGCACTCCGCCACTGGTAGTTTGTCGACCAGCTGAGGCCGCAGGTAGGCTCCGGGAGCCAGTCAGAGTAGTTGTGAGTTGTTCAGTGGGGCCCGAGGATCCAAAGGAAGGACCCGGGTAGCCCAATGCCAAGGACGGCATCAGAGGGGTAAAGCGCCAGGGAGGGCCTTCCCCAGTTTAGATAGTCGCAGGAGCAGGTAAGCTCGGGTGGCGACTTCAGTGGCAGAGGTGCGCAGGTAGGTAGACCTGCTAGTGGAGCCACATGACCCAGCCCCGAAATTGTGCAAGGGCACAGTTTAAAAAATTGGGGAGTGAGACCCAAATTCGTAGGGCACCGCAGAGTGGTCAATGGGGAATTCGGTTTTTAGAACCACATAGTTTAAAGAGGCCAATTGGCAGGGTACCACCCCGGGTAGTTTAAGAGTTCATGTCAGTAGTGTAGTTAGGAAGAGGAATTCCTTCGCGCCATCCACATCCATTCACCGAGGATGACGAAGCTCCACACCAGTACCAAGTGAACGATTTGAGTGAGTAAGATGTATCATGACGTAATGGGACATTGTGTTTGTTCCATTCCTTCCTTCCTGGGAGGGATTGGGAGACGAATTTGGTATTAGAGGGGGATATGGGAGACAAGACGTAGAGACGGATTTGAATTTGTAAATACAGGGAAGGGCAAGGGTAATGTAAGCTGACTTTGGGGGGGTGGGGGGGCACGGACGGTTAGGGACTAGCTTGCAATGCTCGCTCTTCCACGCCCCTCATGCTGCATGACCTTGTATTGCTGTGTACCTCTGTGCCCTTTCCACTTTGCCAGTTGTGCTTTGTCTCTCCCCCACCCCAGGACCATTTTGGAGGTGGAACTGTGCAGCTGCAGGTGCTACACCTGTGCAGCACCCCTGCTGCACTTTGCTACATCTGTGCAGCCAAACTGCGCAGCACTTTGCTGCCGTATCCCTTTTCGTTTGTTGTAACTTTGCTGCACATGTGCAGCACCCTGCTGCCATGAACACTTTGCTGCACATTATCACATTACACTTATGGACCACAGGTTTTGTCACCTTACACTTTGCTGTGCAGCACTTTGCTGCAAACTCACCTTGCATCTTCGGACCACTTGTTTTGAATGGCATCAATGTCACGCATTTGGACCACATAGGGTTGGCCCTGCTGGAAAATACAATAAACACTTGTGCATTTTTTTTTTTTTGTGTGTGCTAGGGCCGAGAAATGGTAAGTTTATTAAGCCCCGAAGAGCAGGAATGGCCTGTATGCCGGTCCGGGGGCTTGCCGGTTCGATATGTGCACACCGAAGATAGAAGATGCCAGACACCAGCAAATGAACTGTGATTTTGAAATGTGTTTTGTGCATTGCTGTGCTCTTTCTTTCCCCTCCAATCTTCTTTCCAAAAAGGACAGGTCCTGGATCATAGAAATGTAAAATAAGGTTAGGTTTTGTGCTTGTATATAAAAATGCTGCCCACTGGCTTTATGTTTAGTTTGAAAACAATTCCACAATTCGGTTAATTGTGGGTGTGATTCTGTTAGTTAGCTACTCAACGCAGTAGGTGGGACATATTTAGTGTTGTAAAACTGTCGCATACATGGGTTAGAGTAAATGTTAGGGGGAACCACATCTGTATGTCACACGTAATTAAAGGTTAGTCCCAAATCTTTCTCAAAACTGGTCGTTCCAGTTTTTGTAGGTTCGACTCGGGGACGAGTCTGACTAGGGAGGGGGGCAGTGTTGCGGTTTTGAGTTTGTAAAGTGAGTCTAATAAAGGTTAAAATTTCCCCCCCCCCCCATAGTTAGTCACACAAGCAACATGTAGCCTCGCGATAGTATAGTTATGTCTCAGTATTTGTGAGCTTAGCTCCTTTCCATTGTTAGTTCTGCGTTGAGTAGGAGCCAGGAAAATAGGCCCTACTGCCACCGATCATCCTACGTCCGTAGCCTCAATCTCTTTTGCGCTAACCTTGGTTCATTTTGGGCGAGTTAACACGAGGCAGGCAGAGGAGGATCGGGGCGGAGTCGAGGGCGGAGCGGCAGCAACGCTGACGGTAAGCACGAGCCACCAATCAGAGCTCAGAGATGGTGACGGCGGCGTTGCGTCACAAGGGCGTGGTGAGAAGGATTGAGAGTGTTCCAGAAGGTTTGGGGGGCGTAGCTATAAGACCCGCTGCACAAAGCCCTTGAGAGGACTTGCATCGGAGGACTCGCAGATGAACAAAGGACTCGCAGGACTGCAGCAAAGAGAGAGGACTCGCGTGGACTACTGCACACGGCAGTTGAAAAGGAGTGGTGAGAGGACGAGCGCAGAAGAGGATCGTTATAAGGAACTTGCACGAGAACTCGCGCGCACTAAACCAGCTCAGAGGATCGAGGAAGAGGAGTTGGCCGCGTGTGAGAACTGTACAGATACACAGGCACAGCCAGACGCGCATAAGCTGATATACAGCGCATTTTGAGACGCACGAGTGAGAACGGCTGAGTAATCGCCAGCCGCGCTAAAGAGTCCCGCCCTTTGCCATTCCACCCCATCATCTGCCTTGTTCGGGAGACGCGCTATGAGTCCCTGCCATCGCCTGCCACCATCTTCGTGGGACGTGCTGGGACCGTGGAGAGCCGGGAGGCCGTCTCTGGACGACCACGTGGACGCGTTGGGGAACATCTACCCATCTGCAATTCCCTGTGTGAGTGTGAGACGGGCCCATTGTCTGGGTATAAGTTAAGACTGTTTAAGGCTACTCTGTGTCTCTGCTTCCCTGAACATTGTATATACGTGTGGGAAATAATTAAACCCGTGTTCTTCCTTTTCCTGATTCAATTGTTCCTGTGATTTCCTATTGACTAAGCGTGGCACGAGCACAACCGCTCTAATCGGGTTCCAACCTCTAGGTAACTGCGTGGACCACGTGTACGCAATCCGCTCGGCGTACTCAAACCACACGTGGTTCATGCGAGGCTTGTTTCCTCGCTCCCAGGGCAGCGCGGGGAATTAGGTACGAGCGAGAAGTGGTCCCGAAACCCTACTCCGCATTTGTCCGGAAGGGACGTCTCAAGTCTCGGTTCCGCCAAGCCCAGCAAAGACAAGGGGATTAATCCCCCCTTGGTAAGGGGAAGAAGGGCGGCGTAGAGAACCGCAACAATATATATATATACAGTCACGTGAAAAAGTAAGTACACCCCATGTAAAGGTTTGACTTTTTCAACATATTTCAACATACAGCTATTTGATCTTCATTTCAACAATATTGGAAGATAAAGGTGACATAATATAACAAATATCATGAAACATTTACATTTTGTAGTCCATTGTATAATTTAAATAAACATAAATGCAAATTTCGCATTTGGAAAAAGTAAGTACACCATCGGCTCTAATAGGTGGTATTGCCCCCGTTGGCAGAAACAACCTCAAGTAGGCGTTTCTTATAACTGTCTACCAGTCTCTGACATTGACTGGGAGAAATTTTTGCCCACTCCTCCATGCAGAATTCTTTCATCTGTGCGATGTTTGAGGGGTTTCTTGCATGCACAGCTCGTTTCAAATCCCCCCACAACATCTCGATGGGATTTAGATCCGGGCTTTGACTTGGCCATTCCAGAACCCTCCATTTCTTTCTTTTCAGCCATTCCTTGGTGGATTTACTGGTATGTTTAGGGTCATTGTCATGTTGCAAGGTCCACCTCCGGTTGAGCTTCAACTCTCCAACAGATGGCCTCACATTATCCTCAAGCACCCTCTGGTACAATGAAGAATTCATAGTGGATTCTATGATGGTGAGCTGCCCAGGCCCTGATGCAGCAAAGCTGCCCCAAACCATAATATTTCCACCACCATGCTTTACAGTTGGTATCAGGTTCATGTGGTCAAATGCTGTCTTTGGTTTTCGCCAAACATGTCTTCTGGTACTGTGGCCAAATAGCTCTACCTTTGACTCATCTGTCCAGAGCACAGTGTTCCAGATGTGGTGGTCTTTGCCTGGGTGTTCATTGGCAAACTTTAGTCTTGCCCTGATGTTCTTTCTGGACAGCAAAGGTTTCCTCCTGGCACACCTCCCATGTAGATCAAATATGTGCAGCCTCTTTCTAATGGTAGACTCGTGCACTTTGACATCAACAGTGGCAAGAGCTACCTGTAGGTCCCGTGATGACATTCTGGGGTTCTTAGAGACTTATTTCAGCATCTTACGGTCTGCTCTCGGGCTGAACTTTCTGGGGCGGCCTGGCCTGAATAAGTTGGCAGTTGTTTGGAATCTTCTCCACTTGTAGATGATCTTCTGGACAGTCTAATGATTGATTTCAAATTGTTTAGAGATCTTTTTAAATCCATTCCCAGACTCATAGGCATCTTTCTATTAGACAGACACCTTCTTTCTGAAGGTATCAGAGAGCTATTTTGATCTAGGCAAGGTGATGCCGCCCACTTCAACAACAAAGAGCAAACCAAACGAAATGTCTGAGGTTTAAATAAGACAGGTTCCTCCAAGATCATCTCTAACGATGTTCTAATCATTTGCACCTGAGCTGGTGCACCTGATTCTAATTTTAGGTATTTGAAGTAGTGATAAATGTCAATGCTTTCGACTCGCGTTGGAGCGCAGTTCCTTCAATATCACCTTTATCTATCAATATTGTTGAAATGAAGATCAAATAGCTGTATGTTGAAATATGTTGAAAAAGTCAAAACTTTACATGGGGTGTACTTACTTTTTCACGTGACTGTATACGCATATCTTTTGAAACAAGCAGTTCTAAATCACTTTTAAAAGTAAAAATTAACCATAAAACGTATTACCTTGGATGTCTTGCAGTTGACAGGAGTGTCACAATGATGTCATGACGTCATTCGTTGCGTCATGACGTCATGTCATGACGTAATTACATGTAATCTGATTTTTAAAATTCCAAATTTATGAAAACTGAGATTCACAGGAGTATTTGAAATAGTTTTTGTCCTTTACATCTGTATGGTAAGGCATCATCAAATCACCGATGACGGCAAGATGTTGATGCCTCAGCCACTCTCTTTATTAACATGCAGTTTCATATATGCAAAACCACATCGAGTTTGGTCAATGTGTCCTCTTTTTCTCAATTAGTTGGTACCCAGAATGTCATTCCAGTTGGGATACCATTACTGCTTTACAAAAAGAAGTCACAAATCAGTCCTCATTTTCATCTAAAATGGGAGCATGGTTCATATTTTCACAGTTGCCATCCTGGCAAGGTCCACAAGCCCCGGTGCACTCAAGTCCGTACTTCTTACAACTACATCTAAATGTGTTGCATCCAGCTGAGCAGTTGCAGTGAACCATTTTTAGCAGGATGTCAGGAGCAGGGTTATTGTCCATCATTACTGGTGTCAGTTTGTCACCTTGAATATCCCAGCCCCATTTTGCAGGGTCCATGTTGTCACTATGGCCAATCCATTCCATGACTTGAAGGTAACTGCGTCTTGAGTGATGTTTTGTAGCTGAGGTTGTGGGGGACAATCGCTCTGGGGTTACGAACGCCTTTGCTGTCGCCACTTTTTAGCAGAGATGCCTGTACCGCAATGATGCTAGAGAGTCGGACTTTGTCCCATTAAACAATGAAACCATTGCTTTACACCCAGCACTTTCTACAGCAACTTGATCTGTGTCTGGTGCACAGAAAATCCTTGAACAGGTACGCAATACAGAATCACCCTTGATGACTTTTTGAAACACTGATTTTTTTCCAACACCAAAGATTCTAGAGGTAGTGTCACACCCAGTGAATGCATGGGCAAACAACAAATCAGTACAGACATCATCCCCAAGTAACTTCTTCAAAATTTTGATATTGTACACATTTGGTTTCCCTTTGTCTGACCGAAAGTAGAGCTCCTTACTGTCTATTTTCCCATGATACAGAGGTAATACTAGGAGATCTGTATCTTCTCCGATAAGGGTGGTTGATTTGGTTTTGGACATAGTGACGGCTGCGTTCACTATGTCCACGTCGGCATCTCCCTCAGCCTGTACAACATGGCAGTGTTTTTGTCTCAGGCACACCGTAATCATATCAATTAGTGACTTTTTGTTCCTTTCTTTGGAAAGGAAATCATCCTTCTTCCTCACTAATTTGGTTGTCTCTGTAATATTGACACTATTTCTCACAGCTGTTGTCTTCCGTCGCTGGTGGGTGTTGTCCTTTGTGCTGGGTCCTCCATATCCGTCGAAGACAACGGTTGCTTTACCATACAAATCTGTCGTAAAAGATGCGTAAGCATCAGCAATTGAACTGTATGTGCTTCCTTCAGTCCATTTCAGCCGATGTAGGAGGGAACCCCCGTCTAAGACGTAGTGCTCAGTCTTTGGAATAGACCGAAGGACAGCATCATCCTTAGAAGTAGCATGGTTCCGCCCAACTTTCCTCTTCTTATTGCTGCCTGATCCTAATATATGCTGCGTGGGAATATCACGTAATGTGCGAAAATGTACGTCACAAGAATGATGGTACACACAGTCTGCTGCATGAAGGTCTCTACCAAAGTATTCAACATGCCCCCGGACTGTAAATGCCCAATCATCATTTCGTGATTTACAATTCAAATGTATCTTGTCCACAAAGGTACCTGTTCTAACAAAGCTATAAATCATCGTAATCAGCACTGGTCCTGTCCATCACAACTTTGCTCCCACAGAATAAGCAGTCCGTTTTGCTATCAAAAGGGCCTGTGGACACACGTGCACTTCTTTTTACAGCTGGAGCGGAATCTAATTTACCTTTCTTATATCTCTCAATGTCTTTTTTGTTTGTGTAATTCAAGCGACAGGTCTTGTGTACCTGCGTTCCATCAGCTACGTTGATGATGTCACCTCTCTCGGCGCTTGCATTGTTGATTCTGGTAGCTCCTTTTTTAGTAATTACAACGCTGTCCTCACTTCCTGCTGCTATCTCCCCATTGCACGAGACACAGGTTTCTTGATTTACATTCATTTTCAGGACCTGAAACAGAGAATAAGCTTTGTTTTGACTGGGATTCTCTATATGTGTACTGTACAATCAATAACAACACATGCATATAAAGTCATTTTAACTGTAGTTGTTACTGGGTATTAGTCATCCTTCAGCAATGGCCTCTTATACACACAGTTATACATGTATACACATGTCTCAAGAAAGCACATGGCATGCATGGCCACCAGTGTTAACTAAGTTAACGTCAGCTGCCGCCGGGTAGGATGGTCTGATAGAAAAAAAAGTTGCCTTTAAAAAGTTTGTTTTATCTTACCTGTGTAATCTTTATTAGTTTATACACATTTTGTCATTTTCTGTATTGCAATAAAACACTTTGATTAGGTAAAAGTTGGAAAAATCTGAATCTGATTGGAATCTTTTGTCTTAATACTCTGAAGAAGAGATGTTTGTGGATGGCAGCACTACATTTGTATTGTGGGTTGGCTGCCTAACCAGGAAAAACTATGTTAATGCACTCACCTACCTTTCGTTCTTTGGCATGACTGGGGTTCCCTTTATAAAATTTAATGGCTAAAATGTCAG